>NW_022436980.1:466883-696081 GCF_009761245.1 Sapajus apella | reverse complement strand
TCCTGAGTAGCTGGGACTACAGGCACGCGCCACCATGCCCAGCTAATTTTTTGTATTTTTAGTAGAGACGGGGTTTCACCATGTTGACCAGGATGGTCTCGATCTCTTGACCTCGTGATCCACCCGCCTCGGCCTCCCAAAGTGCTGGGATTACAGGCTTGAGCCACCGCGCCCGGCTAGGATTTTTCTTAACACAATTTAGAAAACATGCATTTTCTGAAAATACAATATGTCTAGCATAAATTCAAACTTTAAAGTTTTGAGTTACATAGTTATTTTATCTTGTTATTTGTGTTTACACAATAAAAGATTAGTTTTGCTAAATACCTAATGGATCAATTTTATCTTATTTTCTATAGGTAAAAATCTATAGAAGGACTCAATGCTATTAAATTAGATTAAGTCCCTTTGTTATGGTTGAATTCAGGAGTATAGGCTACTTTTTAGTTCATAAATCTGCCTTTTTAAAAACTTCATCTGAAAGTTTAAACTTTCACCCATGAAACATTTTGTTGTACAAAATTACAGATTTCTATGTATGTTTTATTTTCTAATTTTTATGTTATATACAGTACATTTTAAATAATTTAAATTTTTTTAAGATTATTGACAAAAGAGAGACAATCTATATGACCTTTTTTTTTCTTATTTTACTGTGAGGCAATGATTTTGGATGAAAACTAAAGAATTCGCAATTATATTAAACATTTAATTTGTCTGAGCCTAGCCTTTTACCTTGAAAGGGCTCCACAAGGAGAGATCTTGATTATAAGAAAATCTTAACCATCCTGGGTATAAGAATTGCTTGAGTGTGCTATAGAGGAAGGTTGTAGAATATATCTGGAGCTCTTCAAAGTAGACTAGAAAAGTCTCATGATTCTTGCCATTTACTCTAACAGAATTCTTAAGGGAGCTCTGGGTTTGATTTTGTAATTCTCTACAGATGTTGGTTTTAACAGTGGTCCTGTCTTTATCACTCTTGACCACAGTGGATGGTGTTATCCAGTCCCTCAGAGTAATCTAAAATAATGTGCTTCTACTACATTTATTTGTCATTTGAGTCATATTTAATTTAATGAAACTTTCTAAAAGGAGATGATTCCACTACTGTATCAGTATTTAGGAGATTGATCATACTCATTGAATTTTATCTACAGTCTGAACGAAACTAGTTCACTCAATAGATGGCCTGTGGAAGAGATAGCCTAACATTCCAGTATAGTCAAAGTGACTTGAATCAAGGAGTTAGGGTAGAGGGCATGAAAATATTTTATGAAATAAAGCTAAAGCTGAAACAGTTGTATTGTAGCCAGTCTGAACAAAGACTGTATTTTTAATGTGAGGGCTATGGTCAGCATGAAGATGAAAAGAAGGGGTGCCTAAGAGTAAGAGAATAAGTCACTTAATCTTGATATCACTTAGGGGAGTGATATCAAGCCAGCTGATAAGCCAACACTAATGCTTGATTTAATTGGTAGTTATGTCTTACAGTGATGCCTGAGGTATCAAGATTAAAAATTTGTAATCATATGGACCCTCATTCTGAGAACATACTTGCCTTTTTATTGTAATTTGGCTTTTTATTTAGATGTTCCTTTAGAGAGAAAATGTGCTGATTAGGTGATACTAGGCCCCAGTTGCTTGCCAGTTCTGATGTTTTGGGTTTTGCCTTTTTTTTTTTTTTTAAGCTATTAATACCCAAGACCTTTCTTTGGTCTCTGCATTCCTTTTAGAAATCTTTGTGTTTTACTCTATTATTATTTTCTGTTTTGCTCTGTTATTCATCTCTCTCCTCCCCTCCATTCCCACCCCATTATGAAAAAGATGAGCAATAAAAATTTGGCGTGTGCAGTAAGGGAGGAGGGAAATTTTCCTGCTGTGATATTAATGCTTTGTCTAAATTGGTAGATGGCAGTTTTCTTTCTAAGCCCAGTCCTGTACAAACCTGTCCAGTTTCTTGGTTGCTAGAAGAGATTGATAATATTTCTGATCAAGTGATGGAAGTATTTAATGACCTTCTACCTGCATTTCTTTTCAGTAGTTCTTAGATTGAATTGTGGTGTACATGAGAAATTAGGGGATATTCAGGATTGAAGGATTTGAATATTGGATTTGAAGCCTGCTAGACTTTACTGTTTCTCTGACAAACAGTGCTTAACTCAAGTGTATGGGCAGCTTTCTGCCACAGGACAAAGGGTAGTAATTCCTAGATGAGCTGCTGAGGACCACCTGCAAGTTCTGGACCCAGGAAACAGCCCAGCAAGGATTGTTTACCATTGTTAATTCACACATTAAGCCATCGATCTTCCTACTTCAGTTTATCACTTTTCCATACTCCATCTCTACTTTTCCTAAAGATTGTAAATTTTCTCCATACTTTCCATTTAAATTTGCTTTTGGTGTTTCTGGGTTGAACTGTCTTCAGATGTATAGATACATTGTTTATTAAAATGGAATAACCTAGCCTTTGCACACTAGTCCCTGAGAAGCTTAATCATTAAGGTAAAACCAGCTGTTTTAAATTTCTGAATTATGGGGGAGTTTATGTAGTCAAAACATGACATGAACTCCCCCAATGAATCAGCAAAATAGCATCTTGTGTTTCATAAATGCATGTTTTAGATTTAGCAGCCTTTCTGACCATTTAAATAGACTTAAGTATTTTTATTTTAGTAGTCTCAACCATGGGTGATTTAGCTAATGGCACTTCTAAGTTAAGTTTGGCACCATGCTTCTCCTGATGAGGAGAGGGGGATCTTACCTTGTTTTAGATGTTAAGGTTAGATGATTTGGAAGTAGCTTTATATTTTTCATTTTTAGCTTAAAAATTATGCAACCATAATGCCAGAGACAAATTTGAAGACAAAAAAAAAATCACCCACAAAGCCACCAGCCTTTTACATATTACCTATAGTTAAAATCATAGCCTAGAATAGTTTGTGATCTTTGGTTCTTTAATGTACCAAACCCTCCTGTTTCTATCTAGTGTTCAAAATATGTTTTAATAGGTGTAATTTTTCCCCATTTTCCTTCCCCCCACTCTTGGGCACTTTGGTGGTATCTATTTTTTGCTGGTATAGATAAGATGCTTTGAATACCTTTGTATATATAGCGTGTTATTCATCTTCACATTTTTCCTTATGAATTCTTAGCAGTAGGAATATTGGGCAAAAGAATATAGTTTTACAGCTTCTCTAAAAAATATGGCATTATAGTTTTACTGTGGGTAGGTGAAGTAGAATTGTTAGATGTTTGAATTGGAAATAATTTGAGAGCCCCTTTTACTGAATTTACCTAGAGACCTAGGAGTAACATTTTAAATTTTGAGATAATTTAAATTTTTTTAAAAAGGAATCTTATAAATGTATATTTAATAAAATCTTAGAAATTTAGTGATTATCTAGTTTAGCTCATCAAATAATGTGTGTGTGGGTGCATATGTACATGCCTATGTTGCACTCTTAGATTTGGAGGATCTTATAGTGTAATAATGAATAAATCTAGGGGTATATACATTGATACACTGTTTTAGATTTACTATTAAGGGAGAATATGACATCTCCCACAGAGATTCACCTTGTTTTGTTTGGCTCCATGGAAAGAGACTTAGCAACAGATTTTAGGATTAGTATAAAGAAGTCTTTGATAATTAACTCTAAGTCTCTAATAAATAACTCTTAAAAACAGCCAACAATTGACTAGCTCTCCTTTAGTGATGAGTTCTGAGTCATTTGGAATATTCAAGTAAACTTGGTATCTACTTGAGATAGTCATATGTAAGTTTGGGGTTAAATCATATAAGTTCCTTCTTGGCTTGTGACTACAGATAAAGCTTTTTGATTTAGACAGATCTGTTTCCTGATGGCCTCATTCACTGAGATTCCTTTTCTATTCCCTTACTCTAACGTTTAAAAACTATTAGGATTCTGAATTTGTGAAACTCAATTAGGCAGGCTACTTTTTCCTGTCTTCATCTCATTCTACTTAGGATAGGAGATAGCTTTAAAATGTTTTTTACTTAAAAAATTTTTTTTTGTGGCTAAATAGGTGTATATGTTCATGGGGTACATAAGATGTTTCGATACACTCATAAAATGTGTAATAATCTCATCATTTCGAATGGGGTGTCCATCCTCTCAAGCATTTATCCTTTGTGTTACAAACAATCCAATTATACTCTTTTAGTTATTTTTAAATATATAATTATTATTGACTATAGTCACTGTTGTGCTGTCAAATAGTAGGTCTTATTCATTTTTTCTAACTCATTTTTTGTACCAGTTAGCCATCTCCCATCCCTACTACTCTTTCTAGCCTCTGGTCACCATCTTTTTACTCTCTATGTCCATGAATTCAATTGTTTTAATTTTTAGAACCCACAAATAAGTGAGAAAGTGCAATGTTTGTCCTTCTATGCCTGGCTTATTTTACCTAATATAATGATCTCAAGTTCCATCCATGTTGCAAATGACTGAATCTCATTCTTTTTTTATGGCTGAATAGTACTCCATTGTGAATGTGTACCACAGTTTCTTTATCTAGTCATCTGTTGATGTACACTTAGGTTGCTTCCAAATCTTAGCTACTGTGAACAGTGCTGCCACAAACATGGGAGTACAGTTATTTCTTCGATATACTGATTTCCTTTCTTGTGAGTATATACTCAGTAGTGAGATTGCTGGATCATATGGTAGCTTTATTTTTAGTTTTTTTGTGGAACCTCCAAACTGTTCTCCATAGTGGTTGTACTAATTTACATTCCCACCAACAGTGTATGACAGTTTCCTTTTCTCCACATCCTTGCCAGCATTTGTTATTGCCAGGACACGAGGTATCTTATAAGCAGTGTTTTCAATTCCTCAAGTGTTCAAAACACAAACACAAGAATAAATCTTTCCAAGATTGTTTTGCTCAGTTGCTGAGTCCTCAGTCTTTGGAATCTTACCCAGCATAGGTTAATTAGACAATTATGCTACAAAGCTCAAAGGTATGGATTGGGGAGCGGGAGGAGCAAGAGAGAGGGGCGATTATTAGAATAAGTTAAAATATATGTAAGAATGAGTTATGAAAAAACAGGAAAAAGAACCATCCCTCTTTTACACTTCCCCCCCAAAATCTTTAAGTCTGATTTTTAAACATTTTGCTGCTTTTGATTTTGAGGATTTGAGAACTTAAAAAAAAAAAAAAAAATCTTTTGGTTGGGTATGGAGTCTCACGCCTTTATTCCCAGCACTTTGGGAGGCTGAAGTGGGCAGATCACCTGAGGTCAGGGGTTCGAGACCAGCCTGGCCAACATAGCGAAACCCCGTCTCTACTAAAAATACAAAAATTAGCTGGGCGTGGTGGAGCGCACCTGTAATCCCAGCTACTTGGGAGGCCAAGGCAGGAGAATCCCTTGAACCCAGGAGGCAGAGGTTGCAGTGAGCTGAGATTACACCACTGCACTCCAGCCTGAGTGACAGAGTGAAACTTTGTCTCAAAAAAAACCAAGAAAAGAAAACTAAATCTTTTCTTTTTTGTATTTTGATGACGGTGACATAAGAGCTAATTTATTTGCTTATTTATGAAGATTTGCTTTTTAGTTTTGATGCTTTGGGTTTTGATACGATATTCTATTTGTTACTGTCTTTAAAACAGTTGAGATGAATTTGTGCATGCTGAGATGAATCTGATTTAGGCCTAATATAGAGAATTTATTGCAAGCTTTAATATTCATCCATGTACCATACTTCAGTTTGTTGGTTTCTGCCCTCCTTCTCCCACATTGTACTTTTTTTCCCCTTCATAATAAGTTCCAGAATCAAGGAATGATGCATGATTAGACCAAATCCGGGTAAATTCCCGTTCAAGGAAGGACAAGTCAATTTAATTGCTTAAATTGAATTTTGGGGGGTGAAGTTGTATTGTGTAAATCATTGATACACTTGATTCTGAATTTCAAAAACATTATAATCTGCTTTTTTTTCTTTTGCATGCAGGTGAATGACTGTTTGGCAGTGATATGTGTTCTGTGGTGAATTTTTAAAAGATGATTTTTCAAATTTCTTTTTATTATAGGTAAAATAATTAAATGAAATGTATAACTGTGTTCCTGTCATGTGTGCTACTGTTTTCTAATAGCAAGTCCTTTTCCTATATATTTTCCCTTGCCTAAAGTCAAGAAATTTGCTTTATGAAAATAGTTTAGAAATGAGACTAAAAGGTGACTTTTTGAGACTTCAGAATTACATTTTAATAGACAATCCACCTGAACATTACGAGTTATAAAAATTGCAATAAAGGACTTGATAATGCTTTCAGAAAAGCCCAGGAATGACTATATTGCTTCTGCCTGTTGATTAAGAGAGAGTTGACTGTTTTTAGGGAAATCAATATGGCATTCATTTTCTTTCTTATAAATATACAGATGTAATATATGACCGGGAGCAGTAGCTCAACGTCTGTAATCCCAGCACATTGGGAGGCTGAGGTGGGCAGATTACTTGAGGTCAGGAGTTCAAGACCAGCCTGGCCAACATGATGAAACCCTTTATTTACTAAATATACAAAAAGCTGGGCATGGCACACACATGCCCGGCTTTTTGTGTATTTAGTAAAGAAGGGATTTCACCATGTTGGTGAAATAGCTGGAATAGTAGTTCCAGCTATTCCAGAGGCTGAGGCACAAGAATTGCTTGAACCTGGGAGGCAGAGGTAGCAGTGAGCTAAGATCGTGCTACTGTGCTCCAGCCTGCGTGACAGAGTTTCACTCTGTCTCAAAAAATTAAAATAAGTAATACACAAATGAAAACTTGGTAAAGACACAAATAGTAGAGAGGTGTGTAAACTAAGATGGCAAACTAGTTTACCCTCTTTGTGGCTTTTCCACTCAACCCACTCCCACCATTTTCTCTGTCATAACAACTATGAAGTTTTTGCTTATCCTTTCAGTCCTTTTACCTTGTATCCCTAACACCATCCTCTAGAAGCCCTTTAGAAATCTAACAATGCAAAGTGATTCTTAAATACTTTGTTAAAACAGCTTATGGTTGGGCCGGGCGCGGTGGCTCAAGCCTGTAATCCCAGCACTTTGAGAGGCCGAGGCGGGTGGATCACGAGGTCAAGAGATCGAGACCATCCTGGTCAACGTGGTGAAACCCCGTCTCTACTAAAAATACAAAAAATCAGCTGGCCATGGTGGCGCGTGCCTGTAGTCCCAGCTACTCAGGAGGCTGAGGCAGGAGAATTGCTTGAACCCAGGAGGCGGAGGTTGCGGTGAGCCGAGATCACGCCATTGCACTCCAGCCTGGGTAACAAGAGCGAAACTCCGTCTCAAAAAAAAAAAAAAAAACAAAACAGCTTATGGTTAATAATGCTTGGTCAACTTCTCATAATATTGTATAGTTTTATTTAGAACACATTATGTTGGGTCCTTTTGCGTAATCAGTGTGTTCAGTGTTCCTGTCATTTCCAGAAGTTTTTGGCTTTCTTTTAAGCAGTGGCTGTAAGACAGTAAAATGACAGGATGTTAAGATTCCAGAGCCATGGCTTTTAGTCTTAGCCATGTTAGTAACTGTTACCTTGGGCAAATCCTGTAACCATTCTTGGACTTCTTTTAGCATGTGTAAAATGGTAAGTTCATCCTATTCTATACCATATATGGCTTCTCTCAACTCTAATTTTACACTTCCTCTTTGATTTGGAACATATTTGACATTCTAAAAGTATAGAGAAGCTTGGGAGTTTTATCACTGGTTTTAAAGGATTATGTTAGTCACTTTGGGTTAATTTAGAAGCCTTGGTTAGGAATTGGAATCCCCTAGTTATAGTATTCATATAGAAAATATGCTCTGTTTAATTATACCATCTTCAGAAATGCACAGGCATGATGGAGAATAATACTTAAAATTTTAAGTAGTCCTATTTTCCTAAGCTCCATAATTCACTACCTTCCATATATATATATATATATATATATATATGATTTTTTTTTTCCTATTGATTATTGTCTTTCAGATAGTTGGGATGAGATGAGTTTGATTATTGATTTGGGCCTAATTTAAAGAATTTATTGCAAGCTTTAATATTCATCCATGTACTGTCCTTCAGTTTATTATTTTCTGCCCTCCTTCCCCCATATTGTACCTTTTTTACCCTTTATGATGAGTTCCAGAATGGAGGAATGATGCATGATTAGACCAAATCCAGATAAATTCCCTTTTAAGGAAGGACAAGCCAGTTTCATTGATTAAATTGAAATTTGGGGGGGTGGTTTTATGTATTTCATAAAGTATTCTGTGGGAGTGGAAAATAATGTCCAAATATGCTTCCTAAGCTATGTGGTAGTTGGATGTTTACAGTGCACTAAAATTAATCATGTATGTTAGTGTTATGTCTTGAAATTTTATAGTTTTCTCCTTATCTCACTAAAGTCTTAGGAGTTCTGCTTCTAGCTAGTTAGTTTTAACATGGAACTGTGAAGTGTCTTTTGTTGTTTTCTTTCTCCTGGAAGCTTTTTGATTGAAGGGGAGTGAAAAACTTAGATTCAAAGTTTTTTCATTAGATTGTCCAGAAAAGTTATGCATGCCATTATCTCTTGCTTAGAGTTGGCAAAGCTCGCTTAGGTAGTTTCCTTGCTTTGACTCTTGCTACCCATGTAGACTATTTGTCATAGCAACTAGTGATCCTTGTACCATATCAGGCATGCCACTTTTCTGTAAAAATCTTTCAGAGGCTTCTTCCTTCCCTCAGAAAAGTCAGAATCCTCAACAGAATTTATAAAGTCTTTTATCTGCTTCCTCCTGATTTCCCCTTTTGGAGACTATTTCTACCCCTCTTCCCATGTTCACAGCAGCCACCTTATTTGTGCTTTGTGTGCACTAGGCATGCCTTTACTTTATTTGCCTTTTTGCATGCTATTTTCCCTTGTCCAAACATTTGCATGACTTGATCCCATCTTTAAGTCTCTGCTCATGCATTGCTATATCAGAGAGGCCTGCCCTGAGTTTCCTATATAATAGAGCAACGCCCCTTTCCCTTCACTTTCTTTCTTCCCTGCTTTTTTTCCCCCATAATACGTATATACTACTGTTGTGATTTTTTTGTGTGCGTCTTAACTACCCCCAACTAGAATGTGACTGCTATGAAAGTAGCTCAGAAGATGATTGGCTGGACTTAGGAAGGCTGAATGTCAGAAGTCCTTGGGATATCAAACCCACTGTTCTGGGGTGAGGGCTCTGCAGCAGCAGACATTTGATCCCCTGTTTCCCTGGCCAACCTTGAGGACATGGCCTGCAACATGAATCCCACTTTGGCACCGCAGCACCCTTTGCCATATCAAAGCATTTGAGCTTATTTTCATTTTTTAAAAATTTGTGGGACAAATGGCTGAATAATATTTCAGTTGCAAATAATACCTTTGACAAATATTTGTCAGTAAGTTGTGGGCATTAGCTGATGGCTTATTCATTGTATATACTGGACTGAAGAGAGAAAAATAATAATGCTAAGTAATGACTAATTGAGGATTTGACTAATAATGTCTTCTGCCCATAGTATCATATATCTGTGCCCTCTTCGTCAATTATAAATTTCCAAAGCACTTTCTTGTCAAACTCAAGAGAATAAGTTTTTGGTGCAGGTTTTTTTTTTGTTTGTTTGCTTTTATTTATTTATATATTTATTCTTTTGACTGCATACTTATATTAACATATTTGTTAAAATGAGTAATATTTTGGAAGCAGTTAAGTTGAAGGCCTTCTCTAGCATAATATATACCACTTAAATTTTATTCGGTCTTTAGCAAAGGAAAAATGTCAAGTTTCAAATTTCACTGAACCTTACTGGGTTTCTAAAACTGTTGTTACCAATCCCTTCCCGTCTCCTTCCCCACCCCCGATTCATATTTGCTTTTACTTTTTTTATTTTGGAGAAAGTCAAAATGGTGTAGAATTCTTTCTCTTTTCCCTCCCTCTTCCGCCACTGTCCCCCTCATCCCCACAATTAGGTCTTCATTTCTTTTCTTATTTGGAGTGGTAACTTACCTTCCATAGAATAATCCTGAGTCATAAAATTGGGACATTCCCTTACTACTGAATAGATGACCCTAAAATTAAGCTTTGAAATATCTATTTATAAAAGATATTTTTCTTCCCACTTTTCAATGCCTGTTAGTTATCTGCAATTGGATATATTTTTATCTGTTTGGCAAACCTGATAGGTTAAGACTCAGCCAAGTAAATGCCAGGTATATGACGGGCACTTATGTTTGTTAAATAAATTATTTGTTACAAATCTTTTTTCCTTTTATTTAGTATTTCTTAAAAGTAGAGCTAATATATATATGCATGGAAAAAGTTTGCTAAATTGTAGCTGGCAGGGCTGATAGGAGGTTGGAAGAGGAATGTATAATTCAGGATGGTATAGTGAATTTAGTCTTTTGAGACAGAAAGATTTGTATTTGAATCCAAGTTTAGCAATTTTTGTTGTCAAGCTATGACCTGGTAAACTTAACATCTCTTGAATGTTCATTTCCTTGTATGTCAGATTTGGACAGAATTATTGCACAGACTTGCTTCTGATGAATATAGGAATATTTGTAACATAGCTTTCTTAGTTCTTTTTGTGGTTTCTGAGTATAGCTGATCAAACAAATGTGTTGTCATTGAACTCCCTTTTTCCTCCTAACCCCGTAATTTGTCGAGCTTTGCCTAAAGAATCTTTGTAGCCTTAGTTTTCTCTCTGTTGCCAGATTCTTAGATCTAGCTCACATGTTCTCCCTTGCATGCCTTGGATTCACCATTTCTGGTTTTTGCCTTCTTGATCTTATATATGAAAAGGGAAAGACTGTACAGGGCTCTGAGTTTAAATTCCAGTTTTTTCTCTCATTCTTGAATAGTATAGTCTATGTATACTACTTAGTGTAGAATGCTCTAGTTACAAGAAAAGTTGGGACCTTTATCATATTGCTTAATAGCAGCTCTCTACCAGGTGTAGGCATCAGAATTCCTTGTGGAACTTAAAATATTCTCATTCCTGGGCCACACTCCAGACCTCTTGGATTAGCATTTCTGGCATGGAGCCTGAGTGTAAATTCCACTGGGGATTTTTATGCAGACACTCAGTTAAGAACTGCCTTATTGGAAGGCCATCTCAAGCCACTCAGGCAGATCAATATATGTAAATATTAGTTTTCATGACCTTATGGTCTTTTCTAACACCCTTCTATGGCTTTCCTATTACTAAAGAATAAAGTCAAAATGAAGCTTATCATTCAAGACCCACTTATGGTCACCCCAGTTTATCTTGTTAATACTATTTTTTACGATTCTTTTTGATAACTATTTCCCTATCAGACTGAAATTGCAATCTGGCATCATTTATCAACCACCATACTTCTCTTATGATGATGTAGGATGTCCTGTTCCCTTACCCCTTTATCTTCTTGAAAAGAAACAACCTTTTATCTTCTAAACTTTATCTCAAAAAGGTTTACCTTCTTGATAAGCTTTTCCCAGTGCCCTCAGTTAGAAATCGCATTCCTTCTTTGAACTCCAAAACATTTATATACTTTATTTTTTACACTGATCCCTGATTGTTTTATCTCCAGACATCTTTATTCCCTTCTAAAGCTTCTTGATGAACGGTTCTGTTTGTGTATTCCACCACCACTCTCTCAGTATCATGGGTGCTTAGTTGGTACATAGTAAGTGCTGGGTTTCCATCTCCTCTTGCCCCTTGTCACTTGCCCCTTGTCACTTGCCCCTTCTGATTTCAGGATAGCTGATTGCATTTTTATAATGCATAGTGAAATGTATTAAAAAATGCTGCTGGTATATTAAACTGGTCTTAAGTCATTTTCCATAAAATGTAAAATATTTTGCTTTTCTTGGATTTTTTAGGGTTCCGGAATAAAAATAAGAAATTCTACATTTGGCTTTGACAGACTTCTCATGTACAGCTAATGTTTTTGTGATAATCATAGGACTCAGAGATGTCAGGCTAGCTTTTCCTTTTGTAATGTTTACTAGATATGGTAATTATTGGGAGACTATTCTTTATGGATCTCTCACATGTTAAGCATGTTTTGCAAGCAGAGATACAGACTGACTGTGTTTTTTCTGAACTATCTTTTTCAAGGATTTTATATAGTGAGCAACCTTAGAAGACCGATAGTATTTCTTTTCAGAGCAAAGAGCAGATTTGCTTATGGTCTGGTATAAAAATAGTGTCTCCTTCCAGAGTATGTTTATACATAGAGTTTAGTGTAGTAAGGATAAGTTTAGTATAGTAAGGACCCTCCAGTGCAAAGAATGGGTATGCTTATGCCCATTATAAAATATTTGAGCTCTTTTTAAGCTCAGGCTTTCTTTCCTGTAACGCAACCCGTTGCACGTATACTTGTTACCTAGCCCTTCTGTGGCACCCCATGGGAACTGGGGCATAGGGAACTGGCTTAAATACTGATACTGACTGCTGCTACTACCTTGAGTAGTAAAGTTCTTTTTCTCTGACCTAAGGGTCTTGTGTCTTCTGCCAGCATCCATGATACTGGCAGAATAACTTGTTGGTTAGCTTACAAGTAGGGTAAAATCTCAGACCCTTCACAGTTCTTGTAATAATTTTAAAGCTACTCTTTTCATACCTGAAAAATCAGCCCTTCTGTAAGTAACTCTTGTTAAATTTGGATGAGATTAGAATTCAGGTGCCTTATGACTATATTCTTTATTTTCTCCCCATTCTTTTTCATGAAAATTAATTATTCGAGTTAAAGGATTGTCATTCTGAGATTGTCCTGCTGTGAAATAATGCTATTAATAGTGTTCTCTATCTTTCTCTCTTTTCCCTAAATAAAAGCACTGCTGTTTTCTGAGGACGAGCGTGTTGATTTGTTTACTTAAAGCTGAAGTTTGGAATATATATTGTCTTAAAATGAGAAATGGGGTATTAGGGAGAACATTTCTTTTAAATTTGGGTATAACATCACTTTAATGATAAACTAGCTAAATAATAAAACATGTTAGATAATGCTAATGCTATGGGAAAAGAAAATGAAACAGAATAAGATTGTTTGGGTGGACAGAACAGTATTGAAATTTTAGATAACGTTGGCTAGGGAAGGCCTTACCTGGTGGCTTCTGAGTAAAGAACTGAAGTAAGTTCAGAGATGAGCCATGTGACTTTCTGGTGGGAAGGCATCTGCATAGAGGGAAGAGAAAAGCAAAGGCCCTCCAGCAAAGTGTGCCTCATGAGAAGCATTGAGGAGGCTGGTTTGTGATGCTTTGAAAACAGGTAATGAGAGGGTTGGAGTATTGACCTTTGTCTTAGCTGTGTTTGTGTACTTTACCCCAGAGCATTTGCTTTTATGTTTATATATTAAGCACCTTTCCATTTGAGAAATGAGATTCATTTCTTTAAAAACATATTTGAAAACTACTGAACTAGGTAACTTGTCTTCCAAACTATTCTTAGTTCTCATTGACAGTCTCTGTAAGTGCCTGTTTTTCAACAGTCAATTTAAGTGCCAGTCCCACATTGGTGTGTTTTTTAATTCAGCAGGTATTTCAGAGCTATATTCAACCCTACTTTATGTGGTTTATTTTTAAGCCCCCACATGATTATATTCTTTGAATATATATTCTGTTGAAGATAAGAGGCTGAGACAGCATGAAACAGTTAGAGAAATAATATAAGATAGGATTCTACTTAAAACCTCTCTAGCCAAGGTCACTTCTTACCCTTTATTACCAAATATAAAAGCTAGTTTTCACCTCTTGTTGGCCTTGAAATATTAGGACCATACCGTTTCCTTGAAACACCATCCTATCACTCTGGTTGCACCATTTCTGTTTCTCAAGGATTCCTCGTTCCTTAAATTTATGCCTTAACTGCCTCCTCTTCTCACTCTCCTTAATCTCTTCAGATATTCTCATCTACTATATGACTTCAGTTACCACCTATAGATTGTTGATTCTCATATCTAAATTTGTAGTCTAAACCCTTCTCTTGAGCTGAGGTGTTAGCAGTTGTAATAAGTTGGCGATTTACATACTCATTTTGATATTTAAAGCAATGTGATATCTTTTACCTACAAAAAAAAAAAAGAAAGAAAAAAGAACTTGTTTTTCCTCTCTTTACTTTGGTAAATAGTATTCTCGTCCAGTTGATTAAGTTAGAATCTGTTATGTTGGTGACTACTAGTCAAAGACTATCAGGTACACATCTGTAGTAAACAAAACTAGATTTATTGATGTCTGCCCCAAGGGAAGCCACATACCGTGGGGAACCATGAAACGTCAGTAAGATGATGTTGGACAGACTTAGAGAATGTGGGCTTTTGTTGGGTAATTTTGGGGAGAATTCAGGGAAGTGATGAAAGTTTCCTCTGAATTAGATGCTGTGAAGAAGTGGGGAATAAAGCTATGATTAGATGTCTTAATAAATCTGATCTAGGAGGTGACAAGAACAGTGTGAGGCTTAAACTAATTGGTAAAGAAGCAGCGATCACTTGTGCAAGATGGGATTTTTTTGTGTTTGCATGGAGTCCTTGCTTTTGTCTGTTCTCAGACACAATTCTACAGTGGCTTGGGTTTGCCTCACTTCCATCATAGTCACAGAGGACCTTTTCCAACATTGGTGATCTGTGAGATCCTGTTTGACAGAAAAATGCCACAGTCTAGCTGTGAGTGCTGAGCCACCTCCTAGCTGTGAAGGGCTGCTTTTCTCTCTCTGTCTCACTTATTTGGGATAGATGTAGATTGGGTGGCATTTAGACAATAGGAAAATGTATTTTAGGATATTTGAACAAATAATTTACATGCTATTGGCTACGTGTTAGGGGCAGTAATGAAACTTATTCTACTGGGAATATATCAGTAGGATCTAGGGTTATGTTGAAGTAGAGATGCCTCAGTTTATTCTTTATGTCAATCTTACATGAGCCCTTTTAAAGCTAAATGTTTGAGTACTTACTTACTATTTGCCAGACACTAAGTACTTACATCATCTCTTTTAATCTTTCAAGTAAGTTGAGTCAGAAAGGAAGGATACATATTCCTGTCTTTGGGAATAAGAACCAAACTGCAATTCCAGGTATGGCTAATGGTGTAGACTGTTAAGTAATGTTTCAGAGTGTGGGTTTTAGCATAATCGTTTGGATTGATTAGATATAAATGGTTAATAAAATTTTAAAAATAGCCTGTGACAATGTACAGGATGACCATAATCTCTTGGTTTTAGGTGTTTATTTGGCTCTCCTCATAATGTAAGCCCAAATGTGTAATGTGCAAAAAAAAGAAAAAAATAAAAAGCTTTCGGTGAAGGGTACGTGTTGTGGTGGTAAGCTGTAAAGAATTTGGCTTTAAGTTAAAATAAATATGTGTTAGAAATACTGTGATTAAAAACTATGCTGAAGTTAGGGATGAAATTACTATGAAATACATCAAAAATAGTGAATAGATATGTGATGAATTGCAAAATGGTAAGTATAGAATCTAAATGGTGGGCACATGGCTGTTCACTATGAAATTCTTTCAACCTTTCTGTATATTTGAAAGTTTTAATAATACGATATTGGGGGAGGGTGGAGGTATAAACTGACTGCTAAAGTCTTCTCCCTGACTTGAGGCTTTTGTTTTCTCTGTAGGAACTTTCCGCTGTACTTTTTGCCATACAGAGGTAGAAGAGGATGAGTCAGCAATGCCCAAAAAAGATGCACGCACACTTTTGGCAAGGTTTAATGAACAAATTGAGCCCATTTATGCATTGCTTCGGGAGACAGAGGATGTGAACTTGGCCTATGAAATACTTGAGCCAGAACCCACAGAAATCCCAGCCCTGAAACAGAGGTGAGTGTAGGCCCTGTGCTCTTACTAAGAATACTTTTCAACCTGTTCTTGTTTTAACTACCTGTACCTTGGAGAGCAAGAGTGGGTAATTTACTAGGAGACTCAAGACTGTAATGTTACATAGGTTCTCAGTTCTGCCACATTTGTTGTGTGCCTGTGATGAAATTCGTTTGTTCTAAATGCAGAACACTGTGGACTTTAGGCAAAAATTTTTATACATAGGTTTGACTTCAAGTACTCATTCTGCTTGGGCCTGCAGCATCTCAGCCAATTGTTAGCTAATCCTAAATTAATTGTGCTGCTTGGGGATATTTGAATTTTCCTAGCCAGCTTTTGAAGGCTAAAGTTCTTTAAGGAATTCTGCATTTTTGCTTTTGTTTTTGAAACTTTTTAACCACCTTTTGTTCTTGTAATTGCAGCTTCCTTGAAAGTAAAGTATAGCTGGTGTTATCTATGGGTTAATACTTCTAACAGTGGGCTCCCTATTTTTATCAGTGTTCCCTAATGTTTGAATTGCAGAGGTAGCCTTAGATTTGCCATGCCAAAAAAAGTGGTTTATATTCTTTCTTGAAAAGCATAAATGAAAATTGGGGTCAAGGAGTGCTGTCCTACTCTACCCTTTTTTTTTTCTCTCCCTCTTCCCAGAATCAAGTAAGGGATATCTTTATTTAGATATCTTTAACTCCACCCACTCCCTTCCAAAGAGCTCAACAATCAGGTTGTACTTGTATAGTTTTTAGGAGCATTCTTAGTATTTCATTTCCTGTGGTACCAATGTTACAAAATAGCCAGTCCTGAGTAAATTGGGCTGCTTTTGGATGGTTAAAAGCAATCCAATTTTACAGAAAATTTTGTATCTGTAAGAGTTATAAATTTTCTAATCCATTACCATGTGTCAGTTAGGATAACTTTGCCTGTGATAGCAGAATATGCAACTCTATTTGGAATTAGAATTCAATGTAGAAGCAGATTGAACAATAAGAAAATTTGTCCTGCATGACCAGAAGTCCTGAGGTAGTCCAGTTCAAAATTGGTTAATTTCACAGCTCAATTATATCTGCAGGGATCTAGATTTGTTCCATCTTTATACTCTGCTTAACTCAGCCTGTTGGTTGTCCTCTTGGGACGATGAAGGGAGCTAGCCTAAGATGGCCATGTATTTCTAGGTATCATATGCAGATAAAAATGTCCAAATGCAGAAAAGGGGACTGTCCCTTCCTTGTGTCCTATTTTAAAACTGAAGAAAGGTTTCCCAGAGGGCCCCTGGGATACTATACTCTCTATCCCCCAATGTCTCACTGGCTACAATTGCTTTATGTGCATATTTCTAAGCCAGCAGTTGGCAAAGGAAGTGAGATCATGTGACTGGTACTTAGATTAGTTACGTTGTAGGACTGGAGAAGGTCCCAGAGCTCTTTGGAGCAAATTGCCATTGGTGTTTGAATAAAACCAGTAAGCAAAGAAAGAAAGGAGCCACAGTTGATAAGAAACTAATAGCATCCATATCACAGACAGCCTAAGTTTTAGTACTGGGTATTTATTTCTTTTTGTATAAGAAAAGGAATTCCTTTTTTGAAAAAGGAATTCATCTTTTTAAAATATCTTTTTCAGTCATTTCAAGTTAGCTCTAACATACAAGCTTATGAGGGAAATTGATTTTATAAAAATACAAAATTTTCTAAGCTTAGGGGTTATTTTGTGTTGAAGTATGCATCAATGTACTATCTGATTGCTTCCTACACAGTATAATACTATCTGAATTTTTCTGATGTTTTCTCTCCTTCCTGTAGTTATTTGTCCTGTTTATCAAGATTCTTCCCCACTACAGTAGCATTCAGTCACCGACACCACTGGCTTCCTGCCTCTAATGTTCTCCACCTACCACAATCCACCTCCCCTTCCAGGATCTTTATTTAGTTACCCCCACTCACTGCAGGCCTGAGATGAGTCTTAGTGGTACAGCAACACCAGAGGCCCAACAGCAGCTCTCTGTATCAAGTCACTTTCTTCTCATCAGGAATGATGGTGACTCAAGGGATGAAGAAGAACCAGGAAGTACAGGAAATAAACCGATCAGGAAAAAGGGTGCCTAACAATCTGGTTGTTAAGAAAGAAGGGAGAAAATGGAGGCAGACGAGAAAGACAGGATAGACTTCCTGGAGCTGCCAGCCAGACCAAAGTAAAATCGTTTCCATGTGGTCAGGAAAAAAAATCATTAGGTTAGCAGATGTTGCCCAGATTACGATATCCCCACCAAAGTATTTGACAAGTTCCGCTGCCTGGAAATAACATGCTGGAGGTGGTATCAATTTGGTTTTTCTATACTATAGGAGTATGAAGTTTTGAAATGGCCCATCCTGGCCCAAGGACATAATAGTCCATCCTGCCTCAGTACAAGAGAATAAGCATCAATAGAGTGGTATGGGAACTCAGAGATAGTAGCTTTCTTTAAAAAAAAAAAAAATGACACTATTGTTAGTTTGATTACGATCTGTAATCAGTTAAATTCTAGCTTGTCCCTAGCTCAGAAGAGGCTACCTATGCAGAACTGTCAGTAGGCCTAACCCAAGAGTTGATGGACAATTCTGTCCTTTCAGCAAGTTAACCTATTGATGATATATTAAAAGTCTGCCTATCTTTCTAAAGTGGAATTCCTTGCCAGTAACCTTCCCTTTTTCATCATCTCTTAACACTCACCTTAAAGATCTTTAACAATTTAGTTTTGAAATAATATTCCCCTGTCATATCTAAGTAAGAGTTATATCTTTTAAAAGTTCTAAAATTTCTTAAATATTGTAAAAAGATTCAAACATGAATTGTCATTTTTGTCATCTTTAATTAAAATTGTTCCAAATTTTGAAATTTGTTTGACTTGTGGTCAAATGTCTGCTGCCTCAAACTGGAATAAAACCCAACTTGAATTTATGACAGAATACTGAAAACAAAAGACTTTTTAAAAGTACTCTTGTGTTAACATTTAATTGTCCTGTTCTTTCTCTCTAGCTTTCTTGTTTTTCTCAAAGTACTTCTCATACCTTCATGAGATAGTCTTCATAGTCAATGCTAAAGATAGAGAATAGAGAAAAACTCTGTGTTCAGGATTATATATAAAGAGAAACAGTAACCTCAGAGTGAGTGAGTCATTTAAGTCTGAATCAAGGAATGATAAGGATGTGGCTGGCCAGATCAGAGAAATAAGCCTATTCTGTCTCTCCCAGCTGGGGTTAGCTAACTCAGGGAGACACATTTTGGGGTCGCAGATAGATAGAGCAGGCTCAGCACATCAAGATGGGGATGTTGGCTGAGGATAGAAGAGGCATTGAAAGGAGTCAGAGAGGCAAATGGGTGTGGGAGGAGAGGCCAGAATGTAGAGTAAGCACAGAAACATGAAGAATCAGATCAAACCAAGAGAGAAGAGAAAGAAAATGAATGCTGAAGGAGACAAAAGTTCAAAAAGCCAATCTATACAAAGTAAGCAGCATCAGATTACAGTGAAGGCAGCCACACAGCCTTTAAAAGACAGAACAGATAGAGAATGACTAAGGACAGTTAATGGTTAAATTGAGATGAATAAGAAATGATACACAAAGTAACATCAATGAATGCAGAAAGAAATAGCATTTATAGAGAAACCAGTTATTTACAATTGTAGCATAAGACTTCAGAATATAGCAAAAGAAAAAATAATAGTAGATGAATTGGATATATTTACAGAGAGATGCCTTATAGGCCTATACTTAGAGTGAGGGCAAGTAACTCATAGAAAGTAGGAGCAGTGAGGAGGCAAAATAAGTGTTTGAGGCATGGAACAGGTAGTAGAACAAAGCACTGGGAAGAAAAAGGCTGTGGGAGAAAGTGGTTTACAAAGTAGCCTTGGGCACAGAGGTGGAATAATGAAAGAATGCAAAGGCAGTACCTGGAAGGCATGGATTAAATGACTGGATCAGTGTGGATTGGACAACTGGAGATAGCATTTTATTGTTGCACAAGTAGCAGTGGCCCTATAGATATCCAGAGGCAAGACAGGATAGGTGGGATGAGGGAGCCCAAGGTTACCTCCAAAGGATGAAAGTATTATTAGGGAGAGATGTGATGGGTTAATCAGATACAGGGACACAGACCTCAGCTAAGTATGAGTTAGAAAACCCCAGTAGATAAGAAGTAGGCCCAGAAAGAATTGAAGAGTAAAGGGAGTAAGCAGAGATAAAATGACAAAAGTGAAGGCAAAATAATGAATGGCTTAGGAGGAAAGACTAATGAAATGTTGATTAGATTCAGAATGAGTCAGGGCTCCACACAGGAGTTAATTCAGGATCCATGAAAAAGAGTGAGCAAAATGGAGGAAAAACAAAGAAGAAACATGATGCCAGGTCAGTCATGGACACTAAAAGAAACACCCAAAATGTTTGGAGTGAGCAGGCAGTTTAAGAAACATGAAGATGGTTATAGATAAAAAGGTACCTGTCTGAACAGAGAGGGAGGTGGAGAAGCATACGTAGAAGTTGAAGTGGAAAGCATCAGTAGCAGGCAGAGAAAGAAAAGGCATGAGCTCAGACAGAGAATGAGGCATATTCAAAACAATTTGGAACAGATTGAGAGTGAAACAGGCAGGTAAAATGGGGAACCATTAGAAAGACTGAAAACTTGGCCCAACACAGAGAGGCAGGGCAACATAAGTGACTAGAGAAAGATAAGGAAATTATCAAACTTGGAACAGACCAACAGAGAAGATCATGGGTAGTAGAGGTAAAAAGCAAAACAAAATAGACAGATGATAGTCACTGCAGGGTAGAATCAGTGGTTGGTGATGGATACAATGTATCAGCATAGATGTGGAGATAGTAGGATACAACCCCATAGAAAAGAAGCTAGTCTGTGCAGAGGGTTATGCCTTACTCCATGAATGGAAGGAGAAGAACATTGGTTGAGGTCAGGCTTTGTAGGATAGTTTTCTAGCTTTTTCCATGATCATCACACAAAAGAAAGGAAAAAGCACACAGAACCACTTTGAATTATTCTGGGTTGAGCTGAGATAACATTTTTAAAAATACAGTGTTTTGTTTTTGTTTTTTAAACAAAATACTGGCAGAGATTTTTGCCAGACTAGTGGCTTTAAGTATATTATGTCACCATATCACTCTCTCCTCCTCCAAGTATTAATAGATTTATCAAAACATCTTAAATCTATAAGACCTCAGTCATTTATGTACTCTAGAGGATCCAGTGTTTGAGGAACTTAAATATAAGTATGATGTGTTTTTCTAACACACTGACTTTTACCCTGAGGTATAGAAGTTCTTTCTCCAAATTGTTAAAGATTTGTGTGTATGATTGCTAGATAGCATTTATGTGTAGTACTGTAGTAATTACCTCCCAGCTGCCCTTCTTTTCTAACACCAAGACATTAATTTTTCTTCTTCCTATCCTCCTCTGTTCTTTTCATATAGCAAGGACCATGCAGCAACTACTACTGTAGCTGCTAGCCTGGCAGGTGGGCACCACCGGGAAGCATGGACCACCAAAGGTCCTTCCTATGAGGACTTATACACTCAGAATGTTGTCATTAACATGGATGACCAAGAAGATCTTCATCGAGCCTCCCTGGAAGGGAAATCTGCCAAAGAGAGGCCCATTTGGTTGAGAGAGAGCACTGTCCAAGGGGCCTATAGTTCTGAAGATATGAAAGAAGGTAAGGGTAGAAGTCAGTAAAATGGATATGTCTTAGGTTCAGTAGAACATAAACTTGGCTTAGTGGGAAACTGCCTGGGCAATTCTGGATCTGCTCTACAGAACAATTAATTGCATTATATTAAGAAGTAAGAGATTGAGCAATAAGATAAAAACCAACTAGTATACTTGCATTGCCCTTCAACTTTGTGAAAATAACAAAGAGCCTTTTAAATTTTCATTTTTAGATTTGAAAAATTGTCATGTTTATCTTAATTTCTTGGAAAAATTTTATTTATTGTGTTCAAGGTAGCTACATTCACCTCTCCTTTAATCTTATATTGCCCTGACTTACATGCATTTAATTTTTCTGAATTGGGAGCCAAAATTATATACTACCCAAAAGTTATGCTACCTGAAATATATACAAAGAGACCACATGAATAAAGGATTGAGCATTCTCACAGTCCAAGATGGTTAGCAGAACTTTGTTCTAGAGGATTTTGGAAATCTCTGAGCCATAAGGGGTTAAGAATTGCATACTCATCTTCAGAAGTTAGAGAACTGCAAGATTTTACTTTTTAAGTTTTAGTCAAAATTACTGGATTCAAGACTTTAAGTGATGATGTTTCAGGAGTATGTAGAAAATGGGAGGCGAAAATGGATGATGATGACTCAAGCTGGAAAGTAGAGAGAAAGGGTGTCTCTATTTCTGGTTAGATTTTTATCAGCATAACGATCTATATGCTGCTACTCCCAAGTTATATATCATTACAAACATACCACCTGAGTTTGGTGTTATGTTAGTGCCAAAGAATAATCAGTAACTGAAAACCACTTGTTTTTTGGCCTTTGTCCTAGCCTCTTTTCCCTTCATAATTCGTATTTAGTATACGTATATACTAGAAATTGTGAAGGTAACGTGGAGTTAGGTAGTGATGGTAAAGCAGTTAATACCTCTACTGTGATTCTCTTTGATATATTATTATTATTATTATTTTTTTTTTTTTTTATTTTTTAAATATAAAGACGGGGTTTTAAGATGTTGGTCAGGCTTGTCTTGAACTCCTGACCTCAGATGATCCGCCCGCCTTGGCCTCCAAAGTGCTTGGATTACAGGCATGAGCTACCATGCCCAGCCGATATATTAATTTTAATAAGGAAAATTTTTCCTTGGCAACCCATACTTTACCTCTTCCTCACTGATTAGCCTGCCATGTTGTGTTTTTTTGATGGAATCTCGCTCTGTCAAGTAGGTTGGAGTGCAGTGGTGCAATCTCAGTTGCACCTCTGCTTCCCGTGTTCAAGTGATTTTCTTGCCTCAGCTTCCTGAGTAGCTGGAATTACAGGCGTGAGCCACAATGGCCAGCTAATTTTTGTATTTTTAGTAGAGATAGGGTTTTGCCATATTGGCCAGGCTGGTCTCAAACTCCTGACCTCAAGTGATCCACTTGCCTTGGCCTCCCAAAGTGCTAGTAGGCATGAACCACTGTGCCCAGCCTGTTGTGTTATTTGGATTCAAGTTGTTTTAGATTATACATCAGTTAGGCTATACTATTATTTAATAAATTTGTTTTCCCCAACTTGGCTTCTTGTCTGTTCTTAAAGCAACTTCTTTTCTTTGAACTTAGAAAGAAAACTGAATAAAATAAAACTATTATTAACCAACATTATATATTAAGCTCAAAAGTTTAACATTCTAGTTTACAATTCCTAGAATGATAGAATATGAATTGTATGGGCCTTAAATAAATTATCTGATCTACTTAAGTTTTGTAAATATTTGTTTCTACATAAAATAGGATAGTTATGTTGCCATGTCTAAATTTGTCTTTGTTAAGTTTCTTAATAGTAGAGCAGACTCTATCCATTGAATGTATGAAGTGAGTCTTATTTATCCTACAATTGATTTTTCCTCAAACTTCAAGTCATGTTGCTGTCTTTCACAATTTTATAGACTTCAATCATGTCCTCATTCCTATACTGAATGCAGTTCTAATTGCTTTTTATTCTGCTTTCCTGAAACAGTTCTCTTTCCTACTGCTGTCATCTCCTACAGTTTTTGTTTATTTTATCTTTTTCTGGACCATCTTTGATTGTAATATACTTTACTGGAGACCAAGTGACCAGAATGATACATGTTGTTCATGCATGGATTCACCGTTGATTTGAGTTTTATTTCCAATATCTTTCTAGTTTTTACTTGAGATTTTGTTTGTTGTTTTGGTTTTGGAAGCATGTTAAGACCAAAAACTTTAGAAACATGTAGAGGTACTTTTTAGGACCTTCTCTGCCTTGAATCCAATAGCTTGGATCATATCTTTCAGTATATTTTAGATTATTTTTCTGTAGGCTGATTTTCTTGCACTTGCTGAAATAGAAATAGATCTACTTTTCTGCCCACGTCTACAACCTTCAGCTCTTCCTATATTTTTTTGCGGCAACTTGGCCTTTTAGTACCCACAATTGCTTAGCATCAATTCTGTGAATATAGTTTCCCAGTATATGTATTCTTTGTAATTTGTAACTCTATTGAAAAAGACTGTTACTAAAACTACTGTTTCTACTTTACCATCCAGAAATTTGCTTATTTATCCTTTTTTGTTTTCTGCCTTCATCTGTAACAGAACAATTCTTTTTTTCTCCAAACCTCTCAAGACCCTTGTCAGAAATCTGTTACGTGTGACTTAATTTAGTTTACAAAACTAATTTTCTTTTTCCCTAGTTTTATATTTATTTTAAACATTAATCAAAATACTGTGTTGATATTGTTAAAACTATTTGGAACATTCTTTTAGAAGCAATTATTGCCTTAAAGGCTTGCATGCATTCCTTACTTTTTTTTCTTTCTGTTGTAATGCTGCATTGGCAGTAAGCTCTAGGGAGGAGGTTCAGCCTTTGACAGTGTTTTGAAGTAGTTAAGTTTGATTTTAACTCTCATTTTGACAGTTGTGTTATCAAAAGCCTCTTTTCTCTGACCTAAACTTTTAACTTGTCTGTTCCTGTTTCCCTTTCTCTCTCTTATCTGCCCAATATCTCATTTTAGGAGTTCTTTGCTTTCTCAAATGTCCAGCGTTTTAGCTAATTCATTCTAATGTGTTAATGAGAAGATGCTTTCACTTTATCTATAGTTAGAATTGACCATTTCTGAGCCTTCTCTTGATGATGATGATAATGATGATGATAGATAATACTATTCTAAGTGCTAGGCCCATTCTAGACACTTAACAGACATTCAGTTAATCCCCACAGCAAGCTACTGAAGTAAATACTACTTTTCCCCCTTTCTGTACTTGAGAAAATTGAAGCAGAGAGATGAAATAACTTGGCTAAAATCTTACAGCTAAGTAGTGTTAGGATTTGAATCAGGGAGTCAGATTCCAAACAATACTTTTAATCTTTTTATATGTTTTAAATTGCAGTATGTTTGGTAGTACTATCAGAATGTAGAATGCAGATGATTTTCTTAAATACTTCATCTGTAATACATCAGGTAAGATATGTATACAAAATGATAGGAGGTGTGTGGTGAGAGAAGCTTCATTTCTAAAATTAGATTCCTTTTTTTATAAAGAGCTTGTAGTACGCTTAGTTTGTTTCATAAAAATAAAGCTCACATTTATTCACTCATTTGTCAAATATTTATTCAGTGCTTAGCAGAGTGGCAGGTACCTTCTAGGTAAATGGAATATACCCGTGAATAAACAAGATACATATCTGTTGTGGTAGAACCTACATCCTTGGAAAGGAGGTGACAAAGACAATAGATGTAAGTTATTTATTATGTTAGGAAATAAGTGGTTATGGAGGAAAAACAGAGCATTGGTAATGTAGTGATGGGATACATTTAAAAGGTGACATTTGAATAAACACATGAAAGATGGAAGGGAGCTAGCTGTGTGGGTACCTAAAGGAAAAATATTCCAGGCAGAGGGAACAGGCAGTGCAAAGGCCTTGAGGTAGGAGTGTGTCTGTTATGTACAAGGAATACCATGGAGGCTACTGTGGGTAGACCAGAATTAGCATGGGGAAGAAGAGATAAGAGGTAGATGGTCAGGAAGGAGACCAAATGATATGGGACTCTATAGGCCATTGCAGAGCCTTTGGCTTTTACCTTGAGTAAAATGAAGAGCCATGTTTTGATTTTCTCTTATGCCAGCTACTGTAGTTGGTTCTTCATAGACATTATCTTATATGTTTTTATCCTGAGCCTTAGAAAGTAGATGCTTTTGTCACCTTACAGAAAAAGCTATTGAAGTTTAGAGATTAAATAACTTGCCCAAGATGCTTGTGTATAAGACCAGGATTTAAATCTACACTATAATACTTTTAAAACTGATGTACTTAAGCATTGTACTACTTAAGCTCCAGTTTGTAAGAAATATTTTGAATATTTTATGGACAGCAGCTCAAAAATGGAACCAGTGAAGTCTGTTATTTTATTGCATTATTTAAATATATGTTAAAATATTATGTATTAGTTATAAAGAAATGCCATTTACATTTAAGGATATTGACTTTCTGAGTTTTCCTCCCTAGGGGGCATAGATATGGATGCATTTCAGGAGCGGGAAGAAGGACGTGCAGGGCCTGATGATAATGAAGAAGTCATGCGAGCACTGCTCATTCATGAGAAAAAGACTTCCTCTGCCATGGCTGGTTCAGTGGGGGCAGCCGCTCCAGTAACCACTGCCAATGGCAGTGACTCAGAAAGTGAGACCAGTGAATCAGATGATGATTCTCCACCCCGTCCAGCAACTGTGGCTGCACATCAACGAGAAGAGGATGAAGAGGAGGATGACGAGTTTGAAGAAGTAGCAGATGACCCCATTGTCATGGTGGCTGGCCGTCCGTTCTCCTACAGTGAAGTGAGTCAACGGCCGGAGCTAGTGGCTCAGATGACACCAGAAGAAAAGGAAGCGTATATAGCAATGGGACAGCGCATGTTTGAGGACCTCTTTGAGTGAGCTTTCCCTACTTTCTCCTTTCTGTAATGCTCAGTTCAAAAGAAATGTCTCATCTTTGAAGAAAAGTATTTAAGCGGCTTTCTGCCCCTTTTGATGTAAGCAGCTGTTGATCCTTGTGCAAAGAATGATGTGAGAGAGTTTGACTTTTATGCCAGAAACTTTCCCAGCAATGTAGAGTGGTGGGAAACCTACCCTTCCCTGCTGTCACTACAGTATTAATATTTTACTGTATTTTCTCATCTACCTTTTTTCTTGCCTTATTAAGACATAATTTTCTCCCTTCTGAAATGAGTGAGGGAAGTTCATAAGTAAATCCTTCCTGTCCTTCTGTTTACTGCAATAGGTTATAATAATTCACTGATTACACATCCATTTTATCTCTTCTAGCTAGGCATTCCAAACAATTTCTTATACTGCTGCCCACCAAAGCAGCTTGCCAACAAGCAAATCATGGATTGGGGGAAAGATCCTAAAACTTCCTTAGAATTTGAGTGTTTCCTCAAAATTGAGATGGGTCAATATGTAAAGGGAGGTGAGAATATGTGTGGAAGAAGGATAGATATACTTGAGTATCGTGATTAATGTCTAAACCAGAATTTGTATCTGTAGAACTGACCAGACTGGTGGATTTTATTGTATTGGTTAATGTCTTTCGGTTTGGATTTGGGATGATAGAAAACAGAAAGTATAATTGGTAAACCGTTAGTAAGAAATTAGAAAAAACATGGACATTGGACAAGAACTCTGTGTAAAGGGTTGAAGAGTAACAAGTATTGGGAACCGTGCCTTAGAACTGTGTGTTTGTCTGATTTAGAAATCCCTTATATAAAGCTGAGACTGGTCCTGGTTTTGTTCCCTTTGTGTACAGACCTTTTGTCAGTGTTATAAATTGTTTAATGAGGCCATTCTAGCAGAAATCAGCATAGAATAATTTATTCTTCTTCTCTGTCTCTGTCACTCTCCCTCTTTCTGAACATCATTGAAGGTTGTCTCTCTTTTCATTCTTGTCAGATATGGTATTTTAGAGTGCATCCAGTATATCATCGAGCATTGTAACCTCAATTGGGTTTTGATATGTAGCATGGTGTTGTTCCCTAAGGCAGAACTTTAAAAATAAAGAACTTTGACACAAGGGTCTATAACAATTGTATTTTTTAAAATATTTTTCCTTGCATTGTAATTTTTAAGTATTTATCATTTTATAGTACACGTATAAAGTTAAGATAGCATTTTAGAGTATCTGAGCCTTGTATGGAGTGATGTTTCATTTACCTGGGTTGTATTAATGACTGAATGTTGACAATAAACCTATTTTATACTGACTAAAATTTGTTAATTTTAAGCTCTGTAACATCTTGGAGCATAATTAAAATGAATACTCTTCCCATTAAAAAAATGTTAAAAGACTTTTATTAGTCATATTTGAAATAATAGATGCATCATATGGGATCTAAACCTTTTCTGCAATAAGATGCCTTTGTACCTTGTATACGTATTCACCCTTTACACTCGATCTTAGCCAAAAGACCAAGAAGCAATGCTATTGCATTGAAATATTGTTTTTTAAACTTTTATAGTTCTAGAAGTTAATTTAAATAAAATAGTAATCATGTTAATTTTTTAAATGTAGTTAATTTTTTAAACTTTTTTTTGTGTTTGTGTATATGTAGAATTAGTGATATGGAAAAATGTCACAAGTGAATATGGAGGAAAGAATAAAGGTATTCATTGCAGCAGTATTTGAAATATAATAGGAAGATAGATATACTTAATGTATATTTAGACCTAAATACTCAGGAAGTGGAGGCAGGAGGATTGATTGAGCCAGGAGTTCAAGGCTAGCCTGGGCAACATAATGAGATTTCATTCCTTCCCCAAAAAGAATGTATTGAGAGGAAAAGATATCTGTAATGTGTTAAATATAGGATTCAGTATTTCTAGTGGAGTGTGTTTGTATTGTGCACGTGCACGCGCGCGCGCGCGTGTGTGTGTGTGTGTGTGTAGAAAGTTGCTAACATATAGTGAACTATGTGCCAGACACTATTTTAAGAGCTTTGTGTATGTTAACTCATTTAATCTTTTGTACTAAATCTGTGAGGTAGGTATACATATAAATTAGGGATAAGAAGTACACTGATCTTATGTTATTATGAAAAAGATATTTTCATTTTGAAAAAGAATCATACATTTAATGTATTAAAGAAATAGCGAGTGTCAAAAGCAAGGTCTTTTTAGGTCTTTTTAGCTAGGATTTTTAGGTGATGTTTAAAAACAAAATCCAGGCTGGGCATGGTGGTTCATACCTGTAATCCTGGTACTTTGGGAAGCCAAGATGGGCAGATCACAAGATCAGGAGTTCAAGGCCAGCCTGACCAACATGGTGAAACCCTGTCTCTACTAAAAATACAAAAATTAGCTGGCATGGTGGTGTGCGCCTATAGGCCCAGCTACTTGGGAGGCTGAGGCAGGAGAACTCGGGAGGCTGAGGCAGGAGAATCCACTTGAATCCAGGAGGCGGAGGTTGCAGTGAGCCAAGATTGCACTCCAGCCTGGATGACAGAGCAAGACTGTCTTAAAAAAAAAAAAAAAAAAAATCCAGAGTTATCATTTCCTTGGATAAACATTTCTAAATTTATACTCAGAATCAATGGGAAGATATAATTTAATAGGTAACTACCCCCTTCCAGTGACATTTAATAAGACTCAATAGAATTTATATTACTTTATCAAATAGATTTGTGTCTTGAGTAGCACAACAATCTGGTGAGAAGAGCCAGTCAGTGACAGAAGGATCAAAAATGGGAGCCCTGCCAATTAGCCTCTGAAGCTCTAGTGAGGGCAGGCTCACACCCAAGTTTGGCAGATACATGTAGTCACTGTGTCTTGACCCCAGGACAGCTAGAGTCATCACCACACGCAGCCTGTAAGCGATGGTGGAGAAACTTGGTTTCTCTGAATGTGGTTGACTATATTCGTGTATCTCAAGTGTCAGCTGAACAAGTGTCCCAACTTTCCCACTGTCCTTTAAGATTTAAATGGAACTCTTTTCCTAACCCGTTGGACTACTTCTTTTAGTATCATTTCTTTTGGGAGATGAAAATTCTTTTTCGAGGATGGTAGGGGATGGGGGATTGTAGGCAGGGAGCTTGTATCCTCTGACTCCGCCTTTCTGCTTCCCCGGCTTTTCCATCTCTCCTCTACACCACCTGTCCTTGACTCCCCATAGTAACATCAACACAAGTTTGTGTAGCAGATCCTCCCTGAAGTTTTTACAGTAGGGAGCAAAGGGAGAGGGGCAATGAGAGAGGGATTTTTGTTTGTTTTTGTGTTCCTTTCATTTTTAGTTGATACATAATAATTGTATATATTTGTGGGATGCAGAGTGATTGTTTCTTCCAACTTTTAGGTTCAGGGGTATATGACGTGCAGGTTTCTTATATGGTTAAATTGCATGTTATGGGGTTTGGTGTACAGATTATTTTGCCACCCAGGTAATAAGTGTTGTATCCGATAGGTAGTTTTTTAGTCCTCACCCTCCTCCTACCCTCCACGCTCAACTAGGCCCTGGGGTCTATTGTTCCCTTCTTTGTGTCCACATGTACTCGTTGTTTAGTTCCAACTTATAAGTGAGAATATGGGGTGTTTGATCTTCTATTGCATTAATTCGCCTGAGATAACGGCCTCCAGCTCCATCCATGTGCTGCAAAAGACAGGATCTCATTCTTTTTTATGGCTGTGTAGTGTTCCGTGGTTTATATGAACCACATTTTCTTTATCCTGTCCACCAGTGATGGGCATGTGTTCTTATGGTGGAATGACTTATATTTTCTTGGGTATATATCCAGTAATGAGATTGCTGGGTTAAATGGTAGCTCTATTGGGGGTTTTTTTTTTGTTTGTTTTGTTTTTTGAGACAAAGTCTCACTCTTGCCCAGGCTGGGGTGCAGTGGCATGATCTCAGCTTACTCTGCCTCTCAGGTTAAAGCAATTATCATGTCTCAGCCTCCCGAGTAGCTGGGATTACAAACGTGTGTCACCACACCTGCTAATTTCTGTATATTTAGTAGAAACAGGGTTTCACCTTGTTGGCCTGGCTGGTCTCTGACCCCAGGTGATCCTCCCACCTCAGCCTCGTAAAGTGTGCTGGGATTACAGGTGTGAGCCACCATGCCTGACCCAATAACTCTGTGTTAAGCTCTTTGAGACATCTCCAGACTGCTTTCCACAGTGGCTGAACTAGTTTACATTCCCACCAGCAGTGTCTAAACATTCCCTTTCTCTGCAACCTTGCCAGCATCTGCTATTTTTTTGACTTTTTAGTAATAGCCGTTCTGACTAGTGTGAGATATTGTCTCATAGTGGTTTTGATTTGCATTTCTCTAAAGATTAGTGATACTGAACATTTTTTTCATATTCTTGTTGGCCACATGTATGTCTTCTTTTAAGAAATGTCTTTGTATTTTTTTGCCCATACTTTAAAGGGATTTGTTCGGTTTTTGCTTGTTGACTTAAGTTTTTTATAGATTCTGGATAGTAGAGCTTTGTTGAATGCATAGTTTGCAAATATTTTCTCCTGTTCTGTAGGTTGTTTACTCTGTTGATGGTTTCTTTTGCCATGTAGAAGAACTCTTAAGTTTAATTAGGCCCCATTTGTCAGTTTTTGTTTTTACTGCAACTGTTTTTGGCATCTTCATTATAAAATTTTTGCTAGGGCCTATGTCCAGAATGGTATTTCCTAGCTTTTCTTCTAGGGTTTTTGTAGTTTTAGGTTTTACATTTAAGTCTTTCATTCATCTTCAGCTGATTATTGTATATGATGAAAGGAAGAGGTCCAGTTTCAGTCTTCTGCATATGGCTAGCCAGTTGTCCTAGCACCATTATATTGAATAGGGAGTCCTTTCCCCATTTCTTGTTTTTGTTGAAGTTGTCGAAGACTGGATGGTTGTAGGTGTGTGGCTTTATTTCTGGGTTCCCTATTTTCTGTTCCATTGGTCTATGTGTCTGTTTTTGTACCAGTACCATTCTATTTTGGTTACTTAGTGTTGCAGTATAGTTTGAAGTCGGGTAGTGTGATACCTCTGGCTTTGTTCTTTTAGCTTAGGATTGCTTTGGCTATTTGGGCTCTTTTTTAGTCTTCTCATATGCTGTAGTAATTCAGACCAGGTAAAGGATATTTTAATTAAGGGATTAATGTAGGTGGCAGGTTTAGGATTGAGGTTGTAGCAAATCGCAGCAAAAACATGAGCTGATTTGGTTTCTCCATCCTCATCTTGCCCAGTTACTTCATTTTTAGCCATCTGAATGAGTGAGGGAGAAACAATTGATTCATTTCGTAACTTGTTATTATCTGAGACAACTGGACACTGAATGGAAACAAGATTGGGAAGAACAGTTCATTTTCTTTTCTGCCAGTTGGTTTAATGGTTAGATTTCCAGCCAGGACCACAATTGAAAGACTCTCATATGTACTTTCTTATTCTCTTTATTCTTGAGTTTAAAAGTAGACAATAACAATCAAAAAACGAATATGGAAATCTTTAGAATTTAGAAATTGATATAATTTCACCTTTGGTTTGTTTTCACTAAAGCTACTTTATGTATGTAATCTCTAGCAGAGCTGAGCGACTATCACTTTATTTTTTTTAATATCTAAAAATGAGGAAGATTTTTAGAAAAGAATCGGCACTATGGTACATTTACTGTCAATTCTGTTGGCTCTTTCTGCTACAAAAGAAGCAAAATAAACGGTGAAAAAGATATGTACAGGTACTTTTAAAACATCTAATGCCAGGATGGGTTGGAAAGGGGAAAGAGTTATGAAATTTTACTTTTTCCTTTGAAGTGCTAAAGTAATGAACCTATTTTGGCATGCCCTCAGAGCAGGAACAAGTACCTTAGCTTCTCTTCAGAAAGAGCTTCATGACCTTCTGAGTATCAGAGGTAGTCTTTCCTATGCTAGTTGCAATGCAGGTAGGCCTAGTACACAATCCAGTTTCAATAGTCAATCCACGTTTCCCATAATGCAGAAGTGCATAATGGCCTAACTAATGTAAATAAGTCTAAGAAATTAGTCTGGAAAGAAGGGTGGTGCTAGATCTGAAAATGCCTTGAATCACTGAGGCATACAGGATGATTGTACAGTTTTTTGTTGTTAATGTTTTAATTATTTAAACATTCATTCAATAAGAAATAAATATAGTAAACAACGAAAACTCCCCAGCCCACTGTTATCTTATACTGGGGTAATCATTGTTGATAGTTTAATCTGTATCCTCCCAGACCTTTCCTAGGCCTTTAGACCACACATACAGATAAAATACAGTGCTTTTTACACAAATGAAATTATATCATACACATTGCCATTTGATTTTGAAATATTTCGGAGAGCTTTCCATTTAGCATATTTATATCTTCATTTTTAAAAATAAAATAGAATTTTATAGTTGTATAATGGCTTATGTAAAAATTCCTTTATTGATGGGCATTTAGGTAATGTCCAGTTTTTCACTATTACAGTGCTATAATCAATTACTCATTTTCATTCTCTTCAAGTATTTCTGTAGAATAGAATCATAAAAAAGAAACATAGGGCATGTCTGTTTTAAACTCTGATATATACTGCTAAATTGCTCTTCAAAAAGATTGCTGGATAATTTTAAGCAGAGGAGTAATTTGTAGTATACTGGATTGGAGTTTAAACCTAGAGGCTATTAATGCCATTTCAATAGTCTTGGTAAGTAATTTGATCAAAAGACCTGATCAAGTCAGTGGGGATGAGAAAGTAGAGACAAATTTAAGAAACTTTGGTGACTATTTGGGTAGGGCAGTGTCTTGGATGATTGTCAGGTGTCTAGCTGGTTAGTGATTCCATTAACACCATTACAAATATAGGAGAGAAACAGGTTTCCTCCTGTTTCAGACTCAGTAAATGTCACCACCATTTTACCTACAAGTTTAAGCCAAAAGTCTTAATAGTTGACTATCTTTTCTTTTTTTTATCCTACATCCAACTTATCAGCAAGTCCTGTTAGACTCAAAATATAAAAAAGTAGAGGTGATGACTTGCTAATACATTGAAACTATAATCTAAATCTGACTTCATTACTTCCACCACCTCCGCCCTACTCTCAGCCACATGAACTTTCACCTTGACTACTACAGCAACCTCCCAACTGGTCTCCCTGCTTCCATGCTTATCCCCCTCACACGCACACATACATTTTAACCATTTCACACACACAAAGGGATCTTTTAAATGTAAATTAGATTATCTCACTCCCCTTAAAACTCTTCATTGATTTTTCTTAGAATAAGATCCAAACTTACTCTATTCAATAGGCCTTACATGGTCTGGCCCCTGACTACCCACATCTGCTAGTCTACTCTCTAACCATATTGACATTCTCTGTGTTTCTCAAATATGCCAACCTTTTTCCTGTCTTAGATCTTTGCCCTTGAGGTATACTTCACTCTTGTCTCTGTTATTTCATTCTCAGCTTCAAACTCACCTCACAGAAGTCAGTCTTCTCCTTTCTCTAAAGGAATCTCTTCCATTCACTATCATATTTTTGTTTTATTTTCTACATAGAAAAATTATTTGAAATGAACTTGTTTATTTCTTATTTGATTGTTTATGTCTATCAACCCCTCCCCCAAGACTGTAAACTCCTTGGGGGCATCGAGAATTAATTCTGGCACATAGTAGGCTCTCAATAAACATTGAATGGACAGATGGACAGAATTGGCACTAGGGGAACATAGCCTTTTCTCCAACAGCACTCATCATTTTATTCCTGCCTGAATGGCAAGTCAGTTAATTATGTTCTTACTCAGTTAATTATGTTCACTTGTGGAACATGGCACCTAAGGCTGTGTCTCCAGAACTATCAGTAGGGGATGTTGGGATATAGTTTCTAGGGCATAGCCAATGAGATGTTTAGAGGCTTCAATTCTAGTAGCCATAACTTTAATGTTTATGGAAAAGAGAATTAAGTGAGTACTTTGTCTAGGGCTGCAGTGTTCAATAAGGTAGTTACTAGCATGCACTTGGAATGTATCTAGTCCAAATTTAGGTAGGCTGTAAATATATAATACATGCTGAATTTTGAAGACTCAGTATGAGAAGAAAGAATGTAATACATCTTAATTTTTTATATAGAATATGTATTGAAAAGACTATATCATAGATATGTTGAATTAAATAAATATACTGTTAAAAATAATTTTACCTGATTTTTTTCTTTTAATATGACTTTTCAAACATGTAAGACTACATAAACAGCTCACATTTGTAGCTTAAATTCTATTTCTATTGGACAGCACCTGACTAAAGCATGTTGTTCAGGTACTAGAGTTACATGAATAACCCTACGTATTATATTTAATGACTATTTGCATTTTTCCTCATATACAAGTTTTTTTTTTTTATTGCATTTTAGGTTTTGGGGTACATGTGAAGAACATGCAAGATTGTTGCATAGATACATACATGGCAGTGTGATTTGCTGCCTTCCTCCCCATCACGTATATCTGGCATTTCTCCCCATGCTATCTCTCCCAATGCCCTACCCCCTGCTGTCCCTTCCCTGTTTCCCTTCCAAAGACCCCAGTGTGTGATGCTCCCCTCCCTATGTCCAGGTGTTCTTATTGTTCATCACCCGCCTATGAGTGAGAACATGTGGTGTTTGATCTTCTGCTCTTGTGTCAGTTTGCTGAGAATGATGGTTGCCAGGTTCATCCATGTCCCTACAAAGGACACGAACTCATTGTTTTTGATGGCTGCATAGTATTCTATGGTGTATATGTGCCACATTTTCCCTGTCCAGTCTATCATCAATGGGCATTTGGGTTGGTTCCATGCCTTTGCTATTGTAAACAGTGCTGCAGTGAACATTTGTTTGCATGTGTCCTTATAGTAGAATGATTTATAATCCTTTGGATATATATACCCAGTAATGGGATTGCTGGGTCAAATGGAATTTCTATTTCTAGGTCCTTGAGGAATCACCACACTGTCTTCCACAATGATTAAACTAATTTACGCTCCCACCAACAGTGTAAAAGTGTTCCTATTTCTCCACATCCTCTCCAGCATCTGTTGTCTCCAGGTTTTTAAATGATTGCCATTCTAACTGGCATGAGATGGTATCTCAATGTTGTTTTGATTTGCATTTCTCTGAGGACCAGTGTTGATGAGCATTTTTTCATATGTTTGTTGGCCTCATGTATGTCTTCTTTTGTAAAGTGTCTGTTCATATCCTTCGCCCACTTTTGAATGGGGTTGTTTGTTTTTTCTTGTAAATCTGTTTTAGTTCTTTGTAGATTCTGGCTATCAACCTTTGTCAGATGGGTAGACTGCAAAAATTTTTTCCCATTCTGTTGGTTGCTGACTCACTCTAATGACTGTTTCTTTTGCCATCAAGAAGCTGTGGAGTTGGATTAGGTCCCATTTGTCCATTTTGGCTTTTGTTGTCAATGCTTTTGGTGTTTTGGTCATGAAGTCCTTGACTATGCCTATGTCCTGAATGGTTTTGCCTAGATTTCCTTCTAGGGTTTTTATGGTGTTAGGTCTTATGTTTAAGTCTTTAATCCATCTGGAGTTAATTTTAGTGTAAGGTGTCAGGAAGGGGTCCAGTTTCTGCTTTCTGCACAAGGCTAGCCAGCTTACCCAACACCATTTAATGAACAGGGAATCCTTTCCCCATTGCTTGTTTTTGTCGGCTTTATCAAAGATCGGATGGTTGTAGATGTGTTGTGTTGCCTTCGAGGCCTCTGTTCTGTTCCACTGGTCTATATGTCTGCTTTGGTACCAGTACCATGCTGTTTTGATTACTTTAGCCTTGTAGTATAGTTTGAAGTCTGGTAGTGTGATGCCTCCTGCTTTGTTCTTTTTGCTTAGGATTGACTTGGCTATGTGGGCTCTCTTTTGGTTCCATATGAAGTTTAAGGTGGTTTTTTTCCAGTTCTGCGAAGGTCATTGGTAGCTTGATGGGGATAGCATTGAATCTGTAAATTACTTTGGGCAGTATGGCCATTTTCACGATATTGATTCTTCCTAACCATGAACATGGAATCTTTCTCCATCTGTTTGTGTCCTCTCTAATTTTGTTGAGCAGTGGTTTGTAGTTCTTCTTGAAGAGTTCCATTACGCTCCTTGTTAGTTGTATTTCTAGGTATTTTATTCTCTTTGTAGGAATTGTGAATGGCAGTTCGTTCTTGATTTGGCTCTCTTTAAGTCTGTTATTGGTGTATAGGAGTACTTGTGATTTTGTATTCTAAGACTTTGCTCAAGTTGCTTATCAGTTTCAGAAGATTTTGGGCTGAGACAATGGGGTCTTATAGATATACAGCCATGTTGCCTGCAAATAGAGACAATTTGACTTCCTCCTTTCCTATTTGAATACCCTTTATTTCTTTTTCTTGCCTGATTGCTCTGGCTAGAACTTCCAATACTGTATTGATAGGAGTGGTGAGAGAGGGTATCCTTGTCTAGTGCCAGATTTCAAAGTGAATGCTTCCAGTTTTTGCCCATTCAGTATGATATTGGCTGTTGGTTTGTTGTAAATAGCTTTTATTATTTTGAGATATGTTCCATCAATACCTAGTTTATTGAGAGTTTTTAGCATAAAGGGCTGTTGAATTTTGTCAAAGGCCTTCTCTGCATCAATTGAGCTAATCATGTGTTTTTTGTCTTTGGTTCTGTTTATGTGTTGAATTATGTTTATAGACTTGCGTATGTTGAACCAGCCCTGCATCCCTGGGATGAAGCCTACTTGATCATGGTGGATAAGCTTTTTGATGTGCTGTTGCATTCGGCTTGCCAGTATTTTATTGAAGATTTTCGCATCTATGTATATCATGGATATTGGCCTGAAGTTTTCTTTTCTTGATGAGTCTCTGCTGGGTTTTGCTATCAGGATGATGTTGGTCTCATAAAATGATTTGGGGAAGGATTCCCTCTTTTTGGATTGTTTGAATAGTTTCAGAAGGAATGGTAGCAGCTCCTCTTTGTATGTCTGGTAGAATTCAGCTGTGAACCCAACTGGACCTGGGCTTTTTTTGGGTGGTAGGCTCTTAATTGCTGCCTCAACTTCAGACCTTGTTATGGGTCTGTTCAGGGTTCGACTTCTTCCTGGTTTAGGATTGGGGGGATACAACTGTCCAGGAATTTATCCATTTCTTCCAGGTTTACTAGTTTATGTGCACAGAGTTGTTTGTAATAATCTCTGATGATGGTTTGAATTTCTGTAGAATCTGTGGTGATATCCCCTTTATCGTTTTTTATTGCGTCTATTTGATGATTCTCTCTTTTCTTTTTTATTAATCTGGCTAGTGGTCTATTTTGTTGATCTTTTTGAAAAACCAGCTCCTGGATTTATTGATTTTTTGAAGGGTTTTTTTATGTCTCTCTCTCCTTCAGTTCTGCTCTGATCTTAGTTATTTCTTGTCTTCTGCTAGGTTTTGAGTTTTTTGGTCTTGCTCCTCTAGCTCTTTCAATTTTGATGATAGGGTGCGGATTTTAGATCTTTACTTGCTTCTTATGTGGGCATTTACTGCTATATATTTTCCTCTAGACACTGCTTTAAATGTGTTCCAGAGTTTCTGGTATGTTGTATCTTCATTCTCATTGGTTTTGAAGAACATCTTTATTTCTGTCTTCATTTCATTGTTTATCCAGTCAACATTCAAGAGCAAGTTGTTCAGTTTCCATGAAGCTGTGCGGTTCTGGGTTAGTTTTTGAATTCTGAGTTCTAACTTGATTGCACTGTGGTCTGAGAGACTGTTATGATTTCCGTTCTTTTGCATTTGCTGAGGAGTGATTTACTCCCAATTATGTGGTCAATTTTAGAGTAGGTGTGATGTGGTGCTGAGAAGAATGTATATTCTGTGGATTTGGGGTGGAGAGTTCTGTAAATGTCTATTAGGTTTGCTTAGTCCAGGTCTGAGTTCAAGTCCTGGATATCCTTGTTAATTTTCTGTCTGGTTGATCTGTCTAATATTGACAATGGTGTGTTAAAGTCTCCCACTATAATTGTGTGGGAGTCTAAGTCTCTTAGTAAGTCATTAACAACTTGCCTTATGTATCTGGGTGCTCCTGTATTGGGTGCGTATATATTTAGGATCATTAGCTCTTATTGTTGCATTGATCATTTTACCATTATGTAACGTCCTTCTTTGTCTCTTTTGATCTTTGTTGCTTTAAAGTCTAATTTATCAGAGATGAGAATTGCAACTCCTGCTTTTTTTTGCTCTCCATTTGCTTGGTAAATCTTCCTCCATCCCTTTATTTTGAGCCTTTGTGTATCCTTGCATGTGAGATGGGTTTCCTGGATACAGCACAGCAATGGGTTTTGGCTTTTTATCCAATTTGCCAGTCTGTGTCTTTTGATTGGGGCATTTAGCCCATTTACATTTAGGGTTAATATTGTTGTGTGTGAATTTGGTCCTGCCATTTTGATGCTAGCTGGCTGTTTTGCCTGTTAGTTGATGCAGTTTCTTCATTGTGTCCATGCTGTTTACCATTTGGTATGCTTTTGGAGTGGCTGGTACTGGTTGTTCCTTTCTATGTTTAGTGCCTCTTTCAGGAGCTTTTGTAAAGCAGGCCTGGTGGTGATGAAATCTCTGAAAACTTGCTTGTATGTAAAGAATTTTATTTTTCCTTCACTTATGAAGCTTAGTTTGGCTGGATGTGAAATTCTGGGTTGAAAGTTCTTTTCTTTAAGGATGTTGAATATTGGCCCCCACTCTATTCTGGCTTGCAGGGTTTCTGCTGAGAGATCGGCTGTGAGCCTGATGGGCTTCCCTTTGTCGGTAACCTGACCTTTCTCTCTGGCTGCCCTTAGCATTTTCTCCTTCATTTCAACCCTGGGGAATCTGACAATTATGTGCCTTGGGGTTGCTCTTCTTGACGAATATCTTTGTGGTGTTCTCTGTATTTACTGGACTTGAATATTGTCCTGCCTTGCTAGGTTGGGGAAGTTTTCCTGGATAAAACCTGAAGAGTATTTTCCAGCTTGCATTAATTCTCTCCGTCATGTTCAGGTACACCTATGAAATGTAGATTAGGGCTTTTCACATAGTCCCATATTTCTTGGAGCCTTTTTTCAATTCTTTTTACCCTTTTTTCTCTAATCTTGCCTTCTTGTTTTATTTCATTGAGTTTATCTTTGACCTCTGATATCCTTTCTTCTGCTTGGTCAATTCGGCTGTTGAAACTTGTGTATGCTTCATGAAGTTTTCATGTTGTGTTTTTCAGCTCCATCAATTCACTCATATTCCTCTGTAAGTTGTTTATTCTCATTAGCATTTCATCAAATCTTTTTTCAAGATTCTTAGTTTCTTTGCATTGGGTTAGAACATGTTCTTTTAGCTCAGAGAAGTTTCTCATTATCCACCTTCTGAAGCCTCATTCTGTCAATTCATCAAACTCATTCTCCATCCAGACTTGTTCCCTTCCTGGTGAGGAGTTGTGATCCCTTGTAGGAGGAGAGGTGGCCTGGTTTTGGGTGTTTTCATCCTTTTTGCCCTGGTTTCTTCCCATCTTTGTGGATTTATCCACCTGTCGTCTTTGTAGTTGTTGATTTTCAGATATGTGTCTCTGAGTGGACATCCAGTTTGTTGATGATGAAGTTATTTTTTTCTGTTTCTTAGTTTTCCTTCTAACATTCAGGCCCTTCTGCTGTAGGACTGCTGAGGTCCACTCCAGGCCTTGCTTGCCTGGGGATCACCTGCAGCAGCTGCAGAACAGTAAGGGTTGCTGCCAGTTTCTTCTTCTGCTGTCTTTGTCCCAGAAGGATACCCAGCAGATGTCAGTCTGAGCTCTCCTTTATGAGGTGACTCTTTGGATATACGGGGGTCAGGGAGCTGCTTGAGGAGACAGTCTGTCCTTTATAGGAGCTCAAATGCTGAGCTGTGAGCTCTGTTGTTCATTCAGAGCTGCTGGGCAGGTATGTTTAAGTCTGCTGCAGTAGAACTCATTTTTTTTTTCCCCAGCTGCTCTGTCCCGGGGAGTTAGGGCTTCAATTATGAGTTTCTGTTGTGATGCTGCCTTTTTTCAATGCTTCCCTGCTCATGGAGGAGGCAGCCTAGTCACTGTCTGCATGCAGAGGCTTTGCTGAGCTCCTGTGGGCTCTGCCCAGCTCCTGTGTGAACTTCCCTGAAGTCTTGTTTATATGGGTGTAGTTAGAACTGCCTCAGCAGTGGTGACCCACCTCTGTAATGGCAGACTCTCTCTGTAATGGTGGGCTGCCTCAGCAACGGCAGGCTGCCTCAGCAATTGCGTACTTCCTCCATAGTGGTGGAATGCCTCGGTAATGGCGGTCACCCCTCCCCCACAGAGCTGGACCATCCCGAGTTCAGCTGTGGTTGCTGCGAAACTCTCAATCCAGAGAGTTTCAGATTGCTGTTTTTTTGTGGGGGTGGGACCAGCTGAGCCTGATCACCTTCACCTGGCTCCCTGCCTCAGAGTCTTTTTTTTTTTTTTTAATTGAAGGGTCGACTCTCTCCCAGATGTTCCAGTCGCCTGTTGAAAAGGCACCGGGATCTGTATTATTTCCCGTGCCGTGACCCACTGCGCTGGCTGAAACAGCCGTGCTGAAATTCCTGGTACTTTTTTCCCCGGGAATCTCCTGGCCTGGCTCCATTTCAGTGCCCTTTTAAATCAGATAAATGGGTGCCTGTTTCTCCCAGGAGCTCCAATCGCCAGCTAAAACGGCACCTGGATGGTGTATTTTGTTCGGTTTGGGCGCCGGCAAAACAGCCACGCCCACGAAAACGGCTGCGCCAGCCAAACAGCTGAGTCAGCCAAAACAGCCCTGGGGGCCAAAACAGCCACGCTGGCGACCTGTGGGACTCCTCCACGTGGGAATCTCCTGGTCTGTGGGCAATAAAAATCCATCTGGAAATACGGCGTCCACTCACCCTCTGCGCTTTCGCTGGAAGCTGCAATCCTGAGCTGCTCCTAATTGGCCATCTTGGATCCGTCGCCCCATATACAAGTTTTTTTTTATGTGAATGCTGTGTCCATCCTCCACTCCTCCCCCACCCTCTACCTGAAAGGTAGGTTTTGTTTTGTTTGTAGGCTTTTTGTTCTTGGGAACAAATGGATTTTGTTTCTGGTTTATTTTTACCCATTGGGAAGGTGGGTTGGGATGGTTGGGGTAGTATGGTTTGTTTGTTGCTTTTTTCCTGAAGTAGGATAGAATGGAAGGAAACTGTAGTAATGGTGATAAGGAACTGAGAAATTTTTAATTACTGAGACCAATGGTGTAATATTGACAAAGCTACTGACTTCTGGGTAACTGAGGAACCTGAGCATGCTGTGAAACTATGCCAGAGATGGAGGAGCTAAGAGCCAGTCCTAAATCAGAGGCGAGTTGGAAGCACAGTGTGTTGCTCTAGATACATGTATTCATAGATATTGTATGTTAAATTACTCATATTTTTATTTTCTATCCTCCCCTGCTGCACTAGAGTGTATGCTCCATGAAAGCAGAAGCTATTTCTTGCTCTCTGTAGTAGTTTGGCTCAATGCCTGGCACATAGTCATTAATACCTATTTGTTGAATGAATAAACAATGAAGTGGCAGCTTCTTCAGGCCATGAGTAAACTATGGACCTTATATAAAGGGCTATTTTCCATTTCTGTTATTATTTCTATACCTAATATCTGTGATGGTATTTTGTCTTAATTTTTTTTTGTCCAGAACTTCCTGTTTGGAATGTTTATGGGTGGTGAGTGCTGATCAAAGGGCATTTTCCCAGCATCTGGTAAAGCCACTTAACCAGAAATACATCTAGCAAATACATCTAGCCTGAGACTTGCACATTAATTTTTTCGCTTAGTCTATCTTTTTTTTTTTTTTTTTTTGAGACGGAGTTTCACTCTTGTTACCCAGGCTGGAGTGCAATGGCGCGATCTCGGCTCACCGCAACCTCCGCCTCCTGGGTTCAGGCAATTCTCCTGCCTCAGCCTCCCCAGTGGCTGGGATTACAGGCACGTGCCACCATGCCCAGCTAATGTTTTGTATTTTTAGTAGAGACGGGGTTTCACCATGTTGACCAGGATGGTCTCGGTCTCTTGACTTCGTGATCCACCCGCCTCGGCCTCCCAAAGTGCTGGGATTACAGGCTTGAGCCACCGCGCCCAGCCCCGCTTAGTCTATCTTAAGATCACTCTTTAAAGAGGACATTTGTAAAGAACAAAGATTGTGCTGTTTTGTTTTTAAATCTAGGAGTTTTATTTTGTTCATAAAAAAATGGTGGTTTTGTGGTTGCCTTCATGATATTCAAGACCCAGGTTCCTTTTATCTTTCTGCTCAGCCTGCTTTGGCAAATGCTTGTTGCTTCATAATGACTGATCCACCTTCACCTTCAGGAAGGAAAAAAGGAGGGTATGGGGGTATAAATGTGTAAGCCAGCTGAGTTGGTATTCCCCCACTTTTTTTGCGTGTGTGGTGAAATTTAAAATTAACCATTTTAAAGTGAACAATTCTGTGGCATTTAGTATATTCACAGTATTGTGTATCTCCCACCTGTATTCAATTGCAAAACACTTTTATCACCCCAAAAGAAAAGGCCATATCTGTAAAGCAGTTACTCTTCATTCTTCCTTCCCCCTAGCCCTTGGCAACCACCAGTCTTCTTTCTGCCTCTGTGGATTTACTTATTCTGAGTATTCCAAATAAATGGGGTCATATAATATGTGACCTTTTATGTCTGGCTATTTCACTTAAAATGTTTTTGAGGTTTTTACATGTTGTGACATGTATCACTATTTTGTTCCTTTTTATGACTGAGTAGTATGCCATTATATGTATATACTACTATTTGTTTATCCATTCAGCTATTGCTGGATTTAGGTTGTTGTCATATTTTGGCCATAGTGGGTAGCACTGCTATGGACGTTTGTGTACAAGTATTTGTTTGAGTACCTGTTTTCAACTTTGGGGAGTAGGTACCTAGGAATTGCTGGATCATATGTTCTATGTTTCTGTACTATTTCTTTTTAAAGTAATACTTCCTGTACTATGTGCAATAATTACTGTCATCCACCGGGGAGTAGTACAAGATGTCTTTTGTGGTTGTGGGAGAAAATCAGAACTCTAGGGTCTGTGACCAGAGAAGATTTCCTGGCAATAACTACAGAGGAGAGATTAATAGGAAATATGCATATGAGGTAAGAATTCAGGAATTCCAGACCCCCCTGACCCCCGCCCTGCCACTCTCAGAAGGAATTAGGTTCTCTAAGTCACCCTTTACATTTTTTCCTGGGATTCAATCTCTGAGTCATACGATGGATTCATCCTAGCCTTCCAATGCCTTAATCTGGAACTGTGATCTCTGTGCTCCAATTTTCTGGCATAGTCAAGCCTTCAAGTACAGGATCAGAAGTGGGCTAATAGCTTCATTTGGTTAAGCATGAGGTGAGGCCCTTCTGTTTGAACATGCTTGGAACTGTACCAATATCAGGGATGGTAGTGATGGCAGTTGTTAGCATCCAGAGGATGGATGCAGAATGAAATTGCCTCTCACAGTATTTGCACAGTATAGAATCAGCTTTAATCAGCTCTATTCTACCAGCTTCAAAAATTGGAGGCTGGCAGCTTTTCATTTCAGGGTAGTGACCTACCTGGGAGGTCTAAAGAATGATTCTGACAATATTCCAGGAGAATCTTTTCCTGCTGCTATGTGCCTATGTGCAGGTATTATGTGTATGTAGGAGGGTGGAAAAAAGGCAAGACAGGGTGGGCCTTTATGTTTAGTGTGTGGGTGGGGAGGACCTACCATGTGGTGTATGTCAGTCACATTTCACATCTGTGACGGGCTGTAACTTCTAGTAAAGTTAGTAATAATTTTTTTGCTGCATTTCTCACCGAGACTCATTAAGCTATAAAATCATCACAATGTTATGGGCATCTGTGTCCATGTTTCCAGCATCATGTAGGCATCTGACTGCTTCCTAATGATGTAGCCTTCTCACGCCTCTCACCTCCTCCCCTGCCCTTACCAATAGTTGGGAACAAAACACTCACCAAGCAGAGAAAGAATGTGACAGTGGCTGCTTTTCTCTCCTAAGCTACTATTTCTCAAAAAGCATTTGGGGCTGCTTTGGGAATTCTTAACTATGTCTTTGCTGCCCTCCCCTTATTTGACCTACAGATGTCTTCCAGCATCTGTCTCTCCACACCACCTCCCCATCCCCCAAAGTGTACTTGGTAAGTCCCTTTCTAAACTTGCCTTTCTCCAGAGTGATACTCTCCCTACGCCTTGGATCCTCCCTTGATTTTCTTCCCTCCTCTGTCCTGCATCTTCTCTGCAACCATCACTTCTGGAACAAGCCTCTTAAACCTACTTCCTATGGTGAACGTGAGTGGTTTTCATTTGCCGCCCCAGTTTTTATTCCTTCCCAACTCTCCATCCATGTGATTCAGCAGAGATTGAAACCCATCATAGTGACCAGATGTAGGTTCCAGGACAGACAATCAGGCTACCTAACGGTTTTGTTGAAATGAAAAAAAAAGAAAAAGCCACTCTTTTTTTCTATAAGGATTACTAAGGCAGAGACTAGAGGGGGAGAGAGACAGATTTCCAATCATGATACTTGAGCTCCTAAATTCTGCCACACTTGTAGCTATTCTTACCCTTACAATGATTTCCTGTTAGTGAATCAGTACATTTTATTTTATTCTTGGGCCAATTCTGACCAAGACAATGCCTATCAGCCTACTGTTATCTCCATTCTGTAGTTCCCTCTGGGCCCTATTCAATTGAAGATAGCATCTTGCCTATATCCTTAACCTTCTCAACTCCTACCACTGACTCACTCAAGTATTAAAATTCCATACATTCACTAGGGTTTTTTAGTCTATCAAGAGGCTTTCCTGTCTAATTCAATCTTTACATAAAGCTTTGAGGAAGATAGAGGCGGCATATTTATCCCTTTTCTTCTGTTGAGGAAACAAGTTGAAAGAAGTTTATGATGATTTACCCATTTCAAGCTATTTGTAGTCACTGCTGGGACTCAAACCTGAACTTGACTGCAGATCTAGAGTTTCTCTTCTTTTCTTTTCCTTTCCTTTCTTTTCCTTCTCTCTCTCTTTCTTTCTTTTTTGTTTTTTTTGAGATAGAGTCGCACTATGTTGGCCAAGTTGGCCTTGAACTCCTGGCCTTAAGCAATCCTCCCACCTCAGCCTCCCAAAATGCAAGGATTACAGCATGAGCCATTGAACCTGGAACTAGAGTTGGTTATGAATTGTGTCGCCTCCCCTGGGTAGAAACATGGCTCTAATGTAAACTGACACTGTCTTCTCCCATGGAAACCTTTTTAATATCTGTAAGGCCCTGTGGGAGACAGAGTCCTTTGTTTCACTATCTCTTTCAGATTGCTGTCCTCCATTTTTCATTATTTGGTAACATTTCATCTGTCTGTACCACCTACCACAAGTCTTTGTTTCTGTTATAGGTTCCTTCTCAAGGACTTATCCTAGCTTAAAAATATGACTTTTGCCCAAATTTGATTTGAGTCCTACTACCCATTGGAGAACCCCTTTACTTCTTCAGTCCTTAACTTCAACAACTCAAGACCTCAATCAACAACCCAAAGCCTGTCAAATCATTCGTCATTTCTACTCTTCCTGATCTGCTTCTTATGATCCCACTCCTGGGCTGTGAAATACAGCAGCAAAGAGACTAACGCATGCACTATTGGGCTTGCTGCCTATGTTGATCTGGGCCCTTTCTACTGTGCAGATCTCTAGGTGGCTACATTCTTATAGTGGTTGCTTCTCAACCTTTGCCAATCTGTTCATGATCTTGCTTTCTCTATTTGATGTCTGAAACCAGTTTGCCTTCATAGAACTTATATAATAAACATTATTGTTTGCCTCCTTAGCATCCATTGATTTCTTCCTTATAATACCTGATATTTACTAAGGGATGCCCTTACCAAGGAAGTACATGTGTTTTCGGAGAAACTAACTCTATAGTCATTACCACAGTTGGTCCTGATTGAGCCAAGAGTAATTACAGTAGTAATTGGGGCTGTTCATAAATATTCTGGTTCTCCTAGGTACATAGCAGAATTGTATTTCCCAGCTTGTTGAAGTTAGGAGTGACCATATGACTTGCTTTGGCCAGTAAAATGTGAATAGAAATGATATATGTCACTTCTAGGCAGATGCTTTTAAAAGCCAGTGTATGATTCACCAGACCCCCTTCCTCTGCTGCAGTGATTGATAAAGCCTGTGTCAAGGTGAAGCCTCCATTAGCCTTGGTCCTAGGGTGACTATAATGGTAGAGCGCCCCCTGCTGACCCACACTGCCATGTAGTGAGAAGAATAAAATTTTAGCTGTGTTAAATGCGATTTGGGGGTTGACTGCCACTGCAGTTTAAGTCCTAAACGAAATACTAATCACATCCTCTAACCTATACCTGGGTCAGGAACCTAGACTAAGCCAAGGAGTAGGTTGAGAAAAAGCTTGTGACTTGGTTGGTACACTGAGATGAGAAGGGAGGTTTGCTGGGGCTTTGATGAAAGAAGTAAGTTGCTTTTAAGAGATCCTCCAGAAGAGATGAATCCTCTCTCTCTGGATGTTGTGTGTAAACATAAAGCCTGGAATTATTGTAGTCGTCTTGCTGCCTGCCAGAGGATAAAGCCAATTCAGGGGGAGAGCAGTACCAAAAGAATCACAGAGAAATGAAGCCAAAGCCCTCATTGAATCATAACTAATTATTACCCTACCTCTGGACTTTTTCATTTAGGAAAATCAATAAATTTCCTTTACTGTTTAAGTCATTGGAGTTTTTTGTCATCTACCTCCAAAAGCATCTTAACAGTTGCAACTTCCTTTCTAGGTTTGTGTTTCCACTTCTACTCTTTCATCCAGTCTAAAAGAAATAATAACTAATAATGGCATTTGTTTAGAGAAGACTTACTGTGTATCTGGCACTATGTTAACTGCTTTTCAGAAGGAGATTATCATTCCATTTCACCGCAGCAAAATGTGTGAGCTCCTTGAGAGCAAGATATATATATTTTTTTAATTTGTAGTTTTTGTAGAGATGAGGTTATTGATAGGGCTGATCTCGAACTCTTTGCCTCAAGCAGTCCTCCCACCTTGGCCTCCCAAGGTGTCGGGATTATAGGCATGAGCCACCATTCTTACCCACTTGTAAGAATCTTTTCTTATTTTACATATTTGTTTTCACTGTAATTATGATATAGTACAAAGTTGGTACTGAACAAATATTAACTGAACAAATATAAGTTGACCTTTATCCTTCAAGGTCTTACAGTATTGTATATTCAAGTGTTAGAAACCTGGAAGATTAAAGACCAATACCAGACAGTATATGCTGTTGCTAAATTGAAGATCCAAAGGGCATGGTACTAACAGTAAAGGCTATGAAAGAAAGATATTGCTATTATCATGATTGCCTGAAGGGTGGGAGCAAAAAATTTTTGGAAAAGGTCAAATTTGATCAAAAAAGAAGGATCAGAATTGAATAGTACAGCAGATTCGGGGAGTGGATATCGCCTAAAATCAGGGCAGTAACAGAAGCAATAAATAGCGTGGTATCAAGAAGGAACTTGGTGCATTGAAGAGCATGCAGTATATCCAATTAAAGTGGTCAAATATTACACCTTTTATTTAATTTTTCTAATCACAAGAGATAATAGCCATCTGCCTTTGAATTGCCTGAGGTAGGCTTGATACAAAAGAGGTATTGTGGCCACCACCCTGACTATATGCTCAAACCCCTCGCACACATTGTAAATTTGCAAATGCATCCATCCATGCACTATTTCTCCCCAGAGAGAGTAGAAGCTTCCAAGGGCTTGTGTGCCAAGCATTCTGCTTCTTTCCTGTCTCTCTTAACAATGCTAGAAACACACTGGTGCTCAGTAAGTCCTCAGTTAACTACTTACCAAATTGATTCAAATTATCTGGTTTGGAAAGAAGTTATGTGCCTAGTGAGTCTGGTTTCTCAGCACTTTAACACTTCGTCAAACCTCTGTCAGATCAGATTCTCAATAGGATATCTTAAATACATGCTATTAAAATACCTAAATAGAAGTTCCATCTGTTTGAATAGACTGAGCCTGATGAATCAGCTAGAGAGGTGGGAGGCTGATCCAGCCAGACATGAACCCATCGGGTGGGGAACAGGCAGCTAGCTCTCCCTCACTTTGCTACCCTGGTAGTGCTCGCAGTAGAATGTACAGATTATAAAGAGAAAACATGCTCAACCAGTTAGCAAAATGCAGAGTGGAGCAAGCTGTAGGGCAGTGTTTGTGGGCTCCTTAGCAAGGTCCAGCTGGAGCCCTTCATCCCAGCTGTAGATCATGCTGAAACCCTTGTTAGAGCAGGAGAAAGAGGAGCCCAGAGACCTGCCCTTTTCACAAATAGTGGGCCACTGGTGTCTAGATTTTGTTTTTATACCATTGTAAAAAATATCTTAAAAAGACACACACAAAAAAACAGGACTTATTTTGGGAACTGTCACCAATGAAGTCACCAAGGACTTAAAGACATAAAATATAGAGATGGAAAAATGTTGAGGAAGCTGCATCCTTTTATATTTCCCCAGCAAAATCTTGCACAAATATCCATCCTTAATGGGATGTCATCAAGTCCAAATTTCCAAATTCTGGTCTTGCGGCCAGAATTCTGGTTACGGTCAACTTCTCCCTTTCCCATTTTCACTTAAATACCCTGGTTGTGGGCTGCATTTTTTGATGCTGTGATTAAAGAAGGAAAATTATTTTGGGGTCACTCTTCACCACACTGAAATACATATTTCGCATTGTTATTTTCTAAGCTTTGCTCTGATTGGTAGCACTTAGCACACAAGGCCTTGCACACAATAGGTGCTCAGTAAATAATTTGTTTGATTAAATTGAATCAGACTTCATTTATCTTAACTAAGAAAAAGGTTGGATGTGCTTTCTTATTACCACCAGTGGTCTGATTTTTCTTCTGCCATGTTGTCAACTTGACTTTCCATATCTGTATCCTTAACCCAGCCCCCGACACAAACACTTGTGAAGACAGTCCCACACTATTCCATTCAGGTGTTTCTATTGCTCCTTTATGGTTCTGCTTATGGTATTTCCTTTATTAAATGAGAGGAGAAGTGAAAAGAATAATGTCTAAGAGTCAAAAAACCTGGATTCTCGTCCTACTTGTGTCATTTACTTTGGATCTTAGGTAAGTGACTATGTGCTCAGATTACTCATCTCTGAAATGATAATAATATATATACATGCCTGACCTACCTCCCGGGATTGTTGTATGAAATGAGCTAATGTATGTGAAAATCCTTTGAGAACAGGAAAGGCTTTTTAAAGAACTGTTCTTATAAGAACCTCACCCCATTCATGCACCTAGTAAAGCACACCAGCATCAAGAAGGTCTTCCATGGTGTGTTTCCCTGGGAAATGGGCCCCTTCTCACCTCCTTTCTCCAGGAGAGGCTAGCTGGCTGACTTCCTGGGAAACGTCTGATGAATAACCGAGGTCCAGGGTCGGGCCCTCAGCTTTGCAGCATCAGAAACTAGATCTTGGCAGCCTCTGAGTTGATCAGACTCAGAGATGCTGACTCATTCTAATCCACATGAGACTGATATATAACCAGAATGCCAGTTTATTAATTTACAATGGGAAACATTTGGCCTGAAATGCCCCTTTTCTCCCTATAGACCAGCTGCATGGGAAGAGAGATCACCTGAAAGTTGCTCAATGAACAAGGAACTTTGACAAAGGGAGTTACATTATTCAAATGTTGGATAACAGAGGGCTCTGTTCAGCTGGCACATCTGTCTCAACAGGAATCTGTTCCAGATGATCTAGATGTTTCAGGCACTGTGGTGGAAGCCCCCAATCCTGAACCATGCACACAAGAGCCAGAGTGTACCATGTGTACCCTTTTCTCCACATTCCCTCTGTTGACCAATACACTGCTCTTTGTATATATTAATCCTTTTGAGACTTCTTGCAGTGCAACTATGGTTCCCAAAGCCAGTCTGCTGACCAGGGTGAAGCTGGTTGCCACAAAAGCACCTAGGATACATATAAAGAAATATGGGCTTTTATAGCTCTACTGGAAATTCTAATAATTAGGTCTGTGGAGGGGTTTAGGAATATGAATGTTTACAGGTATCCCAAGTGACTCTGATCATCAGCTAGGTTGAGGAACCACTGATATAACAGTCTTATTTGGCTAAAAATCTATTCTGTCACTTTAAGATGACTTTGCATATTCTGATCAGATCCATTGCAGACTGATTGTATAGATTAACTCTCAAAACAAAACATTACTTCCTAGTTCTCAAAGGCCAATCACTGTTGTATCTTTGAGCTTGCTTCCTTCCTTCTTTCCTTCCCTCTTTCCTTCTTTTCCTTCTTCCCCCATTCCCTTTCTCCCTTACATAAATATTTATAAATATGTAATGCATAAAGAAGCTTACCAAGAGGCGGTTGTAACAGTTGACACTCCAAGAGCCAAAACCAAAAGCTGCTTTTAGGTGATAATAGACTTGGAGGATTAGGATATATAAGCCTGGTACACAGACAGCTCTAAGGCCAGCCAGTAATACCAAGGCCTGACATTGAACAATCTTGAGATAATTTCTCTGTGGTAAGCAACCCTAGGCCTTGGCATGCTTCTGAGTTGATGTTCTATAGGAAACAATGTTATGCTTCCAAGTGACCTTGAGGGAAACTCCAAGAACCATGTTCCCATCCCACTCATGGCAAAGCAGACAGCTGTCTTTCCTCTTAAATATGGTTCACATGTCGCTAGCACCTGGTGGTGCCTTGCTTCCAGCAGAGCACCAAAATCAGGACAGCAAAGTGAGAATCAACTCTAAGGAGGGATGCCAATGTGTGATGCGCATCTCTTTAAACCAGGCTCTTTGTTCCCATACTATATATCCTATGTACCACAAAAATCACTGAAAATAGGTTTTGATATCTCCATTTTCCAGATGAAGAAATTGAGGCTCAAAGGGATTAAGTAACTTGCTAAATAGAGGTCATGCAAACAGCAAGTGGTGGAATTGGGATTTGAATCCAAGCTCACTCCATTCCAAATTCTATGTTCTTTCCACAATCCCATTCTGCTTGGTAAACAGGGAGGTTGGAAGTGAGAGTTTTGAACATAAGCCACATTTGCTATGTGTACATATTTATAGATAATTCTTATAATTTCTCTATACAAAATGACACATATATATAAATACATATTTTTCAAATATTTCATAACAACAGCTATCACATTCCTACATATAAAATATACTAGCATCTAAATCTGCATTTGGTTAATCCTGATTCTTTTCTCAGCTGGAAAAAGGTGGCTACAATTGGGGATAGTATTGAGTGTCAGGATACCTAGTTCATAGTCCTGGCTCTGCCTTTCACTCACTGTATACCTTGGGAAATTCCTTTTTCCTTTCTGAGATTCATTTTCATCATCTGTCAAAGGAAGGGTTGGATTAGATCTTTTACATGCTAGGATTCTAAAACTCTGGTAACATTGTTACCATGTTTCCTAATAGTTTTTGATCACAGCACAGAAATTGAACAGTAGAAAAAGAAAGCTGAACATATATATTAGAAGGCTATTTAATAATAACTAATATTTATTGAGCACTGTTTATATGCCAAGGACTGTACTAACTAGTTTGTATTATTTTGATTACTTCTTATCACATCAACTCTATTCTTATTTATCCATCTCTTAGGAATAGAAAGATAAGTAATTTGCCCAAGATCACATGGCTGGTAAGTGGATAAGCCAATACTGAAATTAAGTCTATGGCCAACTCCCAAATATAGTCCTAGCCTCCACTCTTGCTTTACAGCTCTCACTCTGATGACTGTGTAGGACATTTATTAAAGTTGCATTTGAGATGATCTGATCTTGGGCCATGAGGAAAAAGGAGAACACATATCAGCCCATGTAAGAGATTTTCCTAGAATCTATTGTTATGATTATCTCCCTTAAGAAAGGGAGCTATAAAAGTTATATAGAATATGTTCAGGTTCAGAGAGTCAACTGCATCAGAGAAAACATTATACAGGTCAGCAGGCCCTGGACATAAAATTACTTCTATTCCTTAATATTATTAGTTAGCTTTGTTTTCCTAACACCAAGGCCATAAAAGTTAGGTCCCAGTTTCTCTACCTGGGTCTAAGTAGGAGGAAATAAATCAAGAAGGAGAAGAACTTTTCTGGCTGTTACTGATCCTGTGTAGGTAAAGACAAGTGGGAGGAAGTAATGGTTGCTGGCGGTTCGATCAAGAACCATCAAAAGGCTGAATTCTGCATGGACTGGAGCTGCTGTATTTGATATCCACCCTATTCAAATAGTGCCTTGATATCCACCTATTGCCTCTGATCTCACTGGACAGGGAAGTTGGGTGGCAAGGCTGAGCCATGGTCTAGGATGAACTATAAACACATCATGAACCATTTCAGTCCCCAAAGGATAGTACATGGACAAAACTACAAGAATGTCCAATCTTGGGACCAGGGATGGAATAGAGAGAGAGTTACCAGTAATGTCACTACTTCTTTCTGTTTTCTTCCTTGCTCACTACCCACATTAAGTAGGACTCCTTTTCTTCTTTGTGTGCTTTGCATTACATGTCATGCAGGTGGGTTGGAGAGAAGTGAAAAAGGCTGTCTATAAATTGCTGTACTAATTTAGAAGTCATTTTGCATCGCGTACTCAAGCCTACACTTTCAATAATGTCAGAAAAGTTTGCTTTCCTTTTGCAATGCATCGATAGGTTAAATGGCATTTTTACTAAACCTACAGGTGACACAAAGCTGGAAAGTAAACTTATAGCTACAGAGCTAAATCAGAATTCAAAATTGTCTAGACAGTCTGGAGTTTCTTGTCTAACTCAATAAGATGGAATATATCAGAAATAATTGTGGAATTCTATATTTAGGCTAAAAAGACAACCATCATGTAAGTTCAGTATGGAGATGATTACCCAAACAGCATTTGTTCATATGAAAGGGCTGGGAACTTTAATCATCCACAAGTTGAATATCTTCCAACATTATGATGTGTCTGACGGAAAAAAAAACAACCCAATCTTTGACTGCATGAAGTAAATTGAAGGAGAGATTATAGGAAACCGTGGTTCTACTGCAGTGGGCTGTGGTCGGACCACGCTGAAGTACTGGGTTCTGTGGTAGATACCACAATGCTTGGGGGATTTTGACCAACTAGAAGAAAAGTAATGGGGTGGTAAGGGTCAGGAAATCAGGAATAGTTGACAGAAATGATCACATTTAGCCTGTAGAAGAAAAAAAGTCAAAGGAATACCATATCCTTGTCTGTAAATATTTAAAAGGCTCTTGTGTGACAGGCAGAATAAATTTGTTCTCCCCTGTCAAGATGTAGAGCTGGATTAAAGAGCAGCAGTTAAAGAAGGCAGATTTCAGTACAACATAAGCAAGAGCTTGTCAATACCTAAGCCATTGTCCTAGAGAGAGAGAGCTCGCAGCATCTAGATGTATTATAGCTATGGCTACCTTGAAGGAGACCTTTACACTGGGCAGAGGTGAAGTGAGAAGAAGACACCACTGTCTCTGGCCAGGACTGGATTCATTGCTCTCATTTCACCTGATATTTCATATATATTCTGGGCCTCAACTTGGAAGTCGTCAATTTTGCCTGAAGAATCAGGCCTGAGGATTCATAGCCCATGACTTTCTGAGCAGGGACTACCACTTTGGAACACCTGAGCTTATAATATAGCCCCTTGCTTAGGAATTCTCTGTACAGTGAAAATCACTCTCTTGTACTTACCCATTTGCCTAATAACAGAAGGGCTCACTTTGCTTCTTGAACATATATTAGGCACTTATTTTTTTAATTAATTAATTTATTTTTTGTGAGACAGTTTCGCTCACTCTGTCAGCCTGGCTGGAATGCAGTGAGTGGTGTGATATCGGTTCACTGCAACCTTTGTCTCCAGGTTCAAATGATTCTCCTGCCTAAGCCTCTTGAGTAGCTGGGATTACAGGCATGCATCACGACAACCAGCTAATTTTTGTATTTTCAGTAAAGACAAGGTTTCAACATGTTAGACAGGCTGATCTCAAACTCCTGACCTCAAGCAATCACGACAACCAGCTAATTTTTGTATTTTCAGTAAAGACAAGGTTTCAACATGTTAGACAGGCTGATCTCAAACTCCTGACCTCAAGCCATCCGCTTGCCTTGGCCTCCCAAAGTGCCACCATTCCTGGCCACATATTTCTGCTATAGAAATATTTTACTACTCCATAGACTGTACTTTTATTTCTTTGAGTTTCATTTGTTAATTTCTAGACACTTTTTCTGCTTTTAAACATGATGAACAGAACTTTGATAATATAATAATTTTAATAATGCTTAGAATTATTACATGAAAAGAAATGAAAGTTTCTCCTCTGAGGCTTGGCTGTGCTGGCACCAATAATGCCAGGAGACTTCATCCTATAACGTACATCTATTTAGCACCCAAAGAGAGTCGCTATTATGCCCCAACCCATCTTTATCCTATTAGGAAAGGCAGCTAGTCTCATTCTTAAAATCTATCATCCAGGTGCTTAGGGGAAATACAATCTAAATTTCTTTTCAGGAGATGTAAGAGATTGGAAAACTGGTCCTTTGGTTTTTCATACACTATTCAACACAACACTTCTGACACTGGATGTGTGGATTTATTTCCCTATACACCAAATAATTTTCCATTAGACATCAGGGGGTTGTCTTACAATTCAGCTCTGACACATCTCCCTAGAGTTAGAGTCAGATCTCACAGGTCAAGGCTCAGTCTCTCAAGACTGCTTCTCACTCCAGATGCCAATGGCAAGTCCCAGGTTGCAGCCCATACTTCTGACTGGCTATAAATTGGCATACCCATGACCCCTCTCTTCAGGTTTTATCAGTTTGCTAAAGTGGCTCACAGAATTCAGGGAAACGTGTTTACCCATTTATTGTAAAGGGTTTTACAAAGGATACAGAAGAACAGTCAGACGGAGAGATGCCTAGGGCAAGGCAGGTGGGAAAGGGTGCAGGGCTTCCACGTCTGCTCTCAGCAGACCACCCTTCAGGCACCTTTATGTGGTCGGCTCTCCAGAGGCTCCCTGAACCCACTTCTCTTGGGTTTTTTGGAGGTTCCATTACATAGGCATGATTGATGATATCACTGGCCATTGGTGATTAACTTAACTGTTAGCCCCTCTCACCTCCTGGGAAGTCGAATGGTGGAACTTAAAGTTCCAATCCTCTAATCACAGGATTGGTTTCCCTGGCAAACCAATGGAGGTGGGGTTTTGCCATGCTGCCCAGACTGGTCTCAAACTCCTGAGCTCAAGCAATTCTCCCCGCCCCCACAACTGGCTTCCCAAAGTACTGGGATTATAGGCATGAGCCACTGTGCTCAGCCATCTTCTCATTTTTATAACAGTTGAATTCCCTAAAATAAGTCTGCGATTAAGTTTCTAGTTTCAACATCTTACAACCAAATAAATGTAGTATTTAAGAGTTCTCACTTTAATGTCAGACAGACCAGGGCTCATATACAGAGCACTGACTGAGAAGTTACTTAATTTCCTTAGTTTCCTTATATGTAAATTCACAGATTTGTAAAAAGGATTAAGTGAGATATATATGTAATGTGCTTAGCACAGTACCTGGCCCAGAGTCAGTGCTCAGGAAATGTTAGAGCTCATTAATATGTATTATAATCAAATAAAATATGAGAAGACTGAAAATAGAAAGAAGAAAAAAATCACCCATAGTTCCAACACCTGAACTGATTTTGAACTATTTTCATTTCGTCTTTTATCTGTGTGTAAGTGAAAGAAATGTTATATATGATTCTGAGAGGCAGTCCTGGTAGCCAGAATGCCCTTTGTTTGCCAAGTCATCATAGGTGGTGGGGTTAAAATCTGGAGGTGGAAGCTGGGGTGTGTGAGTGCAGAACTGCTCTGCATAATGATGGGAAAAGGCAAATGAGATTCTGTAAGGGATAAATAGTTTAATCTCTGGATTAGGTCTTTTAAGCACTTCCTAAAGACAGAGAAGGAAGCCATTAAGTGTTCTGAGTCTTAGAACTGCCGCTGTCAGACTAGATCACTTTTGTGATATCTCGTATACCAGTTTCCAATTTGCTGAAGGTATTGAGTCCCTGAGAGCTGAGCCTGAGACACTTGTGCCAAGAGTCCTTTATCAATCCTTCTATCTCTTCCAAGTCATTCTTTTCTAACCCATTCCTCCTAGGGCAGCCGTAGTGATCTCTTCCATGCTTCCCTATCTCAGGTCAGGCCCTTTTGAAAGTGGGCATACTCATGAGCCATCTTAAATCACATTAGTCAGTAGTGCTGCTAATGCCTTATTAGTAGAGAATCTGGACCAGAAAGATTGCTTTCCTATGGGCTTGGGTAAAAGCCACTAGAACCCAAAGAGACAATACTTGTCCTCTCAGAATCATATAACCAAAAGCTAATGTTACTGAGTGATGGTCTAGGGAAAAAAATTATTTACTACTAAAATCTAGGAGGCAATATTTTAATTTGATAGTTTACTTTTATTTCTATTCACAGATTGAACATTTTAGAGTGGTTTGAAGGTTATCACTTCTCTATGATGTTCTCTCAGTCTCTATTTGATAAGCGATTTGAGATTACTAATTTAGTTTATGAACCTATGGAAGAAGAATGTGAATGGAAACCAGATGAAGAAGATGAGATTTTGGAAGAGTTGAAAGAAAATGTCAAGATTGAAGATGTGAAAAAGGATGAAGAAAAAGAAGACCCCAAAGGAATTCATGAATTTTGGTTAACTGTTTTTAAGAATGTTGACTTACTCAGTGATATGGTTCAGGAACATGATGAATCTATTCTGAAGCACTTGAAAGATAATAAAATGAAGTTCTCAGATGCTGGCCAGCCTATGAGTTTTGTCTTAGAATTCCACTTTGAGCCCAGTGAATATTTCACAAATGAAGTGCTGACAAAGACATATAGGATGAGGTCAGAACCAGATAATTCTGATCCCTTTTCTATTGATGGACAAGAAATTATGGGTTGTACAGGGTGCCAGATAGATTGAAAAAAGGAAAGAATGTCACTTTGAAAACCATTATGAAGAAGCAGAGACACAAGGGATGTGGGGCAGTTCGTACTGTGACTAAAACAATTTCCAATGACTCTTTAATTTTTCTGCCCTTCCTGAAGTTCCTGAGAATGGAGATCTGGATGATACTGCGGAAGCTATTCTTGCTATAGACTTTGAAATTGGTCACTTTTTATGTGAGCATACAATCCCAAGATCAGTGTTATACTTTACAGGAGAAGCTACAGAAGATAATGATAATGATTATGATGAAGAAGTGGATAAGGAAGGGGATGAAGAAGGAGATGAGGAAAATGATCTAGACAATGACCCAAAGAAGGATCAAAACCCAGCAGAGAGCAAGCAACAGTGAAGCAAAATGTATGTGGCCTTGAGGATAACCTGCACTGTAATAGCCTAAACACAACTCTTATTTACTTACAGCCTTATGTTTTTGTATTTTCTTGGTAGACTAGGTAATCTTTTAAAGGGCAGAAAACTGATATTTTAAAGACCAATTTGTTCTCCCCAGCATTTTAGCTAGTTTTTCTGCCAGATAGATTGAATGCACAAGTTCTGTCATTCATGTTCATTCACTGCTACATAATTTGGTTTTTCTGGAATATTTTTATGTAGCTCTTGGAGTACATCTATGCATCTATGAATTAACAACTGTTAAAGGAAACACTTTTTTTTCATAATTTTTTCCTTGAAGAACAAAGTATATTTTCAGCTGGTTATTGAATAGGGTTAAGTCTGCTTGGATTAGCTGTGCCTTTCATTACTTTGTTACAGAAATGCAGTGACTTCTACTAGGACAATTTATTCTTTAAAAAAAATGGCAAGACAACCATATGGTTAAGAATTTCCAGTATGACCACACCCAATAACTGTATTAGATTGTTAATCAATTATTGTGTTATAGGTGACATAGTTAACTGAAAGTAACCTGATTCAGTATAGCTACTGGTATCACAGTGAGGTGAATAAAACAGGATTTTCAGAAGTTAGCCTGAATTTAACTATATTTTTAAATTTAACCTACATTAACTATCTTTTATTTGTGGTAGGGTCTACCTTCTGCTTCCCTGGAAAGGATGAATTTACATCATTTGACAAGCCTATTTTCATTATTTGTTGTTTGCTTGCTTTTGCAGCCTAAAATAAAAATTTCAAATACAATTTTAGTTCTTGCAAGATAATGTCTTAATTTTGTACCAATTCAGGTAGAAGCAGAGGCTTAGCTTGAATTAGGGGTTATACTCAGTTTTTACTGCCTTATTGAAGAAAACGATACCAGCTTTATTTAATAAGCAAATGTAAAAAAAAAAGAAGAAGAAAAGAAGGAGAAGGAGAAGAAGAAAGAAGAAGAAGAAGGAGAAGGAGAAGGAAGGAGAAGGAGAAGGAGAAGGAGAAGAAGATCTTAAGTGATTTGATACTTTTTTTTTAATTGAAGTTCATTTCTTTGGGTTAGAGCTAGAGAGAAGGCCTGAAGCTTCTGTGGTTTCTTCTAATTCTTATTGCTTTGAGTATATCACTTACCCATGATTCTGTTTACTATGTATTAAAATGGGTAGTATTATTTACTTAACTACCTTATGGATGTGTTAAGGCATATTGAGTTAAATCTTATAAAATGCTTCTCAATCCCATTAAAAACTCAAAATTTTAGGCCTATTTGTAATGCCAGTGTAACGCTCAGCATTTCATTCATACTACGCTTTGATAACTAAACTGGAAAATGAAGGTTAAGTACCTCTACTCTGGATCTGGGCAGGCAGCATTCTTTTAGATCTTTGTATGGCTCCTATTTTTACAGAAATGGATGGATGCACTATTTCACAAGGCCCAAGAATTTTTTTCAGATATTTTTGATGACTGTATTTTAGTAAACACTATAGGAAAAGCACTATATAGTATTGTAGTCATGAGACTAAAGTGGTAATCAGACTATTTTTGACAAAATATGTAATTAAATTTCAGACTGTAGAGCCACGTTTACAATGCCTCAGGCTAATTGTAATTTTGGGGTTGAACTTTTTTTGATGTCAGTGAGGATGGACTGGATTGTCATTAGAGGAAGGTCTAGATTTCCTACTCTTAATAAAATTACATTGAATTCATTTTTAGAGGTGATGAAAACTTCCTTTTTCAGAAGTTAATGTTAAGGTCTTGGAATGTGAACACATTGTTTGTAGTGCTATCCATTCCTCTCCTGAGATTTTAACTTACTACTGGAAATCCTTATCAATTATAATACCTTTTTTCTCTTTATTTTCAAAATTATTTCCTTTGCTCTGATTAGACACTCTTTTTCTTTCTTTTTTTTTTTTTTTTTTTTTTTTGGTAACTGTAGTTCATCTAAATGCAGTTTTTTCTGAACTTTACAGATAGAATCCCATTTTTAATGAACTGAAGTAGTAAAATCATCTTTTTCATTATTTTAGGAAATAGCTATTGCCAAAGTGAAGGTGTAGATAATACTTAGTCTTGTTATATAATGGGGATGTGGTTTGCAGAAGAATTTTCTTTATAAAATTGAAGTTTCAAGGGATGTCAGTGTTTATGCCATTTTTCTAGTTCCAGAATGATTCCATTCCATTCTAGAAATTTGAATTATGTAACTTGAAATCCTTAATAAAATTTTAATTTAATTTTATAAAACAAAAATGAAAGTTACTACTCCATTAAGTAAATCTGAACCCTAAAGACTGAAGATCCTGTATGTTGCTAGAGTTATAACTCAATTAGAAAGATAAAGAGGTAAAAAGAATGAAATGGAATAGTCCCTCTCTATTTCTATGGCTAACCTTTGGGAAAATTTTTTTTATAGGAACAGAAGCTTCTTCATTAGCCATCTATGGAAAGATTTTAGGCTGAGTCCAATTCACAGTGATTACCCTTTACTAGAACCATGGGGGAACGAGTCACTCAGTTTGATAGAGATTGTTAGGAAGCGGGGGAAAATAAATTTGGAAATCTTAGATAAAAATCATTTGAGAAGATGTTAGAGAATGTCCTACAAATAAATAACACATGTAAATGTTCTATTAAGCATTTGGTAGAAAGCTGGCCAAGATGATCCTTAGCAGGTGCATAAACTAAATTGGGGTGGGGATGGGAGTGAGGACAGGTAAGATTTGGAAGCAGCAACAGTTTCCCAGGCAAAGCTAGGATATTTTGGGGAATGCAGCTGGAAACAGTGGCAGTGTAAGAGGAAAAGAGCACAGCACTATGATTCTAGAGTGTCAAGCCCAAAGTGTCCAATACCTGAGGTTCTGGCTTTGCCAAGTTACCAACATGGAAGGTAGGGGTGCGTAGAGATGACTGGGGAATCCCAGGTAACAAAAGATTCAGGCTCAGAAGAGCCATTATGGAATTCAAGGGAAGCTTTCCTTGTACATATTTCAGGATTATTTGGCTCCTATATTAACTAGTACTTTTTAGCTTCAAGTAAAAAACAGCCTAATAAAAAGTGTGGATTAAGTAAAATGGAAATGCGCTTTTCTCTCAAACAATGGAAAGTTGAGCAGTTGTTAGTCTAGAACTCATATAGAAGCAACCAGAATGTCAGCGAATTCCAGCCTTATTCTTTCAGATGTCAACATCCTTAGCATCTAGTTTCCATCTTCAGTATTGCTTCATGTTCACAGTTAGTTACTGCAGCTCCAACCATTACATCCACCATACAGGGAGGAGGAAGGAGGAAGAGGGGAAAGCAGACATATGCTTATCAGATAAGTCAGCCAGTGCCCTTTAAAGTGCATTCTCTGCAGTACTCCACCCTGTAATTTCTGCTTACCTCCTTTCACCAAATCTGTTTGATATGACCAATCCTAACTAAAAGAATAGCTGTGGAAGTAGAGTTCTTCAGCTTAGCATTAAGTTGCCTTCAATAAAATTGGAGTTCTCTTAGAAAGATAAAAGGGAGTTATGGACATTAAATTTGCAATTAGAAATCTCTTCCACAACGTCCTAACCAAAGGATGGCTGAAAAATTATTTCCAACTCCCAATTATGTGTTGGGAGAGGCTCTAGATGTATTGATATTCTTGGGATGCTTTTTCATTGATTCAAGGAAAGGACAAGGCAGTTTATAGACAGCTTATTCCAACACTGGGTTTGAACTAAGTTGAATTAAGGAAAAATAATGATAATAAAAAGGGGATGCCTACAGGAACAGTCTGAAGGAAGTGAACTAATATGGTTTGGCTCTGTGTCCCCACTGAAATCTCATTTTGTAGCTCTCATGTGTTGTAGGAGGGACCTGGCAGAAGATAATTGAATCATGGGGGTGAGGCTTTCCTGTGCTGTTCTCATGATAGGAATAAGTCTCATGAGATCTGATGGTTTTAAAAATGGGAGTTTCTCTGCACAAGCTCTTTCTTTGCCTGATGCCATCCATGTAAGACATGACTTGCTTCTCCTTGCCTTTCACCATGATTGTGAGGCTGCCCTAGCCACATGGAACTGTAAGACCATTAAGCCTCTTTCCTTTGTAAATTGCCTAGTCTTGGGTATGTCTTTATCAGCCGTATGAAAGCAGATTAATACATGCATCATAATGGTTACAGAGTTGCGTGAGGTGATGGGATCATAACTTTTTAGTTTTCTGTTATGCATTTGTATTATTTCAAATGTTCTTGTATTCTTTTGATTTCCTATTGAATTCTTTTTTCCTATTTTAAGACTCTCTGGAGAAGGAAGGCATTTGGGCCAGCCTACTTAAAGTGAGACATATGCCCAATGTGCAAATTAGGCCAAAAGGCCACAAAATGTGTTTAGGAAACAAACCAGGGCATGAGAGATTGCACTTGTATAAACATATTGTGTGTGTGTAATATTGATCTCCATGTCACAAAGGAGCCATAAGGAGCTGGCAAAGGCTCCTGGGAAGGAAAATTAGAGGATGAGAAAGCTACTCCATGAAAGTTAGTGTAGAGTAGGTGGCACATTTGGAGGCCTGCAGTAGAAGGACCTGCAGTCTTTTCCCACTCTTCCCCTTAACCAGCTGCATGATCCTGGGGAAAGTAACCTATTTAGTCTTGGATTTTTAACCTATAAAATGGGAAAATAGAACAAGATGATAATTAAAATCCTTTGATATCGAAATAATTTTATTTTCCATAATTGTTGACCCAAAAGATAAAATGATGAAATATTTCAGGAGGTGAGGGTAAAGGGGAATGAAAGTAGACAAGTAGCCTAACATGTGAAGAGGTTTCACCAAGAGTAAAACACTTAGAATAACATGAAAGTAAGAAAACCATCTGGAGGCAATTTTAGGTGCATAGTAGCTATATGGAACCTCTTTGGATTGGGAGATTTACCCAATTTATGAATCAAATTCTATTGTTGAATTGAACATCCTGATTGCAATTCTAGTACCAGGAGGGGATTCCTTATGTGCATCTGGTTGTAGCCACCCAATTAAAATTCCCACAAAAAGGAATTAATTTTATAACTATCTAAGTCAATGAAATGGACTAATCCCATTAGGAAGATTTCTAACACAATTATTTTTAAATAGCATTATTTCCACAATTCTTTTAGCTTTGCCATATAGCTTTCCCTAATGTTCGTTCTTCCAATCCCAAGTCCTTTTATTTTTAAACCTCTACAAGTCTTTCCCTATTTAAATTTAGGAACATCCCCTGATCAATTTATCTTACTTTTCTAATTGCTTTTTAATTGAATTATATGTACTTTTAATTGGAAAATTCAGTGTGTGTGTGTGTGTGTGTGTGTGTGTCTGTGTGTGGGTACACATTGTACATGCAAGAGAGTGCTATGGTTCTTCTCAAACATTTTTCTGGAAAATATAATATAACATACTGCTGTAATGAGATTGTTTTTTCAAATGCAAATCATGCCCTGAATTCTGCAGAAGAAATGGAGTTTCTCTCCCTGCTCTATCAGACGAATTACAATTATTTTGTTACAACAGCTCTTCCTTGAACAAAACCTTGCTCATTCTTCCTGCCTCCAGCAACTTGAAGATGAGGTAAGTTTGTTTCCTGGGTTGGTGGGTAAGCCAATGAGCAGAATGTTAAGGAAGAGGAAGAAGAGTAGTGGAGATTTAGTCCAAATTTAGTGGAAATTCAGGCTCCTTTCCTTCAACTGTGACCTCAATACATCCTCTACTCTTTGATCTCCCTAAGCCTCAGCCTTCACATTTCTTTGATATATTCAGGATTCTAAAACTTCTGGTCCAAGTCCCCACTTTCATTTTCAGCAAATGGCACTGTCATCATTCCTCATGAGTCTGCTCTTTCAAAGTCTTCCTTCACTGTAACATAGAGAGAGAAAACTCTTCCCATCCTTCTTCTCTTATTTTATCCTGTTGATCCAGAGAAATAGGGACCTCTTCGTCTAAAGTTAAGTATTGCAATTTATATTCCTCCAAAATCCTGGGAGAACTTATCTCTGGATAAACCTGAATGAGTTGGGCTATCCTTTTCCCTCAAGGCCAGATTAGGCACATAACTGGAGACTAAAAACAAAACACACAAAAACTCTGAAACAAAAAGCAGTCTAGGTCTTTACTAAAGTCTCTTAAGGAGATGGGGAAGGAATATACAAAACATCCTTGAAATATATTGTTGACTTTCCTTTCTAAATCCCACTTCCTTGCCTATATCTCCTCTCTCTAATTCCCACTACCTAATCTTTCCTTCTGGAAGTGAAATTCATTACCTGAAGCCATTTGTCTGCTATCAGCTTTTCTAGCAACCCTCCTTCCTCCTCATCACATGGCACAACTAAGCCTCAATAAATAGCTGCTCAAGAAAATTTTCTTTTTCTTTAGAGCTTAGGGGACTGGGTGATACACATTATTCAACATTATGAAACAGGGATAAGAATTATACTTCATAGAGTTGTTGTGAGAATTAAATGAGATAATATATGCCAAGTTTTTAGAATAGTGATTGGTACTAGGAAATAACTCAATACATTTTAGTTCCTATCGTTTTTAGCTATTTTTTTCCAACGCATAACAATTATGTTTTCCTCTCTAACAGTTTTTATTTTGCACTCATTCCTGTTCTCTATCGGAACAACCTACATTTTTGGATCATTGCCAACTATTATTTTTTTTTAAATGTTAAGCTTCTTAAAAAGATAAGTTATCCTTTATGCCTATTACCTCCTTAAGTCTCTGATTTCTAAGAGTTCAAAAGAAGTTAAAAGAACATGAAAAGAACATAAAGACACATTCCAATACAAACTATAGCTTTAGAGTGCTCTGTTATTACCAAAGGATGGTGAAATGAAGGGAATATCAGGCTACGTGGAGTGGGCCAGAAAGACTTTAGCTGAGTTTAGAGCAAAAGGAAAATAATTGTTGGCAGAGAGTGGGGAAAGGCATTCAGATGGGCAAGAACTGTGGTTTGGAGCAAAAATGTAAAATGTGTTCAGAGAACAGGAAGAGTTTTAAAATGAAGCATAATGTCTGAAATAGAGCAATGAAATGAAATGTAAAGTTATTGAACAGTACTGTTTATGATAAAGAAGTAATTGGTAGAGAGCTTAAAGTGAATGCAAAAGTGTCTAGATTTCATGCAGGGAGTAAGAGTAAGATTATGTAATTCAGGCTTTTAATAATAATAATAATTATTATTATTATTTTGAGACAGGGTCTCACTTTGTCACCCAGGTTGGAGTGCAGTGGCATGATCTCAGCTCATTGTAGCCTCCACCTCCCAGGTTCAAGTGATTCTTCTGCCTCACCCAAGTAACTGGGACTACAGGTGCATGCCACCAAGCCAGGCTAATTTTTGTTGTTGTTGTTGTTGTATTTTTTATAGAGACGGGGTTTTGTCATGTTGCCCAGGTTGGTCTTGAAATCCTTCGCTGAAGTGATCTACCCACTTCAGCCACTCGAAGTGCTAGGATTACAGTTGTGAACCACTGCACCCATCTAGGCTTATAATTATTAATAATGACTATGTCGGTCTTATTTTTAGAGGGCTTACTACTAAGTGCAAAACGTTCAAGAACCTCCTGAGTGGTTTTCCTGCATTTCTTCTTCTTTTGCTAATTCTTTCCTCAACATAGCAGCCACAGCAATTTTTTAAAATGCAAATCTGATCATGTTACTGACTCCTCCACATTTTTCTTAAAATCTTTCACCAGCTTCCCTTTGCTCTTAAGATAAAGATCAAAATCCTAACATATCCTATCAGGCCCTACTGCATCTGGCTCCAGCCTCTTCAGCTTCAAGTCTTATTCTCTTTTTGTCTCTTAAAACAAGCACTGGCATCTCCCGGCTTGGTGCTTCACACATGTTCTTTCTTAATCCTGGACAGCTTCTGCCTACACCTCTGGGTCTGGTTTACACTGCCTCATCCTCCACATCTCCAAAAAACTTTGTCAGGGAAGTCTAGGCAACCTTTTCTATTGCTTCCTTCACAGTGTGGACAGCAATGGGGGTACATTAAGTGGATCTCTCTTCAAGACCTTGCCATTCAGCTGAAAGGAGTGCAGATGATTAACTACCTCCAGCTGTTAGTATCTCTGGGCCTGCCTCAGCCACACTCTTCTGGAGCAGCCCCAGTGTTGTGGCTGGACATAGTGAGAGGGACTAGCATCTGGTCATTTCTATCCAATCTGGGATTCCTCTATTGGGCAATCTTTGTTTCCAAGTCTCTCTTGAATTGGCCAAGCCTTTGACAAGATCATTGCAGTCTGACATTCTTCCTGCCCAATCCTGCTTCTTCCATCCCTACTTTTTCTCGGACATGAACCCCAGTGAATCTCCTATGCTTCTGATTCTTTCTCTGAATCTGCTCTCTGTAGGACCCAATGACACATAATGCTTATCATTATTTCAAACAATAAATTTATTTGTGCAATACCTAGTTAATATTGACACCACATAAATTTGACACTGCAAATTTATGAGAGGAGAGGCCACATCTACAACTTAAAGTTGTATCCTTAGTTATCTTCCGAAATGCTTGATACACAGAAGCTCTCAAAAAATATTTATGGAAAAAAAGTGAAGAGCTTTTACACGCACTATCCCACTAATTCTTTGAGAAAGATACTATCATTGTGACATTTTAAAGATGGGGAAACAAGGAGAGAGATTAACTTGCCCAAGTTTGAATCCAGGTGTGCCTGATTTCAAAGATCTTTCTCTGAACCTCTACTTAATTTTCTTCCTGAGCATGTGAATAAGAGTTTCAGAATGGCTCATCAGCTGGGACCCCTGGGTTTTTTGCTAGGTTGTTTCTTTTATCAAATATTGTGAGCTTGATTTGGAAAAGGATCTTAATTCATTTCAGTATTTCTAATAGTGCCTGGCACATAAAAGTGCTTGCTCAGCGTGTAGTGAACTGGACGATCAGTGGAGGACAGGAATGATGCTTGAAGTAGATGATTCTTGCTGGCCTCTACAGACTCTACTGTTTCTCAAGACACACTGTTATCCAGGACAGCTGGAGCACAGCTTTATTTGATAACAACTCTCCTCCATATCTAAGGCTATATAGCAGGGCTCTCTGTAAATAATGTCCATTTGTGCTGCAAAAAGAAATCAGTGAACCTGAGAACCGATCATTTTCCTCTTGCTTTCAGAGTTTATTATACACTTGATGCAGCTAGGAATGAATTATTGCAGCAGAGCCGAGAAGAAACCGTAAAGAAAGATTTAGCCTATTTATTTTGTAAAAGGAAGAAACTGAGGTCCAGAGATATAAAGCAAACCAAAATGGAACTGGAACGAGATCTCATGTCTCTCTTTTACTAACTTCCAGCCTATGGAAGAAATTAAGTATCTTCATTTTATTTCCTAGTAGTAAGGCTAAATAAACTTTGCCTCAGAGAGAGTCACACAGCCACCTTTTGCTAGGATGTGACCCAGGGAAAGAGGTATGGGCTGTGGCATGAATAGAAGATTCTAGAATAGCAGTACTGTGCAAAAATCAGTATTTCCTAGACAAGCACAACTTCTGACAATAAGATATACTCACTGGAAAGAGAAGTGTAATTGCTTGACTACAGAGTTACCTAATCTAGTTTGGATCTTATTGTTGGAAAGTCTGATCAAATTTGAGTTCTCTTGCATGACTTTCTCAAATCTTTAGTGGTTCTAGCCTAAAGCAATCACTGCTCTCTTCCAAGGAGCTCTTACCACTGCTCTAACATGAGTCTGTTTCTTTGTGGATATTTGTACTTTCCTGGTGTTATTTTTATCTTATAAATTTGAAAGGAGGTAAAAATAGGCATATGTCCTACCAGAGGTCATACCACTTCAATATTAGGACCAGTCTCTCTTCATTTACAAGGGTCAAAGCAATTTTCAGGCTAGGAGAGATGGACCAGGCAGCCCCAGTTCTCTCCTGGCTGCTGGTTCTCTGTGCTACCTGTCAGCCTGCCAGGAGCTGGTGCTGCAACTCTGTCTTGGTGCCCATCATACTCCTGGTTGGCTAGGAGACCCTGCTGGGTTTAGAGAGGGTCAAGGCACAAGTCCAGGCAAGATGAGAGGCCACAGAGAAGATGTGAAGAAAAAAAAAATCCTGGCAAAATGCATCAAAACAGTACTGAAAGCAAACCCTGGCTGTGGACTGAGGATTGGCAAGAGAGCGAAGTAGCCCTGTTCAAGGTCAGAGCAGTTCAGACATTCTCAGGCTGGAAGCTGAAATCAATTTTTCTTCCTTTTCAGTCTGGCAGCTGCACTTGGTGGGTACCTCGGAAGCTAGAACACTAAGAATCAGCCCTGGCAACAGTAGTACTAGGAAAAGGCAAAAGGGCTCGCAGACAAAGGACTGGGGCCAAAAGAGGCATATTCGTTGATCCTTGTCGTTAGGCCCCTTGCTAACAGGGTAGAGCTGGTCCATGGCCTATGAAAGGCATCATGGGAGTATCAATTCTTGTGGGTTCCTATTTTTATCATAATTAATATTTTATGCAATTTAAAAAAATTCTTTAAAATAATTATTATGTCCTCGTAGCTAAGGCCATGTTTTGATGAGAGTAGGAGTAAGAAGAGACTCTTCCTCTGTTATGAGGCTTAAAATTCAGAACAGGGAAGCTGCTGCATTTCTGATCAGTTAATTCTTGCCAAGACAGGTCCAAAGATTTTAGATCAATGGAGGACAGAGGAAGGGAGGTGGGGAATGTAGGGACATCAAGCTCCATTTCTCTCTCTTCTGCCTCACTGCTCTGTGGAGTGTATAAGGGTGAAGGTTATTTAAGGATGAAAAAGGAAGGGAAAACACTGTCCAGTGAACAAAAATATCACAGAACAAGAATTTTTAGAGATAGAAGAAAATCCATATTTTGAAAATTTAAATGTGAAAGATAGATTCTCACACATATATAGCTTATATAGATCTGTAAATGAACAAGTAAACTGAGAAGGGAAAGAGGAGGAGAGAACACGCTGTCCAGAACAAGGTCGGCTGTAGGCAGATCTGACAGCCTCCGTAATGGAGAAGGCAGAAGAGATGTGGTGGAACCTAACAGTCTTCCCTTTGCATATTTCTGGTCAACCAACATTTGTTGAGCACCTATTAGGTGCCAGGTATTGTACTGGACCCTGGACTTTTAGAAGCTAATAAGTTATATCATTATAACATTTGAGAGAAGAAGGTAGATCTGTTCATAGGCAACCTCAAAACATGGCATAATGTGATAGATTCAATAGAGGTAGAAGCTGTATGCTACAGGATGACAGAAGAGGCTGAGATTGATTCTCTCTAGTAGATCACAGAATCCTTCAAGGAGGAGGGGTCATTTGATCTAAAAATTAAAAGATGATTTTCTTTTCTTTTTCTTTGCTCTGTATATTGATGTTTTATTTGAATAGGTAAAGTCATTAACTTAAGAACATTAAATCTCTTCACTTTGCACTAAAACAACAGCAGCAACAGTATGTATGATGACTTCTTGGGGATATTATCATTCTGTATCAGAGTTCAGGTTCAGATTTGATTGTTCCAATAGCTGTGCAAAGGGTCTTTAAAATTTTACTTTTAAGTTCTGGATACATGTGCAGAACGTGCAGGTTTGTTACACAGGTATACATGTGCCATGGTGGTTTGCTGCACCTATCAATTAGTCATCTAGGTTTTAAGCCCCACATGCATTAACTATTTGTGGTAATGCTTTCCCTCCCCTTGCCCTTGACCCCCTGACAGGCCCTGTGTGTGATGTTCCCCTCCCTGTGTTCTCACTGTTCAACTGCCATTTATGAGTGAGAACATGTGGTGTTTGGTTTTCTGTTCCTGTGTCAGTTTGTGCCAAGGGTCTTATTGAAATGAGAGAATGCAGAGTCCAGAGAAAATCTAACAAGCTGCAATAAGAAATAGGAACTTCTCCAGGAAAAATGACAACTCATTATTTTAAGAAAGCAACATTGCCCTTTCCCCAATAATATGCAGCTACTGCATCCTTGTGATTATAGATCAGATCATATTTATAATCCACTGTTATAGTAAAATCCACAATTTCAGTATATGTGAAATTGCTTAAGACCATAAGAAGTATTAAAGTCAGATACTGGATCATCTCATTCAAGCGTTTTAATCAGAGGTCAGTAAACTTTCTGTAAAGGCCCAGATAGCAAATATTTCAGCTTTGCTGGCCACATGATCTTCGTTGCAACTATTTGACTCCACCATTATAGCATGAAGGCAGTCATCGGCAATATATAAATGAATGAAAGTGACTGTGGTTTCTAATAAAGATTTATTTACAAAAACAGCTGGATTTGATCCTACAGCCATAGTGTTTCAATCCCTTCTTTTATTCGTCAATTTAAAGTGACTCTTCCCCATCCCTGCTGTGCTCTCACTTCTGCCACATGAAGGGCAGTGGGTGGAGGTATCAATTAAGAGCATAGCTCTCCTTTCCAACCCCACATTAGTATTTTCCCATCAATAGGTAGTTTCCTTTTTGTATTTAAGAATCAAAACATTCTATCCCGGCTGGGTTGTTTTGGCTCATGCCTGTAATCCCAGCACTTAGGGAGGCTGAGATAGTCGGATCACTTGAGGTCAGGAGTTGGACACCAGCCTGGCCAACGTGGTGAAAACCCACCTCTACTAAAAAGACAACAATTAGCTGGGCATAGTGTTGCGTGCCTGTAATCCCAGCTACTTGGAAGGCTGAGGCAAGAGAATCACTTGAACCTGGGAGGCAAAGGTTGCAGTGAGCCGAGACCACGCCACTGCACTCCAGCCTGGATGACAGAGTGAGACTCCGTCTCAAAAACAAAACAAAAAATACTATCCCTACTTTTTAACATAAATTTGTACCTTCATTTTTTTCTGTCTATCCAGGCATATCTCAATCACCACATGGATTAATCTTTCCTTATCCTTAGCAACGACTGTGGTTAAGCTGCTCTGGAAACAGAATTTCCAGAGCTCCATTCTGAAATGTCACACAGATTGCTAGTTGTTTACCTTAATATCTATTCTTCTCTTTCCATAGTTATATAACTCCCAATATTTATCTAGGCACACAGCCACCCATAATATAGACATTTCCCACTCTCTTTGCAGCTAAGATTAAGTTCTAGCTAATGTGACACAAGCAGAAAGATTGTGTAGCACCTTCCAGGAAACAGTTTGAAAATGCAATTGCTGAGTGCCTTCTCCACTTCTTCTTTATCTCTTTCTCCATTATGCAACCTGAAAAAGGGAGGTGATGACTGAGCTCTAGCTGCCATGTTGGACCATGAATAAGGACTTTGTCATAAGGATGTCAAAACAGAGAGCTGGAGGAAGTGTTAATACTAAGGACTGTGGATTCTCATACTAGCCCTGGACTACCTTATTTTTATCTGATAAAAAAATAAACTTCTCTGTTTAAGACACTGTTATTTACAGTCATATTTATTCCTAATGAATACATTTAGTTGCTTTAAATTTTTTTTTTTTTTTTTTCTGAGACAGAGTCTGGCTCTGTCACCCAGGGTGGAGTGCAGTGGTGTGATCCTGGCTCACTGCAACCTCTGCCTTCCAGGTTCAAGCAATTCTCCTGCCTCAGTCTCCTGAGTAGCTGGGACCATAGGCATATGCCACCACACCCGGCTAATTTTTGTATTTTTAGTAGAGATGGGGTTTACTATGTTGGCCAGGCTGGTCTTGAACTCCTGACCTCATGAGCCACCTGCCTCAGCCTCCCAATGGGCTGAGATTACAGGCGTGAGCCACTGTGTCTGGCCCTATAAAATTTTAAATGAGAATTTTTTTAAACAAAGGCTGAGATGAGCTTCATTGTAGTTCTTAATGATTATTTTAGAAAACAGAAATCATCTTACATTTTAAAATCATTGGATATTTATGTTTATTAAATGTGGCAGAATAGAGTACAAGAGTTGTCTGTCTGAATTTATTGGACATTTGTGCTATAGCTTTAAAATGTTTATTGCTTCTGTTTTGTTTTGTTTTGTTTTTTGACACAGAGTCTTGCTCCATTGCCAGGCGCCAGGCTGGAGTGCAGTGGCACGATCTCGGCTCACTGCAACCTCTGCCTCCCGGGTTCAAGCAATACTCCTGCCTCAGCCTCCCAAGTAGTTGGGACTACAGGCACACTCCACCACGCCCAGCTAATTTTTGTATTTTTAGTAGAGATGGAGTTTCACCATGTTGGCCAGGATGGTCTCAATCTCTTGACCTCGTGATCCGCCCGCCTTGGCCTCCCAAGGTGCTGGGATTACAGGTGTGAGCAACTGCGCCCAGCCTGTTTATTGCTTCTTATGAATTCAAATAACAAATAGAGGCAACTGAGAAACATTTACTATGTTAAGTAAGTCTGGAATGTACAGCCTGTCTGCTTCTCTTAGCAACGATTGTTGAAGCAACAGGGCAAAGGTTGTGCTATAAAACCAGGTTAACTCAACACCATCAGGGTGCTGAACAGAGCAGTACCTCTCAGAAGAGCTGAAGGTGGGCAGGCAACATAAATACATCTGTAATTCATTCATTGCCTACTTACACTGTAGGCTTGCAATCATCTGCAGCAATACCCCATCCATACCCTACAACCACCAGTCAAGCTTGAACTGTATGGCTAGCTTCTTGTGAGTTATAGGCTCTGTGACAGCACCAGGAGATTCCTTAGGTAACAGTTTACATTCTTGATTCTTTGGAGAGGAACTTGTCTGTTGGTCACCAATCACACTGCCTGAGTTTTCACACTGCTACAGTAGTTCCCTATAAGGGGAGGCCCTACAGAACAATCCTTTCCTGCTCACTACCCCAATACTGGGCAGCACAGTTTGTCTTTTTTTTTTTCTTTACACTCAGCATGGGCATTCCATGCCACGTTGATTTGTAAGATACAGGGCAGATGCAAAAAGGGTTACCTACAAGGCTGCACAATGGCCCTGTTTCTCTAGCTGCTGCTAGCTGGGCAACCTGGAAACAAAGATTGTTCTTTTCTTGTTGCACTTTACCTTAGAAAATAAAAAGTAATAAACCACAATTCTTTACTTTGATTGCTCAGAAATGCTCTAAGGCAGTGGCCACAAGTTTCCTGTTGCTTCAACAATTGTTGCTAAGACTTGTCTTTCAAGGGCCCAAGATATCCAACCCCTGGTTTGTCTTTTCAGCCTTAGCTCCACATACTCTACACTTCTCTATTCTCATACTAGAATGAGATGCTACTGCCCTTCATCCTGTTAACAGGCCACACCCAGTGCCACATTTTAATTGGACCTATATGTGACACCCTATTCCTGGTATCAGTTTTAGGTTTAGTTAAGTTTCTTTGGTTGCAAGGAACAAAGGCAAATGGGGTGAGAGGGTAGCTATTCTAAGGATATGCTTGGACTATAATTGAGCCTGAAAATCTGGTGAGAGCCAATGATTCTTGAAAGTAGCTGCTTTTTTGAATTTTCTCAGAGACATACAGCTTCTCTAAATAATATTGTCTCTGCTACTTTCTTCTTCCTCCTGATTGCTTTCTCTTCATTCATTCACAAATATTTATCGATATGCAGGGTACTGCTCTATGTACCAAGAATGAAGTATTGAATAAAATAGACAAAATTATGGAGTTCAGACTTTAGTAGGAAGAGACAGGCAACAAACAGATGATAAATATGTAATGTTAAGCATCAATAAATTCTATGGAGAAAAATAAAGCAGGGAAAGAAAATAGAGAATAGCAGGATGTTATTTTAGATAGGATAGTCAGAGAAAGTCTCTCCAAGAAGGTAAAATTTGAGCACAGACCTGAATGAATTGAGAGAGGAAGCCACAGGGTGCGGGTGATCCTGGTAGAGGAAGCAGCAAGTGCAAAGACCCTAAAGCAAGAATATGCTTGTTGTGTCAGGATCAACACCAAAACCAGTTGGGGATGGAATGCTGAGAGCACAGGGAAAATTCATGGATAATAGAGTCAAAAAGGTATCCAGGGATCTGATTAAGTAAGGGCTTGTAGGGTATGGTAAGAACAGTCACATGTTAAATTTGAATTACGTATTAGCATGAGGCAGGATTGCAAAATTAAAAGCATGTGATCTGGGACCAGATTTGCTTAAGTTATTAATCTCTTGGTTCTGCCAGTTTCTAGCTGTGAGATATTTTGCCTCAGTTTCTTCTTCTGTGAAGTGAGTGTATTAATAGCTCCTGTCACATAGGGTTGTTGAAAGTATTAAATGAGTTACTTACAAGTAAAAGCTTGTAGAACAGTGGTTAGAAATCTATGCCTTGTGGGTCATTCCTGCTCATTATGTTTTTGATGGCCCATGTGCTAATAATTTTTTTTTTACATTTGTAAATGGTTTAAAAATAAAAAGCTATTTCTTATTTATTCAATTTTTTTTAAATCAGGCAGCCTCGCAAGCCAAAATAGGCTCAGAGACTTCCAAAAGACTTATTCTTGACACATGAAAATTCAAATTTCAATGTCCAAAAATAAAAGTTTTTTTTATATACAGACATGCTAATTCGTTTACATGTTGTCTATATATGTTTTCATACTATAACAGCAGAGTTGAGTGGTTGTGATTAAAGCTATCAGGCCTACAAAGCCTCAGATATTTACTATCTAGCCATTTTTAGAAAAAGTTTGTTGACCTCTGATATAGAACACTGACAGGTATGAAAACACTTGATACCTGTCATTTGTAAGCTTAAGTAGATAGTTCAGTTACTGCTTAGTCTCAACTCTTTTCTAAAGGTACATTCTACACAATCCACACTGGCCTGAATTCTTTGTCATTGCTTTGCATTGTGCTCACCATGGCTTCCCAATCGCAACATGATCTGGCTTCTGTCTCCCTCTCTGATCTCATCTTTCTCTCTTGCTAACTCTGCTCTAGTTGCCCTGGCTGTCAGTTCTGGGAATCTGCTGAGAATTTCCTTCTTCGGGTTCTTTGCAGTTGCTTCTCCTTATATTTGGAACATTTTTTCCGCAGCTATATACAAGTCTGAATCTTTATCATTCTTTAGATCTCCGTTTAAATATCCCGCCTCAGATAGCCCTTTCCAAACCTCTTTATATAGAGTGTCCCTTCCCCTTGCTATTCCTTATCCAAATATTTTATTTACTTTATTCATAGCAATAATAATCATCTATCATTCTTTCATTTGTTGTTTTGTTTCACTGATTTTTGTCCTCTTTCCAACTAGAATGTTAGTTCCTTGAAGACAGGAACTTTATGTTTTTAACTCTTTGTTTTTATACAGTACTGCAGTCCATAAGTATTTTGGATGAATGAATAATATTTTTGCTTCAACTTTCATGGCAAAGTATACTAAGTCTCTTATTTATTTTTCTCCTATTGTCATGCCAAGAAAAATGATTTATCTTGTCTTTTTCCACAAGGGTATGTCATAGGTCACCAGCTGGGCTATTGTTTGGCAGACTTTGGTCAGATAACCTTCCGTTGTTGAACTATGGTCAGGAATTGGGAATGAGGTGGCATCACAAAAGACAAATTTGCTCCTTTCAGCAGGACCTATGGACAGATAAGAGAAAGTAGGGTGCAATCAGGAAACAGCATTGTACTTTCCCTTTACTGCCTGTCCTCTCTGCAGTTACATCTTCCTCTGCTCTCAGATGAAATCTTGGGTAGACCTCATAGTTCATATGCTTACAATTAGACAATAAAATATGTCTCCTCTGATCACTTGATTTCCTAAAACAGCCTTAGTTCAATAATTAATATATCTAGTCCACTGTAATAGTAAAATTTTTGAAATCCATTCAAAGTTACATCTTTTCCTTTTCCCCAACTTGGACCTGCTTCAACTGGAAGCTTGCTGTGCATGTGGGCGGATGGGAGCACACGGGTTGTTTCCTTTCCTTCTGCCCCACTCACTGGGCTCTCTCTGGCTCCTTTAATACTGAAGTACAGGAAGGCAGCAGAGGTGTGGGATAGCAAAAGTCTGACTAGCACCACTTTATTGGTCTTAATTTCCTCTGGCTATGACAGAGATGCAAGCAAAGCATCTAGTGGTACTGTTGTGAACTCCTCAAACATTCCCCTGGTGGATCACTCAACCATAATCTCCTCCCCTGGCTGCACCTTCTGTACCCAATGATACTTCTGAGCCTTTTTCTGCTGAAGATTGTCTTATTCCTCTCTGAAAATTCTCCTAGGCACTCTCCTAACCAGTTCCAGGCCAGCCACCTTTTTTCTGTGTTTCTAGCAACTGATCCATGGCACAGAAGTACCTTAGCCCTATTGTTAGCAAGGATCTAGTTCCCTATCAGCTGCAGCGCTCTGTCCTGCTAGCTCAGGTTACTTCAGGCAGGCTTTAACCCTCTAGATGTCTCGTGATTGATCTAGAAACACATACTGAATTCTCTGATGCTGTCCTTGACACTCCTGTCACCGGGCTTGGGGTAGCATGTGGGGGCTCCATGTTGGGGCAATGTGGGCACAATGGAAAAGGAAAATGACAACACAGTTCTACAATTCACTCTAGAATAAACCTTTTCTTTAACTGCTAAAAACTTTCTCAGCATGATCAACCTTATTTTTATAGGCAGGGGTTGGGTGAACAACTAATTGTCGTAAAGCTGTAAGCCCTGCTCTGAGGAACTTCACCTCACTTTGCAATAGGGAAGTGGTTGCCATTCATTATCTTAAGGTTCTCAGTCAAACGGAGACAGAATCTTCCCCACTTTTTTGAGACAGGGTCTCATTCTGTTGCCCAGACTGGGGTGCAGTGGTGAGACCATGGCTCACTGCAGCCTCAACTTCCCAGACTCAAGTGATCTTCCCACCTCAGCCTCCCAAGTAGCTGGGAGTACAAGCACATGACACCATGTCCAATTAATTTATTTTTATTTTTAGTAGAGACAAGGCCTCACTATGTTGCCCATGCTGGGCTTGAACTGCAGGTTCAAGTTACCCTTCCGCCTCAGCTTCCCAAAGTGCTGGGATTACAGGCATGAACCATCGAGCCTGACTCTTTTTAAACATTCTATTATATGTCTGGTACACTCTGAAACATTACATGTCTCATACATAAAACACAGATTTTAAATTGTGTAACAGTTTTTATTAATTCTATAGAATGCATCATACACTTTTCAGTTCTGGAGTGTTTACAAAGGCCCACGGCCAAAAGGTTTTAACTTCATTTATGAACTAACTTAGACATTGGGTCTATATGAAAGACGTGAGCAAAAAAAAAAAAAAAAAAAAGGGGGGAAATTTTTGTAATAGGTTCAGGTGTTCTGAGTGGGGTGGTATAGTTTAACTGCATGGCAGATTCTACTTGTATCCCTTGAGGCATCATTTTTGCAACACAGCTTATAAAGGCAGCAGAAGGTAGTTCTGCGTTTATTACTTATGTGTTGGTGGAGTGAGAAAGAACAATTTCTAATTTCTGCCAGTAAAATTCTTTTCTGTTCCTGTCTGTTGGGCTTGTTCTGGCAGTATTCATATTCTCCCTCCCCTTTCTCCTCCTAGCCTTAACAGAGATACATTTGTGCTCATGCTGGATTGATGTAGGAAAAGTGAAAAAACTCTTCTTTTTTAAGAACCATTAATTTCTCCTTGAATTCACAAATTAGGATTGAGTAGCCTACATGTGGAATTGTCTTCTCTGCTATAAAGTAGAGAAAGCTTATGAAGACAAATGAAGAGTTAAATGCCTTGTGGCATTTTATCAACAGCCTGTGCCTCTTTAGCCCTCACTAATTATTTTCTCTCTAATCTTTTATTCATTGACCACTCTTTTCTATGCTTGTCGTTTTTTGAGTGTAGGTGATATGCTCCTGGATCAGAGGGGGTGCCTGATATATGCTAATAAATGAATGACTGCTTTTCTAGTAGATCTGCCTATACAAGTTTCCATGGGTACTATAACATTCAGTGGGACTCATGTGAGGGCTGCTTGATCAGACAGTTGTCCAGATATATGGATATATTTTATTTGGTCATAAAACTGGAGGGATAATCACAAAGGGGAGGTCTCTTTTCCAATTGATGCTAATTGTCTATACACTCAACCTAAGCAAAAATAGTTTGACCCACACTTTGTGCTCCCAAGGGTGACCTTAACTGGCTAGGAAAAGAGTAATGGTAGACTCTTATACCCTCTGGCTTAAAAAAAATAGAAATAAAAAGAGTATGGGTCGTATTTTACATTGCTCCCAGTTAATGCTTGAATGAATCATTGATATAGCTCTTAGGAACTCCACCCACCAACAAAGCTGTTAATATTTAGTTTTCTTCTACAACTGATAAGCAGTTTTGTGGAAGTTGATCTTTGGGAGCCCTGGGGCATCCTCATACGGAGATCTGGCTCCCTTACATTAGAGACCACACTCTCCAGAAAGAGGAGCTGCAGTAGTTCTCCATGCATGGCTCACTCTCCTTTACAAGCTCCTTCTCTGCCTTATCTTTTTAAGGTGCATGTGCTTAATTATAGTTAAAAACTGCCATTTATTGATCTTTTACTATATGCAAGCCACTGTGCTAAGTACTTTACATACATTATCACATTTAATCTTCCAATGTTCCATCTTAAATCCTGAATTATGTTCTTTCTTTTTTCTATTCACTGGGAGGAGCTCATCTGTTCCAACAGCTTCAGCTATCACCATCATACTTAATCTCAAAATCTAGATATGTCTACGTCCCCAGGTCCACATCACCGAAAGCTCAGTCGGTGTTTTACCATGGATGATTTGCCATCATTAGTCTTGAATTCAACATCTCAGAAATTCCCAGTCTCCGTTTCTGCCTTATTTCTCTGTGTATTAAATTGTCATACTTGCCATTAGCCAGATTTAAATCTTGCAGCTATTTCAATTACTATATAGGTATCTATATATGATATAGATATATCTCTCTCTAAATATGTACCTATATATATGATGTATATGCATATAGATATATGGAGAAAGAAGCAGAGAGAGTGAGAGAGAGAGTGTGTGTGTGTGTGTGTGTGTGAGAGAGAGAGAGAGAAAGAAGTCCTAATTAGAGAGAAAGAGAGAGAGAGAGAGAACAAGAGTCCTGATGATTTTTCTTTCCTCTGTCCCTTCATTGCAATGTTACTTCAGGCCTCCCCACCTCACATATGAATTACTTCAACTGACTGTGACGCCTCCATTCTAGACACTGCTTGCAGTTTGACCTTAAGAAAAAAAAGATGCATTTCACCACTACCTTTGCCTGCTCTTCTACACACCCTTTGAGGTGTTGCCATTGGGGCCATTTGAGTTGAATCCACATCCTTATTTTGGCTGTACTTATTTAACTATATCCATGCCATCTCTCTCTGTCTCTCTCTCTTCTTTCTTTCTCTCTCTCTCTCTTTCTCTCTCTCTCTCTCCCCCTTTCCTTCCTTCCTTTTCTTTTCTTTCCTTTTTTAATGTCATCTCTGTCCTAATCAAGCCCAGAGTCATCCATCACCTTCACCTGGAGGTCTCTGTTCATAAGTTTCCCTTCACCTACCATTTTCTCCCTCAGTATGTTGGATGAAAAATCCATTCAGAGTTGAATGATTTTCTTAAGGTCAAACTACAAGCAGTTGACCTGGATATAAACCTATTCAAATTCTCAAGACTGTTCTTGCTTTCCTCAGTGACAATTGCTTGTTTCAGAATCAGATTAACATAGGACAAAATTCATAGAGGGAAACTCAAACTGCATTTGTGTAGGATCTGCCTAATAATAAAATACTACCAGCTCAGACCAGCATCAGCTTCTGAAGACTGTCTCCCTTGTGCTGGACCCCAGCCATGGCAAATGAAGACATTTCAACACCTCCAGCCAAATTAATCTGCAAAATATGGCTCAATTTTTAATAGCTTTCCATCTGTGGTGGTCCCTTAAAGAAAACTTCAAATTCAAAGAAAATCATAGTAAGATGCCTACCGTTTATTTCAATCACTGATATTCCCTATTAAACTTCAAATTAAATCATAGGAGCATTGCCCCTAGTTGTCCTAGGTTTGTACTTTAATCTGCACCTAAAGTTCCAGCATCAGTTTTTTAATGATTCTAAAAAGGATCAGATAGCATATGCTCAAGCTGAGCAAGATACTAGGATGCCAATAGTATGTTTCTGTAAACTTTTGATTGTGATTTCCTAGGCTAATAGTACTTCTCTGGCTAGTTTTGCTTTTAAATAAGGACATGACCTTTAGTTCAAATGAATATAAAAGATTATTAGACTCTGATCTGAAGTATTTCTTAAGGGTATGTGATCTGGCTGGTAACTTGCTGAATAACCAACAAATGTCTTTTCTCCATGTCAGTTTCCTTCTGAGGAAAAGGAACGCAACAATGGTCTCTTTCCATTCTCCCAGGGGTATCAAAGGACTAAGGATGTTGGTGAACATTATTAAAGGAGAGATTATATTTAATTACATGTAAAGCTCATAAATATAATCACATCATGGCAATAGCTGAGTTTTATTACAGGTCCATACAATTTTTGTTACTCATTAGTCAGCCTCATTGTTTGTCATCACCATATTGATTTCAGCCCGAAAAGCCAGATTCTCAGAAACATAAACATCACATTTGATTCAAGCTGACAACATTCGTGGCCTTGAAAATCTTTAGAGTAGAATTAGGAAATAGACAGTTGTCAAAACTTGCCTCTGAAATCCTACACTTTTCTAAGATTTTAGTGTTTTGGTTTCAGAAGCTGGTTGCTAATAGTGGCAGAAGATATGTCAACCTGACTCCAAGCAAATTCTCCAAGCCATGTTGAAAAGCTAATTATCTGTGATGATCATAGTAACTTCTTTCCACTGCCTTCCCAGTAAAAGAAAACCACACATTATACCACAGACTGTTACTACTGACAACTCATTCTTTTACTAATTCAGCACCTATTGTGTATAAAACATTCTTTGTAATTATGAGGGGTGGGGAGGAAGTTTCACTGATGAATAAGATGTAATCTCTACCCCAAAGGAATTTATAATGCAACACAAATATGCTATATTATCAATATCATAATTTATATTTCATATCTAATAATGGAATTATTTTTCTACCTTTCTTTTTATACATGCAATAGTGTAAAAAGCTTCAGATGAGTGGTTCAAAAGCTTAGGTCTTTGGACTCTTTTGGCTCTGCTATTGATCAGCTTGTTTGACTTTGATAAGTCACTTTACTTATCTGGGCTCCAGTGCTTTTAATCTGTAAAATTCTGAGTAAAATTCTACTCACTCCTCCAACATTCATCAACTGTTGTTGCAGTACCTACTACATGCAAGGCAATGGTCTAGTTACTTAGGATGCCTTAGCTACCAAAACAAACACATACGCCTGCCCTCCTCCTCCCTCACATTCTATAGGGAAGGAAGACAATGAACAGAAAACACAATAATAAGTAAAATAATATGTTAGAAGGTTAAAATACTATGGAATAAGGTGCACATTGTAAGAGGGAATCAGAAGTGTGGGATGGGGCTCAGAATTTGACATATTTTTAAACTGTAGTTGGGAGTAAAAGTACATCCTGGCTGGAATCATGTGGAGTCTTACAATCTCATAAACCCCAGATACGTTTCAAGGGAAATCAGCAATCAAGCGTGACAGGCCCTTGACCTAGTTTTTGCTGAAATCCCTCCTGAGACCATTGAACCTGATAAATTATTGGAGTAACAAACTAAAGATTAATGGTGCCTTCTGGTTCAGATGTTTGCAAAGCTGATGTAAGGCATTTGTAATCCTCTTAGTCTGTCCCTTGAAATATTTTTTTCTGCCCTTAAATATTTTCTGTAGCTCCTGTATATAACTGAAAGAATAACCACCTGTTGATTTTTGTTTTTGTTTCAGTATAGTTAAAAAAGCAGATGTGAGGTCAAAAGGTGAATGGGAAGGACAGCCTGGTATGATCAAGGAATGGAACTCTGCATGATTTTAGAAAGTTAAATGTAAGGTTAAAGCTCCCTGACAATAGCACCAAAGATAACTAAGAATTTTCTGTCATGGTTGTAAGAAGAGAAAACAGAAGCATAGTGAAGCCTTTTATGCAACATTCTCAGTCCCTATTCACAGAAGAAAGTATGCTTAGACCATTTTACTTTATTAAGTCTAGGTAAAACAAATAAGCCTCATGTAAAAGAATAACACATATATGCACATGGGCAAGTGTAACTAGAAAAGGAGAAGAAGAGGAAAGTCATTGTTTGTGTGGACAGCAAAAAACAACAACAACAAGGTTCTCCCCCTGGAGTGTGAAATCCTTAGAACTTCAGAAGTGCTTGGCAGGACTAAAAGTCAAAGATGCTCATACCATATTACTCAGCAATTCTATTTCCAGGTATATACTTGACAGAAATATACACATATTCACCAAAAAGAACATATTTGAATGTATATAGAAGCACAATTCAAATAATAGCCTCAACTTAGAAACTACCCAATGTCAAATAACAATAGAAAAGAAAAATAAACTGTGGTATATTCACATTATAAAATACTACCCTGCCATGGAGAATTAAGATATAAAGTTGTACATGCCAATATGAAACAAATGCAAAATTGTACCATTACACAAAAGAAAACAGACACAAAGAACACATACAAAATGATTCAAGCTATATACAACATAAATACAGGCAAATCTATGCTGTCAGAAATAAGAATTAAAGTTACCCTTGAAGAGGAAAGTAGGGACTACAAGGGGCCATTGGGATTTAGGGCTTCTGAAATGCTGGCAATATTCTTATTTATCTGGGTATTGGTTAAATGGCTGCATTCTGTTTTTGAAAATTCATCAAGTTGAATGCTTATGTGTACATTTTTGTAGGTATATATTATATGTTAATTTTTTAAAAAAGCTTCTTTGGGACTAAGGATCCCCAATCATCAAATGAATACTCTCTTTTCACCCTGTTTTTATTCTTTTTTGGTTAGTATCTTGAAAATTTAAAAGGGGAACAGAAGTAGTGATTTAAAATGGTTAAACCCAAATTAAAAGAGAACAAAGAAAGTTAAAAAAAGGAAAAGTAAGGAATGCAAGAAAGACATAAAGACAAAGGAAGGAAGGAAGGAAGGAAGAAGGAAGGAAGGAGAGAGAGAGAAAGGTCCCATCAGTGTCAGCCCTTATCACTCTCTTCTGCTCATAGCTACAAGACCTTCTCTGGAGAATAGCCATTTTCCCTTAGCCTAACCCTCACAGAATAGCCAAGTTTTACACAGTCTGGGTGCTTTGTCAGAAAGATATGGCTGAAGGAGGAAGGAGAAAGAAAAAAAAGCGGGAGGAAAGGATAAAAAGAAGGAAAGGAAGCCTCCATTTTCAGTGGAGCATTTTATAAATCACCACTTGCAAACTGTTTTGAAAATGTTTCACATTTTCTTGTCACTTAACTTTCAATGACTATTTTGGGAAATAAGCTCAATAAAAAACATTAGGTTATAATATTTAAATAAAAACATTTAAACAAGATGCATGTGTTGCATTTATTCTTTAATATAAACAAAAATACTAAACTTACTTATTCTTTCAATACTATGACCAAATTTTATCTTTTGTCTATTTCAAACAGTATTTATCTAAGTGAATTGCTTTTGTTCTCAGAAAAGGTTGATGGTCTTTCTGCAGGATATAGGACTAAAAATTACTTTCTGACAAGAATCTCTTGAGTGGTTGAAACCTTACCTGGCTTGGTCAGTGAATTAAGCCACAGAATAAAAAGAAAAGAGTCAAACATTTCAATCCCAGATATCATTAATGTACAGCATGATTTGTGATGGCTTTTACTTGTTTCTGGAATGTCTGCAAAATTACTTTTAAATGAAAAAGGTCAGTTGACTTTTATCCACACAATGCCAAACCTTCAGAAACATCTTGATCCATTTTCCATCCAGCAATGAAGCATTAACGTATACATTGTTATTGTTTTCTACTAAGCTGGAAAACAAACTCTCAGAAGTCAAAAGAAGCCCTATGGCCTGCAGTTCTAAGTGAAAGAAATGCCAATGATCAACTGGTGCCAATTCTTCATTTTTGTAGATGGGGGGGCAGAGCCCAGTCAAGATTATACTGATGGTTGGTGACTGGTGAGTAGGCCAATACATTTGTGTCATCCTGGGTAAAATGTGATGTATGTTATCTATTACTTTTAAGACTGGTTTCAGTTCAGTTTCATGGCACAGAAGAGACTTAAGCTATTATCAGTTTTTAAACTCTAGCTGTTAAATAATGATTATAGAACTGGGAGTGCATATTATAGAATAAATGCCCCCGATAGCCTCTTCTTTAAAAAATATTCCTATGATAATACTTTCTCCATTCCTCATCTTTTCTTCCATAAAAGATTTCCTTTTTCCTGTCTGTTCCCAATGTTGCCTAGTCTTTCGTTACCTGTTTTTATTCACTCAGCTCATTCTTTTTATTTCTAGGTTCAGTTGGAGGATGATTTTAAATTAATTACATAACAAAAATGTTCACTTACAGACCTTTCAGTAGTTTAAAGAATCAAGTTTAAGAACATTGAAGTATGAATAAAATTTTCTTACATAAAATTTTACCCAAATTCTCTTTCTTTTTGGAAAATATTTTGGCACAGAACATTTTTCTGAATTCTTGAAAATAAATTATCTCCACCTTAATCTTGAATAATTGTGAAATTTAAAGTACATTTGGTAGTAAATATTTTGTTATGTAAAGTCTTTAAAATAAAAAGTGTTTATTTTTCTCCTTTGGAAAAACTAAGACTTCAAAGAGTTGTCCTAGACACTAGAGTATCATGAAATGAGGATATAATATTTTAGTTTACACAGTATTTAGAAACAAATTAAATTGCTTGATTCTTATAAAAATATGAGAAGTAGGCATGAGAAACACTATTATTAAATTTCACAGATGAGGAAACTGAGACTAAAAAAGGTGAAGAGATACTTGCACAGTCACATAGCAACATAGCGGCAAGAAACAACTTGAAACTAGATTTTTGTATGTTTTTTAATGCTATATTGGAGCTTCTGCCCCTTTTCTCTCTGACTTTCCCATCAAGTGCTCTACTCATTCCACATGGTACTTCTAAGCTGGACTATTCAGAGAATAAATGCAGGAAGACATACCGGATTAAGAATTCTGGCTGTGTAAGCCTTCACCCTCCTACCCAAATGAAAAATTTCTGGCAAAGCCATCTGTTTAGTCAAGCATTTGCCTGATGGCTGTGGGAGGATCGACAACTGTACCACCATGGATTCAGTCCCTAGAGAGTAAATATTGAAACATGTGTTTGTTTCTGTACATGTGCCTCAGGGCTCAGTGATGGGCACATTTTAAAGATCTAAATAATAATAGTCATGGTGATGCTGCCAGCCCTAGTGCTATTACAGTACCTGAGCATCACTTGAAGGAGAGCTGTGGCCATTTTGCTGATTGTACAACTTCCCTCCCATTTATGTAATGTCTCTAAGCCAAATCCCTGCTATCCTCATACACCTGTCTTGGTTCTCTCTTTCCTACTCTCCCAGTCATATTTTCTCTTTTGAGGGAGCCCACCTTGTATTCCCGTGGGCTCTTAATAGTGGATTTCTTCCAAGGAGATTGCCTAAGTTTCTATTTTTTTTCCCTCTATATGGTGGAATACCTGTCTCCATGTATCAGTAAGAAGCAAATAACAGTTTTCAAAGATTTCTTGCACAGGGTATGCATCAGATGTTGTAGGAATATAGAATAAAACAAACAGAAACCCGTACCTGCCCTCAAGAACCATTACCATTTGTTTGGAAGATAAAGAATGAGATCACCTAAAAAAAGCAACCTTTGGCCGGGCGTGGTGGCTCATGCCTGTAATCCCAGCACTTTGAAAGGCCGAGGAGGGCAGATCACAAGGTCAGGAGATTGAGGCCATCCTGACCAATAAGTTGAAACCCCGTCTCTGCTAAAATACAAAAAAAAAAAAAAAAAAATTAACTGGGCATGGTGGTACGCACCTGTAGTCCCAGCTACTTGAGAGGCTGAGGCAGGGGAATCTCTGGACACTGGAACCCAGGAGGCGGAGGTTGCAGTGAGCCAAGATCACGCCATTGCATTCCAGCCTGGCCACAGAGCAAGACTTAATTTAAAAAAAAAAAAAAAAAAAAAAAAACAAAGCAACCTTTAAATAGGCACCCAAAATGATATATGACGGTGCATACAGGAGAGTCAAGAGAATTCTGAATAAAGGAATCAAGTGGCATTTACACAGGGGTGGCTTTTAGGAAGAAGAGAAAATGGTGTAAAGTGGTGATTTAGGTAGGCTTAGACCCAATAATCTTTATCAGCACTTATTCCGAAACTATCCCAAATAAACCACTTAACACAGTACACTAGATTACTTTAGTTCACATAATCCCTGTTTTAGATGATATGGTGAAGGGGTTAAGATGGTTGACCAAAGTCATATGGCCTAATAAGTGGCACTTCTGTCTGACTCTGCAGCTCATGTTCTTTCCCCTTTCCATAATTTAAAATAGTTTAGGTTCACTATGCTAGGAAATTTAGTTTTTTTTTACAGATTTTATTTTTCAATTACATTTTATTTTTGTAAGTAATATAGTATATAAAAACATGACAAATTTAGTAGTCTCCCATCCACCTTTCCCTCCCCATCTTCAGGTACTGCTCCTCAGAGGCAACCATGTCCATTTTTCTTAGTTTTTTGTTTTTATTCATTGTATTACATTCTTCATATTTCAAAATGATATGTTTATACTATTGCTTTATCATTTTTAACATTGTCTATTGATATCTTATTTTTGTAGATGAAGGTTTGTGTTTTATATAGCTCCACCTCTTTCTACTGCATCTTTTCAATAGTTATATAATTTTTAAGGTAAATTAATATTCAATGCTTATGTTAAAATGATAATATAGATACTGTTTACTGCCCCACTAGGTAATATACCTTATTATGTTTGCTTCCTGTACAATTTTTTGCCTTTTTGGAGTGAAAAATTGCCTCCATTTTTTAACAATTTTGTTTCTTATACACCTATTACTAATTTTTTCTTTTTTTTTCCTTTTTTATGTTGAAAACATATGCATGCCTATATTTATTTCAATGCTATTCACAAAAGCCAAGATAGGGGATCAACTTAAGTGTCCATCAAAAGATGAATGGATAAAGACAATGTGGTACATATATACAAAGGAATAGTACTCAGCCATAAAAATTAAGAAAATCTATAAATGCTCCATAGATTTTTAAAATACCTCACAGTGCTATTTCCATATGGTTAAATGTATCAGATAATTTATCAGTTCCTTTTTTTTTTTTGGTCTTTGAGAACTTCTCTCTCTCTCTCTCTCTCTGTCTCTCTCTTTCTCTCTCTGCCCTATCTTCTGCCTCAATCTGGACAAATTGCTCTGCTGTCATCCTTCACTACCCTCCTTTGCTGGAGTTCCTGTTTCCTGAATTCTGTATCTTCCTATTACTCAATTGCTTTTAGTGGAGCACATCCTCCAGTAGTGCTTGAATGCCTAAAAAGCCTTTATTCTTATAAGTGATTGATAATTTGACTAAGTATAGAATTTAAGGTTAAATTTCCTCTTAGATTTTTGAAAGCATTTCTCCATTATCTTGCAGCCTTAAGTGTTGCTATTGAAAAGTCCAATGACTTTCAATCCTTTCCTTTGTGATTTGTTATTGTTTCACTCTTTATTTTCTACAAGTCTTGGGTGCCTGGGTCTTTCTTTTATCGTTTCCCTTCTGTTATCCATCTCTTTGGTGCTTATTCTGTAGAGCTTTCCACATCTTGGCCTTCCAAGCCTTCTATCGCATTTTTATTGTCAAGTTTTTATTTACCAAAAGTTCTTTGTGTCTAATTATTTTTCCCTTCCCATTTTTGCTTCATGGATGTAATCACTTCTCTATTTAAAACACCTCCCCACAGATATTGTTATGAGTATTTTGTTATTGGAAGCATTTTTTTTTCCTCTCCTTGCATTTTCACTGTTTGTTCTATGCCTTTCCTTGTTTTGCTCTGTTTTTCTTATTGAAGGTTTTCGTCAACTATCTGGTAGTCCTCATGTGCCCATTTATATTTAAGAGTGAGAAACTACAAAACTGGAAGCTCTGGGCATGAAGTCAGGATGATAGAGCAGCCGAATCACTTTTTTTGTTGAGGACTTAAAAATGCCAGTGTTGAGTAGTTATGTTTTCTCAGGAGTCATTCAGTTTCTCCAGAGAAAAATCTCCCATCTATTATCTGGGGACAACAAGCTGGCCTTTGTGAGAGAGAGCTTATGGGAGGAAGCAGACTAGAGGGAAACAGTCTTCCTCTTGAACACATAGGCTTTCATTTATTTTTCCTATATTTAGCTCCAAGCCTCACCCCTGCTCTAGTGATTCTAGTATCCTCAAACTTAGAGTCTCTCTGGTCCATTTACCAAGTAATAAATCTCCAGTCTTATGCAAGAATAATGAAAAAGATCTGGGGTTGTACCCTACTGATAACTAATTTCAATCAAGTCCTGTTTTCAGCTTTGCTCTTGGATCTGCCTCCAGGAATGCCTGTCCTTCCAAATCCTTAGTCTATTGGAGATTCTATGGAAAAAATCACTCAAATCCTCATTCCTATCACACTTTGCAAAGCATTTCTGTTGCTTTCTTTTTTCTGCTAAGACAACTTTTATTCCTTCATCCACTGAACTTCTGTCCTTGTTCTCTTTAACCTAATGAGTAAAAAATCAACAAAATTACTTTCCCTTAATTTTAATGGGTTTCTGAAATGTGGAAGATATGAGTATGCCTAATCTGCCATGTTTAGTATTGTCACAGTTTGTGTTCACTGGAAGCAGATGCTGAGACAGTTTGGGGTTCAAGGTTAGAGATCAATGTTGTGAAAGGCAGCGGGAGGAAGCAGGATTGAGCAGAGGAAGCAGTGAAAACATGATGCAGGCTGGTCAAAGCCTCAGCCAACCCAGCAGGGAGCTCTGAAGTGAGCAGTGCTACTCAGAATTGTCCTTCATTCAGCAGAAATTGCTGGGCTTTATTCCCCTGCCTCACTGGGATGTGGGCTGCCTTGGGAATGGTATAGCTTTGGCCAAGGCAGCTCCCTGGAGCTGTGGCTGACTCTGAAGGAGCCGACAGCTATAGGCTATCTGCTGACTGCACTCCTCACAGCTGGGCAGCAAGTCCTTCCTTGAAGGGAAATTTAGGTAGCCATGACTTCCATAAACAGGAAGCCCACCACAGGTTTAAAAAAAACAGCTTTATTAAGACATAATCCACGTAACATACAATTCACCCATTTAAAGTATACAGTTCAATGACTTAGTATATTCAGAGTTGTACATCCATCACCACTATTCACTTAGAATATCTTCATTACTACCAAGGAAAACTCTGCTCCCCTTAGCAGTCACCTCTCAGTCCCCTCATCACCCTCAGTGCTGGGCAACTACTAATTTACTTTCTGTGCCTATTCCAGACACTTTATATACACGGAGTCATACAACATGTAGTCATTTGTGACTGGCTTTTTTCACATAGCATAATGTTTTCAAAATTCATCAATGTTGAAGCATATATGAGTTCTTCATTTATTTTTATTGCTAAATAATATTCCACCATAAATATTATTTATCCACTTATAGTTAATAGGCATTTCAGTTATTTCCATGTTTTGACTATTATAAATAATGCTGCTATAAATACTCAAGTGCAAATTTTTGTGTGGATGTGTTTTTTGTATGGATGTATGTTTATTTCCCTTGATATGAATTCCTAGAAGTGGAATTGGATCATATGGTAGCTCTGCTTAACTGTCTTAAGGCCTACCAGACTGTTTTCCAAACAGCTACCCCATTTTACATTCCCATCAGTATTTTACGAAAGTTCCAGTTTCTTCACATCATTGCCAATACTTGTTATTATCTTTTTTTTTAATTATAGTCATTCTATTGGTGTGAAGTGATATCTTGTGGTTTTGATTTACATTTTCATGATTGCTAATAATGTTGAACATCTTTTCATGTACTTACTAGTCATTTGTATAACTTTTTGGAGAAATAGCTATTAAAATCCTTTGTTCATTTAAAAATTGCATTATTTGTCCTTTTATCATTGAGTTGTAATCATTCTAGATTCAAGTTCCTTATCAGACACACAATTTGCAAATATTTTTCTCCCATTCTGTGGGTTGTCTTTTCACTTTGTTAATGGTGTCCATTGAAGCACAGAAGTTCTAAATTTTTGATGATGCTCAGTTTATCTATTTTACCATTTATGCCTCTGGTGTCATATCTAAGACATTTTTCCATAATCTGAGTTTATGAAGGTTTATACCCACGTTTTCTTCAAAGAGATTTATAGTTTAAACTTTTAAATTTAGGTCTTTTCTACTCTAACCATTCCAAGTTACAACAAAAGAATCTCAGCAAAATATTTCATATTGAGACTTTAGCAGCAGCAGCAATGTGACTGAGTAATAGGGCTAGAGGGGACCAAAAAATAAGAGCCTCCCTTCTGTCCTATTCTTCCCAGAATGGAGAGAATTCAGAAGAATGTGAACTACATGTGTCTAGTTCCATTTTCCTGAGCTCACATCTTTCTTTCTTTTCTCTTTTAAAAACAACATCATTACTTTTATTCCTTATATGGCCAGCATGTATCCACCTCCACATCTTCTGAATATGGAGGTCTGGGTGATGAAATCACATTGACCTCCTGTTGCTGAGGTCAAGCAACAAACTAATGGGCCAGTTTTTGAGCATATTGTGTGTGCTCTGTGAGTTTTTTGTGAATTACTAGATTGTTTTTGTCCTTTCCTTTTTTTTCAGTTATACTTTAAGTTCTAGGATACATGTCCAGAATGTGCAGGTTTGTTACATAGGTATACGTGGGCCATGGTGGTTTGCTGCACCCACCAACCCATCATCTGCAATAGGTATTTCTCCTAAGGCTATCCTTTCCCTAGGCCCCCAGCCCCCAACAGGCTCCAGTGTGTGATGTTCCCCTCCCTGTGTCCATGTGTTCTCATTTTTCTACTCTCACTAATGAGTGAGAACATGCAGTGGGTTTGATTTTCTGTTCCCTTGTTAGTTTGCTGAGAATGATGGCTTCCAGCTTCATCCATGTCCCTGCAAAAAATATGAACTCATCCTTTGTATGGCTACATGGTATTTCATGGTGTGTATGTGCCACATTTTCTTTACCCCTATCATTGATAGGCATTTGGATTGGTTCCAAGTCTGTTATTGTGAACAGTGCTGTAATAAACACACAGGTGCATGTGTCTTTATAGTAGAATAATTTATAATCCTTTGGGTATATGGCTAGTAATGAAATTGCTGGGTCAAATGGTATTTCTGGTTCTAGATCCTTGATGACCCTCCACATTGTCTTCCACAATGGTTGAACTAATTGACACTCCCACCAATAGTGTAAAAGTGTTCCTATTTCTCCACATCCTCTCCAGCATCTGTTGTTTCCTGACTTTTTAATGATTACCATTCTAACTGTCCTGAGATGATAGCTCATTGTGGTTTTAATTTGCATTTCTCTAGTGACCAGTGATGTTGAGCTTTTTTTCATATGTTTGTTGGCTGCATAAATATCTTCTTTTGAGAAGTATCTGTTCATATCCTTTGCCCACTTTTTGATGAGGTTTTTTTCTTGTAAATTTGTATAAGTTCCCTGTAGCTTCTGGATATTAGCCCTTTGTCAGATAGACAGATTGCAAAATTTTTCTCTCATTCTGTATGTTGCCTGTTCATCCTGATGATAGATTGTTTTGCTGAACAGAAGATCTTTCATTTAATTAGATCTCATTTGTCAATTTTGGCTTTTGTTGCCATTGCTTTTGGTGTTTTAGTCATGAAGTCTTTGCCCATGCCTATGTCCTGAATGGTATTGCCTAGGTTTTCTTCTAGGATTTTTATGGTTTTAGGTCTTACATTTAAGTCCTTAATCCATCTTGAGTTAATTTTTGTATAAGGTGTAAAGAAGGGGTCCAGTTTCAGTTTTCTGCATATGGCTTGCTAGTTTTCCCAACTCCATTTATTAAATAGGAAATCCTTTCCCCATTGCTTGTTTTTCTCAGGTTTGTCAAAATCAGATAGTTGTGGACGTGTGGCATTATTTCTGAGGCCTCTGTTCTGTTCCATTGGTCTATATAACTGTATTCGTACCAGTACCATGCTGTTTTTGTTACTGTAGCCTTGGAGTATGGTTTGAAGTCAGGTAGCATGATGCCTCCAGCTTTGTTCTTTTTTCTTAGGATTTTCTTAGTTATACAGGCTCTTTTTTGGTTCCATATGAAAATTAAAGTAGTTTTTACTAATTCTGTGAAGAAAGTCTATGGTAGCTTGATGGGGATAGCATTGAATTTATAAAATATTTTGGGCATTATGGCCATTTTCACGATATTGATTCTTCTTATCCATGTCCATGGAATATTTTTTCATTTATTTGTGTTCTCTCTTATTTCCTTGAGCAGTGGTTTGGAGTTCTCCTTGAAGATGTCCTTCACATCCCTTTTAAGTTGTATTCCTAGGTATTTTATTTTCTTTGTAGCAATTGTGAATGGGAGTTCACTCACGATTTGGCTGTTGTTCTATTATTGGTATATAAGAATGCTTGTGATTTTTTCACATTGATTTTGTATCCTGAGACTTTGCTGAAGTTGCTTATCAGCTTAAAGAGATTTTGGGCTGAGATGGTGGGGTTTTCTAAGTATACAATCATGTCATCTGCAATCATAGACAATTTGACTTCCTCTCTTCCAATTTGAATATCCTTTATTTCTTTCTCTTGCCTAATTGCCCTGGTCAGAACTTTCAATACTTTGTTGAATAGGAGTGGCGAGAGAGCGCATCCTTGTCTTGTGCTGGTTTTCAAAGGGAATCCTTTCAGCTTTTGCCTATTCGGTATGATATTGGCTGTGGGTTTGTCATGAATAGCTCTTATTATTTTGAGATACGTTCCATCAATACCTAGTTTATTGAGAGTTTTTAGCATGAAGGGCTGTTGAATTTTGTCGAAGGCCTTCTCTGCATCTGTTGAGATAATAATGTGTTTTTGTCTTTGTTCTGCTTATGTGATAGATTACGTTTATTGATTTGTGTATGTTGAACCAGCCTTGCATCCCAGGGGTAAAGCTGACTTGATCGTGGTGAATAAGCTTTTTGATGTGCTATTGGATTCAGTTTGCCAGTATTTTATTGAGGATTTTTGCATTAATGTTCATCAGGGATATTGGCCTGAAATTTTCTTTTTTTAGTTGTGTCTCTGCCAGGTTTTGGTATCAAGATGATGCTGGCCTCATAAAATGAATTAGGGAGGAATCCCTCTTTTTCTATTGTTTTGAATAGCTTCAGAAGGAATGGTACCAGCTCCTCTTTGTACCTGTGGTAGAGTTTGGCTGTGAATCTGTCTGGTTCTGTGCTTTTTTTTTTTTTTTTTGGTTGGTAGGCTATTAATTACCGCCTCAATTTCAGAACTTGTTATTGGTCTATTCAGGGATTCAATTTCTTCCTGGTTTAGTCTTGGGAGGGTGTATGTGTCCAGGAATTTATCCATTTCTTCTAGATTTTCTAGTTTATTTGTGTAAAGGGCTCACATCTTTCAATAAGCCCTTTCCACCTGGGGTAGAGAAAGAGGGCTGGGTAAGTTCCTCTCAAACTTCCCCCTTTGGGAGCATGTTTTTTTTTCTCTCAGGCCTAACTTAAATGAGCATTTATTGACAGAAATTTTGTTCACAATATATTACTAAGTGAAGATTATTTCAAAGAAATATGAATGGGGGGGAGGATATACCCAGATCAATGTGTTGGCAGTGCTTAACTCTTATAAGTAGTATTAGGAGTATTTTTTATTTGTTTGTTTTTGGTTTGGGGTTTTTTTTGAGATGGAATTTTGCTCTTGTTGCCCAGGCTGGAGGGCAATGGTGCAGTCTTGGCTCACTGCAACCACCACCTCCTGGGTTCAAGTGATTCTCCTGCCTCAGACTCCCAAGTAGCTGGGATTATAGGCACATGCCACCATGCCTGGCTAATTTTTTGTATTTTTAGTTGGAACAGGGTTTCACCATGTTGGCTAGGCTGGTCTCGAACTCCTGACCTCAGGTGTTCCACCTGCCTCAGCCTCCCAAAGTGCTGGGATTATAGGCATGAGCTAACTTGTGGGGCCAGGTGTGTTTTTAATCTTGTCTTTTGTTACCTGTACTTTCTAACATTTATAATTCAAATAATTTAAAAAAATGGCTTTTGTAGCAAAAAAAAAAAAAAAGTAAATTTAGGTCTTCATTTTTGAGGTATTTTTGGGTGTAGTATGAGGTAGGGATCCAAAGGAGGATGTTCATATGTCCCAACCACCATAAGAAGAAAACCTATTGAACAAATATATTTTGTATGCAGCATTATATTGGACACTATAGGATACAGAGCCACTGTCTTCTTCATGGCTTTTATTTTCCAGTCCTTATTCACTGGAATACTTAACCTGTAAAATTTTATTTATTTTATGCTAGTATTAAAGTGTTGAATAGGATAATGGTCATGCACAGAGTATTTAAAATATACCTCTTAAGAATTCTTCCATGGTTGATGTGCTGTCCATTATACAGTTCATTTTGAGTCATTTTGTTTAAGCACCTATGAATTCATGAAAAATGGACTGGGTACCTGATATTTGCCAGGCATTGACTTAAGTGCCAGAGATATAAAGAAATATAAAACATGTTATTTTTTTTTTCTGTCATTGAACTCACAGTCTAGTGGAAGAGACTGACATATTCTTAAGAAACGTCAACTATCTAAACCATCATCCTAACTCATATCAAATCATCCTGTCCATGACATTCTAAGAGATTTACTGAAAGCATAATTTGTCTTTGGAATTCCTTCTATTTAGTACACCTCTAATCTTATTAAGAAAAATGATATTTTTCTTTCTTAGGGTCCCATTCTGGCTTCTGATGTTTACCACTTCACTTTCCGTGTGCTTACAAACCATGTAAATAAATCTGTTTTCAGAGCTTTGGCAAGATGCAATTTTATACTTATTTGTCCACAGTTCCTAGTCATAGAGGGCTACTCTCTCTTTACCCTACCATTTTTGTTAGTTGGGCAAAAATTATCCATTTCTAATCTTTAACTTCCTTTACTATCTTCTGTGATCACTAAATGTTTACCTATAATGTAAAAATTGACAGGGAAATTGAATTTCCTGGCTAATTTAAAGTTAGGAAAAATTTTCAATCTTACATAGGAAACATTTTCATAATAGTCTTCTTTTCCATCACAGTAATCGCTTAATAGTGGACCATGTAGGGCAGGGAGATATACTCCAAAATTAAAAGCTATGGTTAAGAAGTTATACTATACAAGGTATAAAAACAATTTTCTTATAAAAGATAACGTGCCTTTATAATTTAATGAAATGAAAAAACATATAAGGGACAGTATAAAGACTTTACAATTATGTAATATTTTAAGTATAGCATATATTTTCAGTTGTAAGGTTACTAGTAAAGATAGCAAAACTTACCTGAATCTCAAATAGTCTTATCTTAAAGTAAATATACTTTGGTCTGAGGCATGGTGCAGATTTATAGATGTCTTTCCTATCTTCCTTCTCAAATTCCAGCCTCCTCTTGGCTACACAGATTCTGGGGGTCCGATTATATCTTATTTCCTATGAACTAGCCTAATTGGCCTTGCTTCCTCTCAGAGCAAATTCCTTTTTTTTTTTTTTCTAGTTTAAAACTCCCAGAGTTCATTAAGTCCTCGCATTTAACTAGGATTTCTCATCTGAGGGATGTGCCTTATTCACAGAATGGCAAAGTATTTGATATGTTTCCCTTTTTGAGCTCAACTTACTTATTCTCACAACCCTGGGTAATTTGAAGATATGAAATTACCAGAGAATGTAACGTTTCCTCAAAGTTTAAGGATTTTATAGAATGAGTGAATCTTTCTGTAAATGAGTGAATCACCTATGATTGCAGATAATGCACACAGCAGAAGTTTGCAAGACTATACCGATTCATTATTACTCAGGACATTCTTTAAAATTACTTTAAAAATTATATCCGTGATGTTTAATTTTTTGTCCGTTTTCTCCTTCTAAAAATGCAGAGCCATTGAAAACATTAAGTGATCCCAGCCTCCTATTAACAGAGATTTTAATATAATAAGAAAATTCCAGAAATGGGAAATGCTTTTTATAAAAAACAAGTGATTATAATCCAAATCCACCAATACTTCTAACTCATGATTAGAAGAAAAATATTTTAAGTCTTTCCCCTTATTTTTATATGTAGTCAAATAATTTTGTAAGTGTTATTTACTGGAAATTCACTGTTTATACTGCACCGTGATGAGAGGAGCACTCTCTCTAAAATCATTATAAATTATTGTTGGTGGAAGAACAGCCAGAATAAGTGATTTAAAAAGAGAATAAGGCAAAGGTCTGGTGGAGATAGGGTGCAGAGCTGCAGCTGCTACCTCAGCATGAGAACAGAGACCTGTAATGCACGCAGGAGGAACACATGGTCTGCTTCCATCCTTGCAGAGCCCTTATTTCCGCTGAGTTCTCTGCTGACTCTAGTTCTCAGTCCAGAAGGAACTGGCACAATTTTACTACCTGGAGGGATCAGAAATAAAGACCAAACCCCCCATGGTGCATTTGAACAAGTAAGCTTAGAAAGCCACAGAAGGGGAGACAGATTGCTAATAGCAAAGCGTGGGGCGTGGCTTCTATAGTATTGTCCTAAGGGAATTCTACCTATGGGTAACCAGGAAGAAGGAAGAGTAAGATCTCTGCCATACAAATATCTCATTGCTGGGCAGAAACTGGTTAAAACAATGGCCCTGTGTTTGTATACCATTTAGAGGACTGCTTAGGAAAAATGAGCACACAGAAGCAACCATTCCTTTGTTTGGCAATTTCCTTTATTTGGCATGGTGAGCCCTCATTTTTCACATAAAATGCACTGCCACCTGGACACAAAACTCCTTGGAAATTCCTGTGTGCACTTTCTGGGACATGCCAGGTTCAGGGCAGTGACTTGAGATCACAGAACTTTAGAATTAAAAAGCCAGAAGGGGCCTTAGAGGTCATCCAGTCAGCTCTGTATGCCCAACAGATTCTGGGTGAATCATGAGTTTTCATCAAGTTGGGCATCTGCCTGTGAATTTGGATGATGTCACTTCAACGCTGACAAATGAGCAGCCTGTCTAGAGCCAACACTTGTGTGGGATGCTTCATCCACAGGTGTTAGCTGGTTAATTTGATGATAAATTCATTCTTTCTGACTCAGTGGACTGCAGCACCAGTAGTTTTGCCTGGTCTGGGCTTCATTTACCTGTCACTTTCACTGTGAGTTCTTCCTTTCCCCACTCTACTGCTGCTAACTTTTTGGTAGACTAGCTAATTGGCTCACTCTTCTTTCCTCTGCCCAGTCCCCTCTAGGCCACTGCCTTCTCACAATCTCTCTTTTTCAAATCAGGGAAAAAAAGAAGTAGAGATCAGGTCTCATGTCTCAGGATGAGGGTTGATGGTCCATCTTCTACCTACCTGAGGTTCTTCCCTTCTCTTCTGATTTCAGAATCTCTTCATTCCTCTCATACCTTTCGCTAGAAGCATATTGGGAGGATTAGGCAATGGAAAGAATGTATTTACCCTAATTTTCGTCTTCAGGTCAGGGACCAGGATCAGTCCATGCACAAAGAGGGTACTGCAGAGATTTAGCTCCAAAGAATACTCTGAAATTAGGTAAAGATGCCATTGTCTGCATCCTTAAGTTAAGGTGACCTCCTAGCTATAAAAGCAATGAACCAGAAGGTCGGCGGGCAGGCTGCAGGCCTTTCTCTTAAATTCAGTTGGCCAAAACCTGTCTCCTAATCTGAGGCCATGTGCCTGAGAAAGATAAAGGAATAAGGAATGTTGACAGAAACCAGATAGACTATGTGACTGAGATAAATCAAGACAGGAATAGACAAATTTCACATTGGAGATGAAAACAAGCAGTGTCTGTTTCCTCCATCTCTGAACCAACAAGTAATTCTAATCTTGTCAGAAAAGTTTGAAAATTTTGATAGTTAAATATCTATAATAAGGAGGAAAATAGCCATACATTCTGAATCAGTGATTTTCAACCTTGGCTTCACATTGAAATCATCTTGGGAGCTTTAAAAAGTACTGATGCCTTTGACCCACTCTCAGAAATTTTGATTTAATTGGTCTGGAGTGCTGGCAAGGCACTGGAATCTTTCAAATTAGCGTATGTAAATCTAATCTAGCAGTCAAGACTAAGAATCACTTCTAAAAGGAAGTGATCATATGCAACAGGGTAACTTTCCAGAGGTTAAATTTTTTTCTTTTCTTTGGAGAGAGAGGCACCATAAAAGCACCATGGAATCATCTTAGGCATCTCCTTGAGAAGAAAAATTACTGTGTAATCTGAAGGTGGTTTCTTTCAGACAGGCAGATGAATAGGAGCTCTTAGAGTCTGAACTTAACAGTTGCTGTCTAGAGTAAGGGGGAGATAATTAGATGCTTTGCATTTTGACAGTTCAAAAGCAAAGACTACATAATCCTTACAGAGAAAAAAGGGATAGCAGTTGAGGGTCCCCTAATGTTCTGGCAGGTATCTATAAACAACTCTTATCTTTGGTTTTCTGCCTTGTGCATGGTGCATGAAATTTCCTTCTTCCTCTTACCAAGTTTCTACCTCAGATATCAACTACCCTCCCTGAAGTTTTTCCTGGCCAACTCATGTAAAATTAATCTATTTTGCATTCCTAGAGTGCTGCACACATATTTCTATTCCCACACTTGCCACCTTATATTACAGTTACTTGTTTACATGCTTGTCTTCCTTCATAGCTAGACTGTGAATTCCTAAAATCAGAAACTTCACTTTTCATCTTTATGTAATAAATGTCAAGACATAAATGAAATATGATAGGTGCATAACAAATATTTATGGAATTAATCAGAAACAATAAGCTAGGTTCTTAGAGAGTCCAGAATTCTATTTCACTTACAATGTAATTGAAATAAATATGCAAGTAATGAATAATAGAAAGCAATTATATAGAATTTTTTTGTCTTTAAAGTACTGCAAAATTCATTTAAACACAGAATAAATAAGAACATAAAATGCATAAGGCAGAAATTTCCCAATATGTCATCAGTCAGTGGTCCAGGGGCTTGGAGCATTGTGTGTGGAAGGATACAAGAGTGGCTAGAGGTGAGGGTGGGGAGACTCACTGGAGCTCATTGTGGGAAGCCGTGTGTGCTATGGGAGGCATTTGGACCTTGAGAGGTCCTCTAGGCAGGAAATGGCAAAATTAGATTTGTAATTGGTTTAGAAGAAGATCGATCTTGGCTTTCTGGTGGATTTACCATAGCATGGTAAAGTGGAGGAGACCAAGGAGGAGTTTACTGTCCAGGCGAGTGATTGGAAAATGTATCTTCTATTCCTCTTCCAAATAATAGACTTACCAATTGTTTTAGGCTGAATTATGTTTTCCCCAAAATTCACATGTTGAAGTCCTAACCCTAGTACCTCAGAATGTGACCATGTTTCAAAATATTTAAAGAAGTAGTTAAATTAAATTAAATTAAATTAAAATTAGGGTGAGCCCTAATGCAGTATGATTGATTTCCTTATAAGGAAAGGACATTAGGACTTACACACACACACACACACACACACACACACACACACACACGTGTACACAGACACAAACACACACACGGAAGACCATGTGAAGATATGGGGAAAACACAGCCATCTGCAAGTTGGGAGAAAGGTCACAAGAAGCCAACCCTGAAACACACCTTGATCTTGATTTCTGGCTCCCAGAATTGTGAGAAAATACATTTCTGTATTGTTGTATTCATTTGTTAGAGATGCCATAGCAAACTAATACATCAAAAAACCCTTAGGACATAATTTATTGTAAAGTTGTATGCTGCACTGATTTATGTATTATTTTTCACTACCTTAAGCCCTAGGGCTTGAAGCAGTTTATGGGGCAGAGAACAGACATTTTAGCGCACAGTCTTCCACTAAATTTTAAAATAAGAATATCCTGGAAGTGCAGCCTGGAAACCTAGGGTTTGAGCAAACAATATGAAACCTCAAATAAAGATAATTTTAACCTATTTTAGAGTGTCTTTAATGAATATATTAGAAATTGGTATTTATCATTTTCTCCCCCCATCTCCATTCAACCCCTAATATGCACTCGTATACATTTAACCGTATAACCTATTGAGAGAATCTACAATATAGCCCTAGTGGCTCTGCTGGTAGCAAATAACCCTGTCTTACTTTGGTTGGCTACAGTGACTACAGGGCTGTCATTTGACTCAAAGAGAACTAATATACAGATTGAGCTGACTGAGCAGACTTTCTCTCTCTCTAATTTGAACCAAGAAAGCTAGAAACTGAGGATGTCAGTAGCTGAATAGTGTTTGTGGTGGAAACAGAATGACTATTGCTGGAGTTTCCTGATTTTCTTGTTTTTTCTGAGGCCTCTGTGTGGTTATTATAAGCCCCACCGCCCCCTTTACTTGATCCATGTTAAATAGATTTCCCTTCCCTGCAACCAAATGTGCCATAATACAAAGGATAAAATTAATTCTAAGGCTGAGATTAAGCTTTAGAGACTAAAACCATGAATAACCACATCATATATATCACCCTCAATGCCATATATCCCTTTATTCTCTAGAACAAGAGACAAAACTTATACCACAAAGAGGGGGAGGAAAAACTGAGGTGGTAAAGTAGCTGCTTCCATGATTCATGTAAACTTTATTTTTAATCTCTTTAATTTTCATTTAAATGTGAATGAGTATATATGTATGTATATATGCATATGACAAATATACTGGAAAAGCTGATAGTTTTACTTGGGAAAAGAAAAAAGGCAGAGGATATGGGATTGAAGCATGAAGTTCCATAATACACACAGAAAGCAATTTAAAATCTACCCCTATAATACTGAAATATGCAGATGAAACATGAACACCGTCTAACTTTTTAAAAGAAACCCTAAATAGATGCCTACATTTTCCATTTTCTTCAGCCATTTCAAGTATTATGAACAGCCAATTGAAAGGTCTTATCTAAACCCATGTATTATTTTGGATAAGGAAAATTTTAGTAGCTTTCTGAATTGCAGTTGAATTCCTATATGTGAGCATTTAAATCATTCTTAATTCTCTGAAAACACTTGGTGAGGTGATTTTGAAGTGTGAGTTATTTTTCTCTCCTTTCTGACTCAGTTTTGCAAAGCAAACATTGCTTTTTATGGGCATGTCATAGATTCAGGCTAATGGCCCAGCTTCCTTTTCCTCATTAGAGGATGTACAAGGTTTGGGGAGGCTTTCTGGATTCAGCAAAACTACATTTCAAGGCAGGGCTGTGCATTCAATATTAGATCTGAGAACGGGATTCTATGTGGAGGAGGGATGGGCCTCTAGAGACAGGCCTGGGTGCTTTCCTCTTACTAACCAAGACTGGCTGCCCTGCAGATGGCCCTCTAATGGCTTTTATTAGCAGGAGAGAGAAGCCAGGCAAAGGGCATCTGGCTTTCCCTTTGTAGCATCTGTGACAGAGAAAATAATTAAAAATCAAATATTAAGTGATCAATCTAGAGTCAGAAACATGGAGGCCAGGCTGACTCAGAGGACAGAGGAAACAAAGCAATAAGGTGAAGTACTAATCATATATGGACAAGACAGGATGGTCTGGTGTTTACATGCACAGGTACTGAGTCAGCCTACTGGGGCTCAAACTCCAGCCTGCTCTTTGTTTATGAGTTTCGTGACCTCCCCAAGTCCTAATTTCCCCATCTAGATACACAGTGGTAATAATAGTACCTACCTCATAATGTTAATTGAATATGATAATATATGTAAAATGATTTGCATTCCATCTCATGTGTGACAAAGGCTTTATGTTATTAATATAGAGCTTGCCAATCTAGAGGAGAGGCACACAATGGTGAAGGGCAGGGCCAGGGACCATAACACAGAGGGGAGATGGGGTGGTATAGGCTGCATCTCATACTACCTTGTTCTCTACCTGCATCTGGCACAGAGATAACCCATGTTCCTCTGGCTGGGCAGCTGCACCAACACATAATAAAATAAGAGATTTGGAGAACTCTTCAGAAACCAAGGAACAGCTGTGACTTTCTCCTCCGTTTAGCTTATTTTTGTTCCCCATGAAGGCCACTGTAGCTACCGAGATTAAAAACAACATCCCTCTCTCCCTGAAAAAAAAAATCCCTTTCTCCAGTGAACCAAGAGATTTAAGTAGCAGCTCCAATGACAGAATATCTGGCTGTCTGGCTCCTGTGTGCTGGCGCCTCTCCATCCCCGCCCATCCCCATCCTAGTTTTGGCTTTCCTAGTCAGACTTCTCTGCATAGCAGCAGAGGGTGTGCTCAGCAGCTCTGCCCAATGACTGATGGACCTGCAGCAGCCCCCGTGGAGGAGGCCAGGCAGTGATTCAGACTTTAGAGCACATTTGGAGGGTATTGCTTCTCAGCTGCCAGTAACCGCATTAGACTTGCACTCGGTTAGTGATGGGCACTTTGTGGTCACCTTTCTAATTAATAAGTTATCTTTCCTACCTGACCCTCTTTCCAAATACCCTCTATTTTTACCCCTCTCCTCTTATATCAGTTTCCTTAATTATCCTTGTGAATAACTATGTATTTCAATGTCTTTGGATATAAATTCCTCTCTCTAATCTGATGGACATATGAAACTTAATTGTGAATCCCTTTGGGAAAGTTCCATTTAATAACAGACAAGGCTACTACTACTCCATGGAAGCCCCTATAAGCCCAAAGCCTGTCTAGTGGGGAAAGAGGGCCTCAGCTGGCCTATACATCCCATAGACATTTCATTCAGCCCTGAGGTTCCCAGACTCAGGGGCCCCTCAGTATGATCACATGCACTCTCAGACTATTCTTTCCAGAGCCTGGAACTCGGAGCCTTCAGGGACAGGTCTGGTGCCTAGCCTTTTGTGCTATGATTATGTACAGACATACTGGGTTTTTCAAAAATGGTGGTTTGGAATGCACACAGACCTGTAGTTGGTTGTGACTAAGATATTTATAACATAAGGGCTAGATTAGAGCACTAGAGCTTAACAAAGGTTTTGCAGAGATTGTTGTAGTGAAAGTAAGTGAGTATGGAGAAGCAAGTTGGCAGGCTCTGAACATTCCACCACTATTCAACAGGGAAAATTCTGCTTGATGAGTTTTGCATATTTGGTTCTGTGCTGGATATCTTCTGTTTGCTTGTTTAAATCCATTTTCTGTCCTTTTCATTTTGCCTTTTGTCTCAGGAGGCTGACTTCTATTAGTAGGACTTCCTTGATCTTTAGCTTTCCATTGGGTTCAGCCAATGGAAGAAGCAGCAGGAGACTGGAGGGCTGAAGGAGAGAGAAGCAGGGGTATTTCCTTTCCAGTCTTTCTTTTCTAGGTTGTGGTTGGCAATGGCTTCATTCCTCTACCAAAGCCCACATCTCTTATTTGGTGGCCTTCTCCCACAGCTTAAGCTCTTGCCAGGTCCTGATCATCACTCTGCCCTCTTTCTTGCAACTTCAGGCCTAGGGGTGGCAACACCATTTCTGGCCCTGAGATACTCTCACCTTTCCTTGTAGTTCTCCCTTTATCCCACCCAGACCTTTGTGAATAGTCCCTTCATTAAACCCTATTCACTTGTACCCTTTCTAGGTCTTCCTTCAATTTGAATTTGTCATGCTAGGACTATGACTGATTCAGTCTTCTACTGTAAGGATTTGTTTAGTAAAACATTTTACTGCTAAATGAAATTTATGAAAACATGGCACTGGACAATCAGGAGCATTGTGAGAACAAATGTCCTACTCTTTGTGACTGTAAATTACCCAAGGTGGCTGAAGCAATGTCTTCAAAAAATCATGATCTTTACTATAAAGTTTGTATTCAGGAATATATTTAATTCAGCACTAAATTTACGAACTAAAATGACTCTGGAATCAGACAGGCTTGCAGCCTGACTCTAGCACTTACCAGCTGTTTAATCTTGAGTAAGCTATTTAACCTCCCAAGCCTCAGTTTTCTCATCTGTAAGATAGAAGTAATAAATTCTTTATGTCATGGAATTGTTGTGAGAATTAAATGAGATAATGCATATAGAGTGCTTAATGCTGAGCTTGATACTCAGCTTGATGCCTAATAAACTTTAATTTTTGCTATTATTATTTGTAATAATAATATGGTGAAGAATATATCAAACCAGCAAAAGTGAGCCATTTGAAGAAAGAGTAGTTTGAAATCTAAAGGTCTGGGTGGGGAAGCAACAAGTGTTTCACTTAGACAAAGACCAGACCTGGTTCTGCTTGCCTCTTGCAAGCATCTAAATCAGCCTTCCTGTCCAAAGATCTGTGGTGAAACAACATGCATTCTGGGCCAGCAGAGATTCACTGTCAACAACAGTAAATTAAGGTAGACATATAAAAGGCAGAGAAAGCTGAAGTCATCTGTGAAAGTTGAAGAGAACCTCCTTCAAATCTTGGTTCAAATGTTCTGCTCTCAATGAGGCCTACCCCAGACCTACTAAAAACTGACTCACTTCCAATCCTTAGAGCTCCTGATCTCCCATGTCCTACTCTCTTTGTTTTCTTCACTCCATTGCACCCATCACCTCCTAGCATACCATACAATTGGTTTATTTATTTATTACATTTCCTGCATACTGTCTCTCTCTTCCAGCAAGAATATAAGCTCCATAATAACAGGACATTTTTGGCATGTACACAGATGTTTTCCAACTCAGTACTCAATAAATATTTGTTGAACGTTGTTGAGTCATCTCTGCATTGCATTGTGTGTGAAATTTGGATACCCAAGGATGCCAAGTGATAACTACTGGGTGATTATTTGATGGTATTCAATGATGTTTATATCAGTTTTACAAGTTAGTCATCATTTATGACTGGTCCCACACTCAAATTATGTCTGCTTAAAAGTCTGGCACAAAGTGGGCACTCAATAGGTGTTAGTCCCCCTCATGTTGTGTAACTGTGTGTTGTATTTAACTTTTTTAAAAATTAGTTTTCATGTACAGGTATCTGTGTGTGTGGGTATACTGCAAAGCACATCTGTGCTTGTGCGCAGTGTTAAAAGCTCTCAACTATCCGTTTGCAGCTTATCAGAGAGAAGACATTAATTGCTTCTTTAGTATTCCCTTTCCACTTTGAGTCCCCCTCATTTCCTTCCTTCCTCAGTTTTCCTAAGTTTTAGCCATTCAGTTTGTTTTCCATACTGAATGGCTGATAGCATGGAAACAAGCAATTCCAGCAAAAAAAAAAAAAAAATAAAAAAATTATTCAATTTAGGTCCTGTAATAATAAAAAAATTATTCAATTTTTTCCCTATTAGAAAGCCTCAGATTCCTGTCCAAATTATCTTCTAAGGTAATCAGGAGCCCTTTCACTTGCTTTCCTCTGATTGAAGGTGGGACTAAAAATTGACTTGCTAGTTCATAGCAATAAGTTTAAAGGTATAATCCAAAAAGCTGAAATTAAGTCCAAAACAAACAATTTATGATGGAGGATACATGATATTGAGTGGAAGTATTTTGGAAGGGGAAACAAGGGTTTTCAGAATCAATGAGAAGAAAGCTTTTAAATGATACTTGTAACATGAACTGTTAAGGGTTCTCATCTGCTCTGGATGCTATTACCTGTTTCCTGAAGACCTGTGGAGATAAGACATTATCATAAGGGATAACAAATGGATTCTATCTCATGAGTCAACTGAGTTTGGTCATGGTAGTAGTTGACAGGAACAGTGTTTCTCAGAGGTGGACCCCAACCAGCAACATCAGCATCACTTGGGTGGGAACTTGTCAGAAATGCAAATTCTTGGCCTTTGCTCCAGACTCTGCATCAGGAACTCTGAGGTAATCTCAATCTTAAGTCTTTCAGGTGATTCTGATGCACACCAAGGTTTGAGAATAACTGGGTTGCAGGACTGTGTGGAGAATTCTAATCTGGGCTCTGTGCAGAAAAAAAAAAACATAATAATTCATTAATGATGTTTGTCATGAACATGGGAGGGAGGGATGACAGCAAGTTCTCTATGTATTTGTGATCTCACTTCTGGCAGAATTGATAAATATCATGCAAACAAATGAGCTAAACAAGAGAGTAGTTACCCAAAAGTTCTAAAGAACTGAAAGAACAATATGTCAAAGTAAATAATAAATGTGGATGAAAGGTGCCAGTGGTCTGTCAGAGAGGCTCATAACTCCTTGTCCATACTCAGTGCTTTGAGGGAGACTCTAGAAAATGAGTTTCACTTTAAATTTGGCAAGATGTAATGGTAATAAACATCATATTTATTGCGACATGAAAAAAAAAAAAACTCACAAATATCCAGAACTTCTTTTCTCTTGATCCATAAGGAGAATTATGTGTTTGTCAGCTTAGTTTTATGGGTCTATTTTGTGCAGAATCAGTGTGAGAAGTGAAGAAGATAATTGAAAGGAATCCAGATAGAAGGGCTTGCTCTAGAGGGGTAAGAGAAGAGAGTTACTGGAAAAAATAAAATAATAGGTCAAAAAGGTGAAAGAAACTGGGGATAAGAGCCAGAGTGGGCTGGCTTGGGGAAGATATTTATTTTGAGTTTTGAAGTTGGTTTGGAGATAGAACTAAAGAGAATGAAAGGTAAAGAGAGATAGAGAAAGAAAATTTTAAGAGCTTTTTCTCTGTATTAGGCTAAAATTCCATCAATCATGATTTTGGTTTGCCAAACTGTTGTTTCTTTCAGAGTGATGCCATGCTAAAACTGAGCTTTATTTACATCATTTGTATAATTTTTGTTTGTTTATCTTCTGCCTTACTCTAAAAATACTTTATTTAAAGTGGCATACAGAGAACAGTAATGCTAATAGCTTGTGTTTTGTTTAAAATTTTGTAATTATAAAGCCATTTTGATACATTATTTGTCTGTAGAATATTATAGTAATACAGACAGAAGTGACATTATCATCCCCATTTTTCAGTCGAGGACACTGGAAATCTGTGCAGTTTCTGCCTTGCTTTCAGTGAAATAACTAGTAAATGATGAATTTCGGATTCAAACTTGGATATTCTAACACGAAATACACATTCTTCTTATTACCTCAGGTGGTGTTGAGTTATATAACTAAACAAGTCTCCTGTTGCTGAAGGTAAATTACTTTAAACTTTAAATTTACGCAGTATCTCATAAGCTGTGGTTATACATTTAGCCACATCTTGGCAGGTAAGGAATTAGGATCTCATCTGAAAGGTGAGATTATTACAGAAATAAATTACCTGGGAAAAGGAAAGTTTTTCATATTAGAAATTGGATCAGTAACAGGTTGCAAGCAAAAGTCACCTAGTCTTGCTTAGTCTAGCTACAGATGATTAAAAGGAACTCTTGGTAGAGATTATTAAGAGGGGACTTTGCGGCTATGTGTATGTCTCAGACAGCAGGCACATGCAGGACAGAGAGCAAGAGTATCAGGAACTTGTGCTTGGAAAATGATTGTTTTTATGTTTTTGTATGCTGTTATTCCCTTTCTCCTCTTCCCTTTCTATAGTAGAGTTGTGTTGAAAGTTCTATCCTGCCTAAGCAATGCCAAAGGAAACCAAGGAAAGGGGTTTTCTTCCAATTTGGGTTGGAGCTTTAGTGTAGCCCCTAGAGGATTCAGAATGGTAGCATCAATGGAAAGGTGAACCCCAAGGACACAGAGTTGGGGTGGAGTGATCAGTTGTCTCCTCCTACCTAGAGATCCCCTTCCTTGAAATGTTGGAAAAATGTAGTCTTTTATTTTTGATTTTTTCATTTTTTATTTCCCTTCTAAGAGAGAATCTCTGAAAACAAGATTGCCAAGAGTGTTCACATGATTTGTAGGAGAGATGAGTCAGGATGAAGGGGTAGTAGGAAGGAAAAATTAAATAATATTTTCTAAATACAGAATTTAAACATATATACTAAAAATAAATTTGTTTAAAATACTAATGAAATGTTCAGAATGAAGTTTTTCTCTATTGCTCTCTAGCTTTTGCACTTCCCAAACTCAAAAGAATGTTTCCTTATGTAACATTCTGCACAATGTCAGTTGAGAAGCAACGCAGTATAGCTCTCAAATACAAAAGTAAAAATCAGAATACCCATCCATTTTCCCAAGCTAAGAAGATGAAATAATGAAGAGATTTCTTTGCTTACAGAGTTCAAATATAAAAGTCGGCAAGTTTTCCTATTCTGCTGATTAAGACTTGAAGCTTGGGGTTAAATAGTGGTTGCAGCAGAAATCTGCCCCTTAGAGACAGGAATCAAGAAGCATATTGCCCTAATACTTAAAACACAAGAGGAGAGAGAGAGAGAGAGAGAGAGAGAGAGAGACAGAGAGAGAGAGAGAGAGAGAGAGAGAGAGAGAACAGAAAAAATAAATCTAAAAATAAAAATATGGCAATTAGAATATGGGTTTCCACAAAGGAATTGAAAGATAATTGACAAGCAAGGGTTTAAATATATATGAGTGAGAACACCAGACCATATTTCAACAACATTAGCATATCTTCCTAGCTTATATAAAATGCCATTGAAGCTTTACTTATGTGGTGTTATTGCATAATCACCTGCTTGACCTTGGCAGTAAAGTGAAGCTTGTAGGACTAGAAATTTGTTTATATTTAACCCATCTCTACGTTGGTATTTATATGCAAACTAGCCAATTATCTCTATTTTTCTTTGTTTCTCCCATAGCAGAATGGTGAAACCAATTTCTTGCATGTATAATTATAAGAAATTTAATGCTAACAATGAAAAAGAGACTCATATACTGTCCAAAATGTACAATTCCAGTGCTACTGGGATGACCAAGTACATTTTTATATGTAAGAAGTTCAATGCAGTTTATTTTTTAAAGAAATCTTTCATAGTTTTAGGAGAGGAAGAACCACACAGAAGAAAGACAAGTTGCTTTTCTCGCCCATCTCTCACCAGATGTTCTCCTGTTGCTGCTTCCACAAAGTGAACAGAGAGAGGTAGCCAATTAACTTCCTTGAGTAACCAAATATTTAAAACAAATGAATACACAAAAACCTTTCAGTGGCCTTCATTTGTAGGCAAGGAAACAACAAAAAATCAGTCAATAAATTGACCAAGCACTTGTAAAAAGAATGTATTTGTCACAGGGCTGTGCTGCTCACTGACAGTGCACCTGACTGGCTTCTTAACCCGGGCAGCTTCTTTGTCCCAAATCCAGGCTCTGCTTCCTTCTTGAGTCTTGGAATAAGTCCTACCCAATTTGTTAATTTAAGATCAAGTCTGATTTGTTGCTGGCCCCTCTCGAGCCCTGGTGTCCCATCTGTTCCTGGTTGGGTTTATTTCCTATCTCCTAATTACACCATTGACTGAGCTTTCTGCCAATTTCTACAGCTCTCATGTTATTCTCTGAAGCTTGTGTATTAGTTTGCCAAGGCTGCTATAACACAGTACCACAAACTGGATAGCTTGAACAACAGGAATTTATTGTCTCATGGTTCTGAAAGCTAGAAGTCTAAGATGGAAGTGTTACCAGGGTTGGTTCCTTCTGAGGGCTGTGAGAGAGAATCTGTTCTATAACTTCCCCCTAGCTTCTGGTGGTTTGCTGGCAATCTTTAACATTCTTTGATTTGTAGAGGTATCACCTTGAACTCTGCATTTAGGCACATATGGTGTTCTCTCTGGCATTCTTTTTATAAGGATATCAGTCATGTTGGATTAGAGGCACACTGTACTTCATTATGACCTCATCTTAACTGATTACATGTGCAGGGATGCTATTCCTAAATAAGGTCACATCTGAGAAGCTGGAGCTTAGGACTTCAATGTATCAATTTTTGGAATACACAGTTCAACTCATTCAACCCATAACATCTTATTAAGTCTTGTCCTAATTTCCAAATGCTGCTCTGCTTGATTTCTGCCAATGGCATATACACGATTTACCTTTGATTGCTTATTTCACCACACAGCCATCTTAGATTTGATTTGAACCTCACCTGACCATACTCATGATCTTCCTGCCCTCTTTTTAGGACACTAATGTCCTAGATCTGTATTGACCCGGAGATTTACATCTCATTGTGTCTAGCTCTGTGTGGTGGGCAGAATAATGTTTCCCCAAAGATATCCAAGTCCTAATTCCCAGAACTTATGAATATGTGAGATTCCATGACAAAGAGGAATCAAAGTTGCAGATGGAATCAAGTTTGCTAATCAATTGCCTTTAAAATAGGGAGATTGTTCTGGATTATCCAATTGGGCCCAATGTAATCACAGTTTTAAAAAGTGAAATAGGAGGTAAAAGAAGACAGAGAAAGATATGTGCCAATGGAAGCAGAGTTAAAAAGATGCTTTGTTGTTGGCTTTGAAGATGGAAGAAGGGGGCTGCAAACCAAAGAATGTAGGTGGCCTCAATAGATGGAAAAGACAGGAAGATGGATTATTTTCTGTAGCTTCCAGAAAGCTACACAGCCATGCTGACACCTTGATTTTGGTCCAGTGAGACCCATGTTGGACTCCTGAACTACAGAATTATAAAAAAATTTGAATTGATTTAAGCCACTAAGTTTGTGGTAATTTGTTAAGGCAGCAATAGAAATCTATAACATCTTAGAATAAAAAATTTCTGGGAAATGCCCTCATATTTAGATGCCAGCTTTAGCTTACCCTAAAAGTTCTTCCTGTTTTCCTAGGAACAATAAGAGTTCTCACCACTACTTCAAACCATAGAATTAGCATATATTAGATACAACATGGCGTGATAGAATTTGCATGGATGTTGGAATCAGATTTGACAGCAAATTCTGGTTCAATCACTTTCTAGCTGTATGACCTTAGATAAATTATTAAATCTTTCTGAGCTTCAGCTAACTTTCTTTTATCTACAAAATGGACATAATAAGACATATTTTTTACTGTGAGGATTGATGATAAAATCTGTAAATGCACCTAACACAATGCATGGTACATGTTAGGTATTTAGTAAGAAGTAGCTATTCTTAAGGCATTTTAAATTCTTAAACCCACCATTTAATTTTTCCAGCACATGTTATTTTTAAAGCAAGTCTCATTTTACTTTTATTTATTTATTTTTTTTGAGACAAGTTCTGGCTCTGTTGCCCAGGCTGGAGTGCTGTGGCATAATTTCGGCTTACTGAAACCTCCACTTCCTGAGCTCAAGCGATCCTCCCACCTCAGCCTCCCAAGTAGCTGGGACCACAGGCACATGACCACATCCAGGAATTTAAAAAAAATATTTTATAGAGATGAGGTTTTGCCATGTTGCCCAGGCTGGTCTTGAATTCTTGGGATCAAGTGATCGCTGACCTCAGCCTTCCAAAGTGCTCAGATTACATGTATGAGTCACTGCACCTGGCCAAGTCTCATTTTAGATTAAAAATATAAACAGGTAATGGGATCTTGAAAGGAAGAATCAGTGAGGTATTGTGTCTTGTAGTACTTATTGGTAAATGAATAAATATTCAGGAATAAGAAAACAAAACTGTCAAAAACATGTCCAATTATTTTTTGTGGGAGACACCCTGAAACAGAAAAGGACAGCATTCAGTAGACTGAGTTAATTGTGAAATATGTGCTGTCCTGCAATAGGCAGAGAATGGGAAAATATTTTCTCTGTTGAATAATAATGATGTAAGTAACCTGAAAGCATTTTGGGAGATCATATGCCTGTATCCTTTTGCCTTCAAAGGAATTTACATCCCATGGCCTAAATCTGCTTCATCATGTCATAATGAAGTTCAATGCCATAAAAGATATTTAGGAAAATGGAAGTCATAAAATATCTAAAATTTACTTACAATAAAGAGTAGTTTATTTAAAAACTATTTTTAAAAATTTTCTTCTATTTAAAAAAGAACCAAGGAGAAAAAAGAATAACACTGAAACATTGCAGTAAAACGTGATAGAGTGAAGTAAAAATTTCTTTTGAGGGTTCAAAATCATTCTTCAAGAAATAGCAATAGTTATTGAGGATCTTGCTGCACTCAGAAAAACAGGGGCAATCCCCCCAAAACAGTATCTTCTGAGCTTAAGTGCAGAGATGTAAACTTCATAATATTTTAAAACCATGACATTGGCAATCATTGCATCTAGCTCACATAGCGCAGTTTTAGCTAATATTTGTCAACTAAATGACTAGAATAAACTCAGCTCAAAATACATTTTGAATCTCAAGAACTAGGGAACATAAGTAAAATACTCTTATTAAGAAATAGTTGCCATTAGTTAATTCTTGTTGCTGCAACTTTCTTAAATCTGAAATCTAAAAAGGAGAAATATATAAAGTTAGCTGTGTGATCACATCTTAGAGGACTAGAAAACAAGTGGTATTACAGTTGGAGGGACAGGTGGGGTACAACAGATAATCCAGTTGCAGAGAGCAAAAGAGGTGGCTAGAAGTGAAGTCAGAACAGTAGGTATAAGGTAGAGGCTCTCCAGAGAGTGAGGGAAGCTCTGTGATGGGACAGAAGTGCAGCACCTTGAAGAAATACATACTTCCCTCCTGGGGAGGAGCCAGAAGCCAGCTTCAGACACATTGAAGGTCAGAATGTGGCATCAGAATACATGTCGTGCACAAGGAAGGGAATAGGATTCATCAGGAAGAAGATACTAGCTATCTCTAAGGGAGAGAGAAATGAAGAAATAGAACCAGGAATAATAAGACATCACTCAGGATCACTCATCAGGAACAGAGTAGGGAATGCACCATGGAGTTTTAGAATCCAACAGGCAGTTACTCCTAATGATGAACTTGCAGGCATGGCCTAATTTCTATAACATCTTCTGTCCACTATTTTCAATTTGTGAAATGGTCAGGCCTGGACAGGTGGACAACAGTGTGAGTCTTGGCAAGCAACATCCTTGTGATTTGATATTACAAAACAGAATGTCCTAAGGTAGTAGGTCCCAGGAGACAGTCTGGGGATCTGCCAAACAAATAATTCCAGAAATATGACGGTGAGGCCTTTGCAAACCAAAACCATTGCTGCCTCTTGCTTCTTGTCTGGTGAAGATGTCTTCAGCTAGTGACAAAATTAAACACTCGCCTCAGAACAATACATAAGCTGATTTGTGATAGGACAGATAAACTTGTTTTAATTTGGGAAATCCTATAATTTTTAAAAATATGTGAAATCAGACAAATGAGATATCAAATGCTCAGAGTCAATTGAGAACTTTCTAATTTATCTCAGTTACTGACTTATATAATGATGTCTGGCAAATGGCCTTGGACAAGGAGTTCAAGTTCTAAACTGCATTTATAATTCCAAGTGGAATATATTGGTGATATCTTGATCTTTGGGTTGGGAACACCCTAACCACATTTCAAAGATTGATAAATGGGTAGTTATATGAAGTAAGAGTGTTTGCTGTAACTTACCTAGATGAACAAGTAAACAGACCTAGCTACAACACAGAAAAATCCCCAAAATATTGCAGGTTAATGCTCCATGCAACCCACATCTAATCAGGAGTCATATTATTTTAATTCTGCCTCCTAAATATCTCCCAAACTAATAATAGTTTTTTTTCCTGAACTTACTGTGACATTGACCTAGTTCAAGCCCCCTTCATCTGTACTATTAAAGCAGCTTCTTAACTGGCTTCCAGTTTTGCTCTCCCTCATTTCTTCCGATTTCTTTTCCATACACAGTGATTACTGTTTTTCTAAATATCTAACCTGATAATTTCATTGCCATGATTCAAACATTTAATGGCATCCAATTTTTTAATAAAGCCAACATTCATTAAAATGGTCTATGAAGATGTTCATAATCTGCTTGTCACTTGCTTTTCCAATTTGAATTCCATATTCCAGCCCCACTGAACAACTTTCAGCTCCCAAATATCATGCCCTCTCATCTCTGAGTCTTCCACTTTATGTTTTCTCTGCCTGTAACCTCCTTAATTGCCTCTTTCCTACTTCTTTCTTTCAAATTTCATGGCTAATTTCTACTTACCTCTCAGGTTTGGGGAGGCAAACTACTTGTGCTCACCACTATTTATCTTTCCTTTTTCATCCTTGGCATGTGGCTAGACTACATTTCCTAGCCTCCCTTGCAGTTATGTGTGATCATATGACTAAATAAAACGTGAGTGAAAGTGATATGCCGGCCACAAGCCCATAAAAAAAACCTGCCACAAGCCCATAAAAAAAAAAAAAAAAAAAAAAAAAAACCTGCCACAAGCAAACCAAACCTTCCTCAACCTCTCCATCCACCCATCTGACTGGAAAGGACTCAGAGGACTTTGAGGAGGACACAGTCCTAAGGCAAAGGTGTCTGGGACTTTCATTTGACTGTAACATGGGCAAGAAATAAATCGTTAGTGTGTTGAGCTGTGGAGAACTTGGGGTTGTTTCAGCAGCTGGCATTACTATTGTTAAGTGACTCAAGGTTTTTGTTGAGTTATAATTTTGGAAAACCCTCTCTGGTTGAAAATATCTGTCTTCTCTACTCTACTATAAGTTTGGTAAGGGCAGACACCATTATCTTATTCAGTATTTTATCTTCCGTTCTTATTACAATGTCTGTACACAATGTGTGAACACCCCAAAATATCTGTTGAATGTTAAATCAGTGGGCTTTACATTGAAACTTAGAAAACTCACATTTCAGTTTCCAGAGATTAAACATACAGGATTAAATTTAGAAAGTACATTTAATTCCTTTATATGACAGAGCAGAAACTATGAAAACTGGGAAATCTTACATCTAAACAAGCAAACAACTTGAAAGACCAAATCAGCATTTTGGGACAAGAAAGTTAGTACAAAGTGAGGTTTACATTTTGATACTCTAGCTGGTCTGCTGCTTGATTTTACTTAAAAGAAATAAGTATATCTGTCATGTGGAATGTCAAGAAGCTTTTGAAAAGCTGAAATAGGCTCTAATTTTTCTTATCAATTTTCAGAACTCTAGGCAATTAAAACCTGTTCAGAGTGTTGGTTGATATGTCCAGTAAATGGTTGGTGCACTTTGTTACAAGATCACAAAAGGCAATAGTTGTCTACTTATGATAAAAATATTGCCAAGAGCAAGAAACTTGTCATCTCTATAGAATTAATATAAAACAATTTGTAGTTATTGAATAAAAAGGATCTTTTTTGTGTGTGATCACCATTTTCTCTCCTAATTAGGGTATGATGGACTTCAGAGTGATCCATAGAAATCATCCTGGAAATAGAAGAATGAATGAATTTTCAGAAAGAATGGAGGAAAGAGAAAATGATTGGGAGGGAGAGAGAAAGAGAGACAGAGACAGAGAAATCACATACTAGAATATTCTCTATGTGAATAAAGAGCCTAAGATTTTCATACTTCATGCATTTTCCTCAACTAGAAAAAGTCTGGTGCTGATTTTCACTAAAATTAATTATGGCATGGATAGGAGAGGACAAGGAGAAAGCAGTATTCATAATTTACTGCTACATTTCTTTTATTTATAAGAAATTATTAGATTTTCTAACTTACCCGTTTGCTAAAGGATTGCAAAAAAAATAAGGTTTCAGATTGGATATTTAAGGCAAACAAAATTAGGTATCTGCTGAAGCCTGATGATTGGTATGCCAGTTATGACACTTTTCCTTTCCTATTGTCTTTGCAGCTTGGGGTAGCCACATGATCCAGTTCTGTACAATGAGATCTAAGATGAAATCTGCTGATAAAATTTCTGTTTTTTTTTTTTTTTTTTTTAATAAAAAGGAACATATATGCTGTTGGCACTGTTCTTCCCTACTTCCAGCCCCCTCCTATTCTTCTTACTTTGAATGCAGATATGGAGTCTATAGCTTCAGAGGCCATTTTGTTACTATGAGACAATAAACATGAAGATAAAATCCAACATGCTTTGGATGATAAAGCTGAAAAATAGAAAGAGCTTAGGCCCCTGGCATTGTTGAGAAGATTAATACCAGCAGATACAAACATTTATCTCTAGGCTCTCTGTAGTATGAGAAAAATAAACCACTATATATTTAAGCCTTCGTTAGTCAGATTTTCAAAAACCTTCAAATGCTTGGCCAATACATAGAGACAGAAGACAAGAGAACATATTGAAACATATTTAAAACTCACACCAGATTCCAGTGCATACCTTCCTCTTGCTGACTGGCCAAAATAGTCTAGGATATAAGACTTATGCACATTTGGATATTCAGTTTAATGGCAGAACTGTGAGGATGGGAACAATGAGTAAAAACCATTTTGTCAAAAAATGCTGTTGCCAGCTACTTAAAAACAAAGCTGGTGCAAATTTTTATAAAAAGTTGTATAGGCTGTAAATCAAAGAAAATACTGTGGTGAATCTTTATCATTTTAGAGGTTTATTTTACCAGGGTTAAGGACACACTCAGGAAAAAAGAACACACACCAAAAAATACAAAATTAGCTGGGTATGGTGGCACACACTTGTAATCCCAGCTACTTGGGAGGCTGAGGCCAGAGAATTGTTTGAACCCAGGAGGCGGAGGTGTCAGTGAGCCGAGGTCGCGCCATTGTACTCCAGCCTGGGCAACAAGAGCAAAACTACATCTCAAAAAACAAACAAATAAAAAAACAAAACAAGAAACAATCTGTTATTTGTGCTTTTTCCACAGTGGATCTGGGAAATTCAATATTTAGGGAAAAGTGCAGGCAGTAGGAGAAAGAGGAAGAAAAATAAAAAGAGGGGAGGGTAGCCAGGCGCGGTGGCTCACGCCTGTAATCCTAACACTTTGGGAGGCCGAGGTGGGTGGATCACCAGAGGTCAGGAGTTCAAGACCAGCTTGGCCATTATGGTGAAACCCTATATTTAAAAAATAAATAAAAAAAATAAACAAAAATTTTTAAAAAAAGGGGGAGGGTAGATAAAAGGGGCAGCCATTGCATTCTCTTGAGTCTTTAATTAGTGTTCACTGAATCCACATCTTATATGTGAAAGGAGCAGGTAGAGAAATAAGCAATTATGCATTCATGTTGTGCTCAGTGACTCTGTATTTTTACATATGATAAAATAAAATCAAGTTGAGGAAGTAGTCAGATATGTATTTGTCTCAGGTGAATGGAGGGATGACTTTTAGTTTTCTCTTTTGTCCTGTAGCTGTGACAATAAGCTGTTCATTTACATTGACAGGGTGAAATTTGACAGATTTGTTTTAGGGTAAAGATCTCCGGGCCCACAGGGAACTTTCTTATGAGCAAATTGTAAGGACAATATGTAGCCTTTTATCTTTGTAGCTATCTATTTAGGAACAAAATGAGAGCAGGTTTACATAACCCAGTTCCCAGCTTGACTTTTCCATTTGGCTTAGAGAATTTGGAAACCTGAGATTTTATTTTCCTTTCATAGGCAAAAACATGTTTATAAGAACATAGATACTGTATCAGATGGAATTGACAGTCTGAGATATTATTCTTCCATGTAAGGCTTTTTTTGTAGTTACTCAGGATTAAGAACAGGATTGGTCATCAAGTCTGGGTCATAGCTATTGAGGAAGAGTTAAAAGCTTTAAAATATTTGGTTTAAAATATTTGAAGAGATTTCTTCTGAGCAAAATATGAGTGACCATGATTTGTGACACAGCTGTTAGGAGATCCACCAAGGTGGTCAGGCTATAGCTTGGTTTTATACATTTTAGGGAGACATAAGACATCAATTAATACGTATAAGATGTACATTGGTTTGGTCTGGAAAGGTGGGACAACTCGAAGTGGGGGCTTCCAAATCATAGGTAGATGCAAAGATTTTCTGATTGGCAATTGGCTGAAAGGTTAAGTTATTGTCCAAAGACCTAGAATTAATAGATGGAAATGTTTGGATTAAGACGCAGGGTTGTGGGTTATGTAGAGGAAGCCTCCAGGTAGCAGGCTTCAGAGGGAATACATTGTAAATGTTTCTTATCATAGCTGATTCTCTCTTGAATCAGGAAGAAGTCCTGGAAAAAAAAGGGGATTCTCTTCAGAATGTAGATTTTTCCCACAAGAGACAGCTTTGCAGGACTATTTCAAGATATGGCAAAGGAACATAATTTGGGGTAAAACACTTCAATTTCTTTTAGGGCCTGCTATCTGTCATGTGATGCTATACTAGAGTCAGGCTAGAATTTGGTATCTTGTTGCTACAAAGTCCGCTTTGTCAGTCTTAAGATCTATTTTAATGTTAATGCTAGTCAGCTGTACCAGAATTCCTAAAGAGAAGAGGAAATAATGAGGCATGTCCAACTCCCCTTCTCATTGTGGTGTGAGCTAGTTTTTTGGGTAAACTTTGAAATGCCCTTGGCCAAGGGGAGGGTCTAACAGTCGACCAAAGGGCTTAGAATTTTATTTTATTTTATTTTTGTTTACATGGCTAAACCCATAGCCCAAGACAGGTACACAGACTTGAACGTGGGATTGGAAAAGATAGGTGACTGGTGAATAATTGTCCGGAAAGTTTTGGTAAAGTCATGGCTGTGTATCCCTATCAACCTATTATGAGGATTAGAGATATTTTATTAATTCTTAATTTTGGAGTGTTAGAATCTTGGGACCACCTCATAAATATCACTCAGCATTGGAGTTCCGCTACCTTAACCATTGAGTTGAACCAGGGGATATGAAGAAAGAGCAAATTTCTGGAATCAAGAAAATGGGTTTAAGGTCAGTGCTCTGACAATAGCTCATTGACATTGGGAAAAATTGCTCTGATCCTCAGTTTTCTCAGCTGCACAATGGATATTATAATACTTATCTATTCTTTCTAAGGTTGTTGTGAGGCAGAGATAAGAAAGTGTGTATAAGGTCTTTTTGTATACTGTTAAATGTTACATGGATGTTATTTGTTATGATGATGATGATGATAATATGCCTAGTGTGGAGCCTGGTATTTTTCAGGAATTACTAATCTGTCTTAATTACTTTCTTTTAGAAATCACAGCAAATGCCTGGGCAATGTCATTCTATAAACATCGCTGGTTGAGTTTAGGGAGAAAACAGAAACCTAGGGTCCAATTGCTGGAGTCATCTCTGTGCTATTAGCTAGCACATTTCTGATAACTCTTCAACCTTCATGCCAACCTGAAATGTGCTTTTCAGCTCAGACCCCTGTCATTTTCTTTCAGAGGCTGAGAGATTTTTAGCACCGAAAGAAAAGCCTAAAAGTCCTTTCCTTCTTGGCCTTGAAAAGAAAATATAACTGTTTGGCAGGAAAAAAAAATTCCCATGTCTGACAAAGAACAAACATTTTTTTCTTTTAAAATGTATTTATGAAATAGTTCAGATATATAATTTTTTTTAAACAATTTATAATGAACATTGACATTTCTACCCACCTTAAGAAATAAAACACCAACAACATAAGACTTTGGGTACCCCTCTGAGATTGTATCACAGATAAGTAGCATCTTGAATTTTGTTGTTTGTCATACAATACATTTCTCTGTATTTTTGCCATTAACCAACATCAATTCCTTATAAGAGCATATCTTTAGCTAGGCATGGTGACATGCGCCTGTAGTCCCTGCTACTTGGGAGGCTGAGGTGGGAGTTTACTTGAGTCCAGAAGTTAGAGGTTACAGTGAACTATGATCATGCCACTGCACTCCAGCCTAGGTGACAAGGTGAGACCCTGTCTATGTAAAAAGAATTTTTTAAAACATTTTTTTTTAAATGAGCAGAATCTTCCCAGACTTATCACAGTTCAATATATCAATATTCTTATTCCTTCTTCATCTCCTGTTTTAAAGGTTATAGCATTTCTTTTTAAAATTCTAAGTTTCTCACTAACATACATGTTTTTGACATCTCAAGAATTGAGTTTGGTGAAATATATATATTTTGGTAAAAAATAAAGCACCAATGCTCATTATCTTTATACATTGCAGAATGTCTCCCCCGCTCCCCCCTCTTCCTAAACCTCTTCTCCCTTCTTTATTTGCATTGGCATGTGGACTTCTTGTTCCCACCAAATGAGTCAGTGAGATAGAACGGATGTCAGTGTCTCCTGAAAAAAAAAGATGCCATACTGTCTTGTAGAGTCACAAAAAGCATTAATTTGAGCCAACGCTGAAAAAAATTGGGAGAGCTCACATAAAAGTCTGGATTTCTGGCTTCTTTAGAAAAATAGAAAACACTGATAACACACTGCCAACATTCCTACATAGCAATAATTCACTTGAACCAAAAAGCAGCTACCTCTTTTAAATGGGGCACCCTCCATTTTATCATGTTCCTATCATTCCTTTTTTCTCCCTAAGAACAATGTCAGTTGCCATTTATTATCATACTTGATCTGCTGATGTTCCTTATGCTAGAGGTAAAAGATTTTTCTTTACCCATATCAATATTCTGAAAAGTATGAAAATAAAAAACAAATCAATCAAAAGGGCCAAACCCACTCTGAAGCCACCCTCAAATAAGCAGATAGTCTAGGAAAAAAGCGTGCTCACTCAAAAATCACAACTTTAAGAGAAGCTCCCCCACTTTATTTTTAATCAATTAGATTGTTGCTTCTAAGGTTCTCTTCTATAGGAATTTACTTCAGTTACCTCCACCCCAAACCCTCATGCCAACTTCCAATCTCCTCTAGATTCATATGTAATTTTAACCTAGACTTAAGACAAAGAGTGTGGAATATGAGACAAGAGAAATGTAGGAAGAGGTTAAATGTTACAAGACTCTCAACATAAAAGGCTCCAAACATTCAAAGACATCCCAGCTTTGAATTTAGGAATGAAGCACAAAATCAACACACAGTGAGTAGGATTATTTGAAAACAATTTCACAAAAGGAGATCCACTCTAAATACAATTTTAAAAGTGTTACTGGTAAGGCTAAGGTATTTTCTTTCCTAACATCTCATCAAATTTAAGCCAATATAAAATATGATGATAGAGAATAAACTCTAACCTTGGAAATTACATTTAGGCTGTAATGACTGAAGCACATGGTAGACCAATAGCAAATATTAAAAACGAAGAGAGGCAAAGTAAAGAAATTGTAAGTCTTTAGCTAGCAGCATCCAAGGAAAAAAGACACTGTGTGTCTGGCCTCTAGAGAAAACACAGGAATTCCAGCCACTAGCAAGGTATTCTCTGGACAGAGTAGGTATAAATCATTTGGCTTCTGTATAAATTATTCAAGTACCTTCTCTCTCACTTTAAGTGTAAGAAGGATCTTGTAATTATTATTTTGGGAAAAGTATGTCTTAGCTAATAGACATGAAAACAAGTAATCCTTGATGTATGAATAGCTATCTGATTTAAAAGCAGCTGGTAACATTGCAGTATTGTCTCCATATTACTCATAACCTTGTCCCACCTTCTACTCTTCCTGTAGGTAATACCCCTGCTATTTTTTCTACTATTGTAGGTCACATGAAAAGTGAGGGATACAGGTAAAAAATAAAATGTTATGGGTGTCTAGAAGTATTAACTCTGGCCATGGGTGACTGCTCTGACAGCAGTCCCCCTCTTCCACTTCTTTTTCCTTAAACCCCTTGGCCACCTCTGTCATGGAAGGGAGAGGGTCAAAGGAAAGCTGCTGAAACAAGATAAATTCTTGTATCTTTAGGTAGAATCCTGAATGTCTTTTCCTATAGAAATGCTATTATAAATTGTGGTTAAATTTAGTTTAAATAGTACTGAGTGTACCATACTCAAGCATGCTTTTTGCTAGAATTAGCCTAGGACTCCAAAAATGATTGAAAAATGATTCCATAGTCATAAACATACATTTACAAGTGAAAGTTTGGAAGCAACCTGTTTCTGAATTTGAGAAATGCCTTTGCTCTGTCACTATTATAAAATATTGCCCATTATTAATTTATAATCACCCTGGCTTTGTTATCTTTGAGTTTAGGGTAGGAAGAATTAGTGCTGAATTAAGATTGACAGTCCTAAATTGCAATACTGAGATTCATTCATTCACTAATATCTACCGTGTATTAGTAGGTACTGTACTAGGTTTTGGGATACAGAATGATTAAACAGATATATTCCCTGCTGTCATGAAATCTGCAGTCTATATTAGGGAAGACAAATGCTGAGCAGTTACCCATACCAAAAATTAGCTATGACTCTATTGAGTCCTACAAAGTCATAGATCTGGGGGCAAAAAAAAGTGAAGTAGGAGAACCTGACGTCTCGTGGGAGTTAGGGAAGACTAAGGAAGTCTAATATGGGACCTGAAAGATGAATACGAGTTAGCCACTTAAACAAGTGGAGAATTAGTACCCCAGTTAAAGGGGCCAGTATCTTCAAAAAACCTGGGGTGATAAGAAGCTTGGGGCAATGGAAGAAATGAAAGGAGGCTAGTTGTGTCCAGAGCATATTGGCATGAGCAAAAGCTGGACTGGCAGGTAAGGGCCAAATAAAGCAGGATGCTTTAGGTCATTTTATAGATTTTAGACTTCACTCTAATATCAATAGGAAGCAACCAGAATATTTCATTTATTATGTAAATTATAATTATAATTTTAAAGACAGCATCTTGCTATGCTGCCCAGGCTGCACTTGAACTCTTGGGCTCAAGTGACCCTCTTGCCTCAGATTCCCTGAGAGCTAGGACCATAAATGTGCACCACTGCACTTGGCTCTGGAGTATTTTAATCAGAAAGATGTGATTAGATTAAGGTTTAGATCTAGTCTCTAGGTTCTAGTGACCCCACATAGATGTAGTAATACCCTCAAATTAGCCTGCAGCAAATAGCTGCCTCAGCCCACTATATTGCAATCAGCAGCATTCTATATAACGCATTTCTAAGTTCCTTCTTGAAGTAATTCCTTAAAACATAGGCATCATTTTGTCTCACATTGCCTCCTAGAATAATTAACTCTTAGTCTATGGAATGAATATAGTTACTAATGTTTTCTTTATTTCATCTTTAATCTTTTAAAATCTAAATAATTTAAGACTAATAGCCTCTAAGCTCCTGTTCAGAAGTTTGACAGGAGTTAAGAATCTATGTCAACTCTCAGGCCACTAGGAATTCATTTAGGGAACTGAAGTGGCAATTTTTTAGCAAACTAGCATGGAAGCCCATTTTCAGGTAATATCTTTGTACTGTATTTGTTTCTGCATTTGCGCCATTCTGAAAGTGGCAGTTACTCATGGCCTGAGAGAGTAAATGCGGTGTTCAGATTGCTGAATTTGTGCCCATGAGAGATTGCACTGTAAGAATTTTATTATAAAATGCTTTATATTATAAACACATCCAGTGACTCTTTGGCATCAATCTCCTTTTAAAAAATTAAATAAAAGTAACTAAATATAATTTAAACCTATCCCCAGACTCTTGCTATTGTCTTTTTCTTGCATATGCACAGCTCTCTGATTATCCAGAGAGCTCAGCCTGCAGAAGCAGTGTGTGTGGGGGCTGGGTGGACAGAACAAGATTTTGGCCCTCCATTGCAAACTGCTGCCTTTTCAAATGATGCACACATGCTTGGTCCATCTGTCATCAAAGACTCTGCAGAGTAGTCAGTAAAACTTTCTATTCCATATTTGAAGCTGCATTGCCAAATATTGGTAACTCATTTTATTTATAACTGATTCTCCAAAGTAGGAAAAACAGGTGGTACTCATGAAGAACTCAATAGTAGCCAAATTTCAAAGGTCAGATGCTGCAAGTGTGGAATGAGAGGAAGCATTCTGTATTCATACACTTATGGTAAAAATGTTTGCCTGTGGCTCCTTTCCCCAACTATAATACTAGTGCTAAAGGCTGCCTAGGACCTCTTTCTAGAGCCTTGCCCCCAAATCCCAGCCAAATCATTATTCTCCAGGAAGTTCCTCAGGCTGCAGACTTTTCAAAATACCCTCATGTGGACTCCTCTTTAACTCACTTTATGACGCCAGCATCATCCTGATACCAAAACCTGGCAGAGATACAATAAAAAAAAACTTCAGGCCAATATCCCTGATGAACATCGCTGCAAAAATCTTCAATAAAATAGATACTGGAAAACTGAATCCAGCAGCACATCAAAAAGTTTATCTGCCATGATCAAGTCAGCTTCATCCCTGGGATGCAAGACTGGCTCAGTATATGCAAATCAATAAACTTAATTTGTGACATAAACAGAACTAAACACAAAAAACACACGATTATCTCTATAGACACAGAAAAGGCCTTTGATAAAATTCAACATTTCTTCATATTAAAAATTCTCAGTATGCTAGGTACTGATGGAACATAACTCAAAATAGTAAGAGCCATTTAATACAAACCTACAGCCAATATTATACCGAATGGGCAAAAGCTGGAGGCATTCCCCTTGAAAAGCAGCACAAGACACGGATGCCTTCTCTCACCACTTCTGTTAAACATAGTATTGGGAGTTCTAGAGAGGGCAGTCAGGCAAGAGAAAGAAATAAAGCATATTCAAATAGGAAGAGAGGAATTCAAACCATCTCTGTTTACAGATGACATGATCCTATATCTAGAAAACCCCAAGTATTAGCCCTACAACTTCTTAAGCCGATAGCCACTTCAGCAAAGTCTCAGGGTACAAAATTAATGTGCAAAAATCACAAGCATTCCTATACACCAACAACAGACAAGCAGAGAGCTTGCTACAAAGAGAATAAAATACCTAGAAATACAACTAACAAGAGAAGTGAAGGACTTCTTTGAGGAGAATTACAAACCACTGCTCAAGGAAATCAGAGAAGGCACAAGCAAAAGGAAAAACATTCCATGCTCATGGATATGAAGAATCAATATTGTGAAAATGGCCATATTGTCCAAAGTAATTTATAGATTCAATGCTATTTCCATTAAAATACTATTGACATTCTTCACAGAATTAGAAAAAACTACTTTAAAATTCATATGAAGCCAAAAAAGAGCCTGTATAGCCATGACAATTGTAAGCAAAAAGAACAAAGCTGGAGGCATCACATACCCGACTTCAAACTGTTGTACTACAAGGCTGCAGTAACAACATGGTACTGCTACAAAAACAGACACATAAACCAATGGAACAGAATAGAGATCTCAGAAATAAGACTGCACAGCTACAACCATCCGAACTTTGACAAACCTGACAAAAACAAGCAATGGGGAAAGGATTCCATATTTAATAAATGGTGCTAGGAGAACTGGTTAATCATATGTAGAAACTGAAACTGGACCCCTTCTTTATACCTCATACAAAAATTAACTCTAGATGAATTAAAGACTTAAATGTAAAACTCCAAAGTATAAAAACTCTGAAAAAAAACCTAGGCAGTATCACTCAGGACATAGGTATGGGCAAAGATTTCATGATGAAAATGTCAAAAGCAATTGCAACAAAAGTAAAAATTGACAAATAGGATCTGATTAAAACTAAAGAGCTTCTACACAGCAGAAGAAACTATTATCAGAGTGAATAAGCAACCAACAGAATGGGAGAAAATTTTTGCAATCTATTCATCTGACAAAGGCCTAATATCCAGAATCTACAAGGAATTTAAACAAATTTACAAGAAAAAACAAAGAACCCCATTTAAAAATGGGCAAAGGACATGAACAGACACTTCTTAAAAGAAGACATACATGTGGCCAACAAACATGAAAAAATATTCAACATCACTGATCATTAAAAGGTCAACATCACTAATCATTAGAGAAATGCAAATCAAAACCACAATGAGATATCATCTCATGCCAGTCAGAATGGTGATTATTAAAAAGTTAAGAAACAACAGATGTTGACGAGGCTGTGGAAAAATAGGAATGCTTTTATACTGTTGGTCAGAATGTAAATTAGTTCAACAATTGTGGAAGATTGTGTGTGACAATTCTTCAAAGACCTAGAACCAGAAATACCATTTGACCCAACAATTACATTACCAAATTATACATGGGTATATATCCAAAGGAATATAAATCATTATATTATAAAGATACATGCACATGTATGTTCATTGCAGCACTATTCACAATAGCAAAGACATGGAATCAACCCAAATTCCCACCAATTATAGACCTTGGTAAATAAAATATGGTTCATATACACCACGGAATAATATGCAGCCATAAAAAGGAATGAGATCATGTCCTTTTCAGGGACGTGGCTGGAGCTGGAAGCCATTATCTTCAGCAAACTAATATAGGAATAGAAAATCAAACTCTACATGTTCTTACTTATAAGTGAGAGATGAGCAATGAGAACACATGGACACAGGGAGGGGAACAACACACACTGGGGCCTGTTGCTGGGGGGTAGCAAGGGGAGGGAAACCATCAGGAAAAAGAGCTAATGCATGCTGAGCTTAATACCTAGGTAATGGGTTGATAGGTACAGCAAACCACCATGCATATGTTTACCTATGTAATAAACTTGCATATCCTGCACATGTATTCTGGAACTTAAAATGAAGTAATAAAAAATTCCCTCATGATCCTTCATTTCCTTCCCACATGGTTTTGCTCTGAAAAGTTATGTCCATCTAATCTCACAAATTGATCCATTAATTGTTTTGGTGATGATTGTTTGGTGTTAAACCCCTCCTGCAGATGACTACAGAAAATAATGGCTATAATGCCAAAAGATTTTAGCTACGTGGCATGTCAGTAGGCAAGACAATATTGTAGACAGGAAGGATATTTCTCTTGTTAGTCTCTTATACTGTGATCAAGAGAATGGCAACAAACTTCTGAGGAATTCAGAATAGAAGAAATCCTGGGAGACAGCTTAATAAAGTTCAGATTTTCAAAAGGGAAAGAAGGATGCATTTTGTCTGTCCAGTATCCTTTTTTTTTTTTTAAACACTAATTTTTTTCTGTTGGGAAATTACCTCTTTCCCCATTGGAGTGGAATATTAGGATGCCTTGATGTCTCCTAGCCAGCCACTGTGCCTACTCTCACTTTTAAAAATCAGAGTTGTTAGATCAGAAATGTAAGAGAAATGGAAAAGGCTGAATTTCCCCTAACTTAAATAATATGTAAACCCTATTAAGAAGAAAGAAGTTAGAATCTGTCTAAATTACTTTCAGTTTAATGATAGTTAAGTGAATAAAACTATAAAGCAAGATCATCAAATATAAATGCTAAAAAGCTACAAAACTAACATTATTAAAATTCATCCCATTAATTTCATGTTACAGTTGATATTTTAGAAAAAATAAAATTGCAGTTTAGTAATGTGAACATGGTACTGACTTCCATAGGTTTGGTCTTCCAATTCTGTCACATGCCATGTGATGATTCAGGTCACCCACATTTTTTCTTTATTTGAAATACTGCAAAATCATCATTTATAGAGGATACAGTGATGTCATTTAGCTTGCTTCTGGTGTGTATGCATTGTTTAAATATTAAAGCATCCTCTTTCTTTTATTTTTTTTTTAACTAAAAACAATTAAAGTAGTACTTTTTGGTGTCAATGTGAGGATAAATGCAGACTCAGGCACAAAAGTGGTATGCCAATCCTCAGTTATAAGAGGATCATTCAAATTATAATGAATACATTTGTATTAATTTTACGATGATCATTATTAAAATGAAATGATAACATTAGCATAATTCTCATAAGGGACTTGAGAATCTGAGAATGTGTGGATTACCAAGAGCTGCATGTGATAGTCTGAGAAACACTGTACTTGTTATGAAATATCAACATTTCGGCAAGACATGACATCTTTCACAACACTGGACATCCTTTTGAATGGACAAGATAATAATTATTGAACCACAGCAATAATTCATGGGATGTTTATTAATGGGTCAGTATCAATCCAGAGAGAGGTTTCTAGTGGCATAGCTCAGAGCTCTATCCCAAACTTGCTTTATTTTGTAACTTAACTGAAGTCACATAAGTGTAGAATGTGTTAAATATGTTAATGACAAGTTGGAGATGAAAACAAAAATTGCATACAGAAGAAATATGCAGAACAACTTCTAACCCATCTCCCTTCCAAGATTCCTATATCGTTAAGTTGTCTATTCCACCGACGAGCTCTCTTTTTTGTAGTCATGTAGTTCGCTCCTCCTCATTTCTCTTTCACCAATAATACAGCTGTCTTTATTATCGGTAAGTTCTTCATACAGATGGATAATCCTTCCAATTGCCTGACTTTTTGGTTTCTTTACCTCCTCCTCTCTTCCAATGTCCTTGTCTTCCACCTTCCCTCAGCTACTGTACAGGTCATATTTTAAGTTTTGTGATTGTGAAAAACTGAAATCTCTGCATTATCTCAATTTCAAGTTTTCTATTCTGACTTCAACCTCCTCTAAACTTTCTAGTTCATTTCTTTCAGTATCTATATTCCAACAATCCTTTGAACCCAAGACCAAAAAGTATCTATTCTACTATGTAATCACTCATGTCTTCAGTCCCTTTGTTATTCAGCTTGAATTCTATGATCAATCAGTATACTAACTCCTGTACTTATACCCTTACTTTTCTTTCCACTTGCCACTCTCTCACTATACTGCTGTCACTTGTCTCCAATCAAGACTAAGTACAATTTTATGCCATTATATATCTGTACTTGTTTAGTCAATATAACTAGAGGAAAAATACAGAACAATGTTGACTTGTTTCACTTTGTATTCATGATCATTAATCTTAAGTGAACTCTTAATGCTTCCTAGCAGTTATACATATGCCTACTCTCTGTTAGATTCAGATAATTATTTCATTCCTCTTCTTTCTCTTTAAATTTTCAACACTTCTTCCTTTATAAGCTTCACTTTTAGCTTATGACCTTGCTTCCACTTTGCCTGATAAAATAGAAGCAATATTTAAGAACTTGCAGCAACCATACCACCTTTTCTACATTTCCTAATACACTTGTGACCATATACTTTGCTTTCAGGCTGGAGTGCAGTGGCACAATCTTGGCTCACTGCAACTTTTCCTTCCCGGGTTCAAATGATTCTCCTGCTTCAGCCTCCCAAGTAGCTGGGAGTATAGGTGTGTGCCACCACACCTGGCTAATTTTTTGTATTTTTAGTAGAGATAGAGTTTCACCATAATGGCCAGACTGGTTTTGAACTCCTGACCTCAGGTGACCTGCCTGCCTTGGCTTCCCAAAGTGCTGGGATTACAAGCATGAGCCACCGTGCCCAGCCAGTTCTATGTACTTCTAAACAAGGCCAGGCCCTCAACTTTTCTAGATCTTTTCCCTTCTCTCCCACTCAGGGATGTCCTCCAGCTATTCTTAATTTCACGCATCACTGATTTCCCAAGGAAACATTCTGTTTTTATTCTTTTAATGTAAAATTAAATAGATAAACAAATTAGCCTTCTCTTGAACTCACTTCCTTGCCAGCTTACATGCCATTTCCCTTTGCAACGAAACCCTAAGAAAAAGGTATTTATACACTTAATCTCCAATTTCTCTCTTCCCCTTCTTTCTGCATTGCATTCTAAATAAGCTTTTACCCTTGCCACTCCACCACAACCACTCCTGTCAATATGATCCATGACCTCATGTCCTCATATTATTAGACTTTCAGCAGCATTTGACAGACTTGAGCACTCTTTCCTTTTCACTTGGCATGGACAACACACTATTAGTTTTTCAACCACCTCATTCACTGTTCCTTTTTATTCTTTCTTCTTGCTTGTTATTCACTTCTTTACATTGGAATGCCTTAGGTTTTAGTCATTGTACCTCTTCTCTTTTCTGTCCATACCCATTTCCTTGCTGATTGTTTTTTTTTTTTTCAGATGGAGTCTCACTCTGTCATCCAGGCTGGAGAGCAGTGGTGTGATCTTGGCTCACTGCTACCTTCACCTCCTGGGTTCCGGTGATTCTTCTGCCTCAGCCTCCCAAGTAGCTGGGACTACAGGCACATGCTACCATGGCTGGCTAATTTTTTTTAGTAGAGACGGGGTTTCACCATCTTGGCCAGGCTGGTCTTGAACTCCTAATCTTGTGATCTACCCACCTCAGCTTCCCAAAGTGCTGGATCAGTACCATAATTTTTGTTAGTTTGTTTAGAGATGGAGTCTCACTCTGTTGCCCAGAACTGGAATGCAGGACTACTGTGTCTGGCTCTTTAAATACAATCTAAATATTGGTAATTCACTCCCCAGAATGCCTGACTTAAATATCCAACTGCCAATGAAATAACCAAAATATTAACAGATCTAAAACCAAGTCCTGATCTGCCCTTTAAAACTTTCTCCCCTCTAAGTCTTCCCTGATCAGTTAATGGCAACTCCATTTTTAAAAAAATTATTCAGGCCTGAAACTATAAACTTTCAGCAGTTGTGTACCAGCTTGCACCAACTGATTATTACTTATTTAATGGTTCTTCATATCAGTACTTTTTTTCCAGTTATTGATCAATTACCTATCCCATTCTTTCAAGTAAGGACTTTCTATTTTATGGTATCTAAGACCAAGAAGATAATCTCTACATTTCTGGGAACTATAATTTAAGAGGGCTACAGGCATCTGGAGGCTGTGAGGAAAAATCACCAAGATATTGAGAGAAAGTAAAGCCAAGTTTATGAGGAATAGTTCAAAAATTGAGAAAAGAGAAGAAAGAAATGGAAGGAGAAGTTGTATCTGTTGTTAAATATTTTTAGAGTCCTTCATGTGGAGGCATGATGACCACAATTTGAACTTTCTATCCTAGTTCAGTTAAGCCATTAGGAATGTGACAATGCTTTCTTCTGGGAATGGATGGACCTGATAGCCACTAAAAGGACAAAATACTGCAAGGCTTAGGCCATTTAGTTCCCAAGATTCTCTCTCTCTTTCACTCTCTCTCTCTCTCTTTCTCTCTCTCTCTCTCTCTCTGTGTGTGTAACAAAAAAGCAAAGGAATAATATCTGAGATGATTTACAGTTTTAATACATTGCTATATGTCCATGATTGTTACTTTGCAATATCTTTACTAGAGTATAGAAGAAAGCCCTTTATTCAGTGTTCCAAACCAAAAAGTTAAGTTGGATGTTATCATACCTCACTTGAGAAAGAGATGGTCAACTATCTCATATGTAGAGAAGTAGTGGCTAGATCATGTCCAAAGAACCAGACTCTATATGAAAATATTTCTGTCCAATCCTCTTAAAAGAGGGGCTTCTTTTCTGCATATATATATATATATATATATATGTATATATGTATATATGTTTATATATTTATATGTTTAAGAAAAGAGATTTTTTTCCCAGGGCTAAAAAACAAATTGGAATTATATGTTATGTCTGTCATATATAGTTCTGAACCTTTCATCTATGGTTTATAAACAATAACCTATTATTTAATTTTTGACTTGGCAAGGAGAAGAGGTTCTTTCCCTGAGATTCACCTACAAATTCCCCAAAAAACTTCTTTTAAGATGATTAGGTCAAAGTTGCAGAATGACAGATTTTGACTTCCTATAAACATGACTTATCATTTCCAGGATGTGTGCCTCTAGGGCAGTAGCTCTCAATCTTTGCTGCAGTTGGAATCACTTGAGAAGGTTAATTTCTGGGTCCCACCCTCAGAGATTCTAATTTAGTTGATCTGGGCTGTAGCTTCAGCATGGTGATTTTTAAAAGTTCCCACAGTTGTCCCATCGTGCAGCCAAGGTTGAAAACCTCTTCTCTAGAGATATTTTAGTTCTTCTTTCTACTGCTCAGTATAGATGAGGAAAGATGGGGGTGTTTCATGTATGTGTTGGAGGACCACTCAGGGCAAATGTTGCTGAGATAATCTAAGCATTAAACAGTTTATTGGAGTAAGTAGCCTTTTCTTTTTCAACCTTGAGATTCTATCATCTTGTGTCTAGTCATCACAGTGCACATATATGGAATTTAAGAAATATACACAAGGATACAAATTCTGCTGAGTTATACAAATTAGGATGATTTGCTAGTATAGCTGTATTCCTAGTTGCTGCCTCTTTGGGTGAGTGAACTATTTTATTCTGACTGCTTTTCAAAGCACATGACAGTTTTATTAGACTACATTATGCACAGCATCATTGAGTCAAATAAAAGTTATTAGCCTGCTAGAAGAAGCTTCTTCACCAGCTGTGAGGGCTCGTTAATATACATTATGATGTTAATAGTGCACATGAATGCGTGTTGAGTAGGTGGTAGGGGACAGAAATCTAAACCAAATTAAAAATGTGAGAGAGACTGCAGCACATGGGAAAAAAATGCTCATTGCCACTAGTCCCAATTATTTTTCTTTTTTTCAAGGTCAAGTTGGCAATTTTTCACAACTCCTACCCACAAATGCCCTTCCCAATTGATTGACTCTTACAGCTAGAAGCTCTTCTTACACCCAGGAGGCAAGCTTGCTTTTTTATGCTATTAGAAAAAAATCTAAATGCCAAAGTGAAAAGAATACTGAGCTTCTGTTTATTTTTATCTGAAAATCAAAACATCATGCAAACTCTAAAGCAGTTAATTTTTATCTTAATCCAGGATTTTAAAAAATGAGCTCAAATGACTAAAAAAAAATCCTGAGAAAAATTGTTAATTATTTTAAACAAACATAAATAAAGCCTTATGATAACACAGCTAGGTAGGGATCTCCTAATTCTTCCCACTCAATAAAGCATGTTATCTGGTGTGACAAAAGAAAGAAAATCTTTTGTTCATCATTCCTATTGTAGGATGAAAGAATACCTAATGCTCTCTTATTACTGTGTAGGACTTTTTCTCATTTTTTTTCCCTAAAATTTAACCATAGCTTGAAGAATCAGGGTAAACTATCGTAATTTTATACATAGAGAAGGTGAAAGGTCTCTAGGGATTCTTAATTGTCATACTGATAAACAAAGTGTATTCATCTGTGTTCACAATGCTGATGAAGACACACCAAGACTGAGTAATTTACAAAAGAAACAGGTTTAATTGGACTTACAGTTCCACATGGCTGGGAATGCCTCACAATCTTGGCAGAAGGCCAGGAGGCAAAGAAAGAGCTTGTACAGGGAAACTCCCATTTTTTAAACCATCAGATCTCATGAGACTCATTCACTTCATGAGAACAGTGCAGGAAAAACCCGTCCCCATTTTTCAATCATCTCCCACCAGGTCCCTCCCAAAACACATGAAAATTGTGTGAGTTACAATTTAAGATGAGATTTGGGTGGGGACACAGCCAAACCATATCATAGAGATGTACATGAAGTTTGATAGAAGTAAGAGAGTGTGATTAAATGGGAGAAAGCAGGAATAAAGTGAGAGGTAGGGGCTGTTAGTAGGGTAGGAAGATAACATTTCCAAGACCATCATTTAAATCTAAATATTATATAATTTATCAACTTCCTTTCAAAGTTCCAATCTACAAATATTCCCCTTTTTAGTGGCCTAATCTATGAGATACAGAGAGTAAATGTGCTCTTTTCCTCCAAAGCCCATCAATATCTAAAAAGAGGTATAGGATGTAGAATTTACAGAACACAGGAGTTAGTCACAGATTGGCCATCACCAAGTGAGGGAGAAGAAGGCATCAGGAATAATTTCTGGGTTTCTGGTATGAGCAATCTAGTTGATTGAAGTACCACTCACTGAAATGGGGAACGGGAGTAGTTCAGTTTAGACATGTTTTTTGAGATTTCTAAAAGATACTGCAATAGAGCTACCAAGTAAAAAGTTGACTGTGGATCTTCAGAAAAAAGATCTGGGCTCTAGTTATTTGTAGGTGGTTAGCATATAGAGGGTGTTTAGAATCATGGGACTAGAAAAATCATAGGTTGTAGAAATTAGAATGTAGAGTGTGAAAAAAGAATATCTAGAAGAAAGACAAGGCAATCTAGTTCCTTTTGTGCAGAGGGGGAGGGTCCAGAAAGGAGTGGCCAGAAAATTAGGACAACTAGGAGAGTGAGCCATAGAAGCCAGGAGAAGTGAGTATTTGAAAAGGAGAGAGAGTCAGCTGTGTTGAGAGCCTTTGAGAAATCAAATAGGAAGGAAGTTGAAGTGTACATTGTTTGAAACCTGTTGAATGCTGGTAACCTTAGCAAACACAGTTGCATTATAGTGGTGAGAATAGGTCAGATTAGTATGGATTATATAGGGGAAATGAGGAAGTTTAAACAACTTTGAGATATTTATTTGTCTATAAAGGCGGAGTAGAGAGATACAGGTAGCTGAAAGGAAATATGGGAGTCAAAACAAGTTGTCTGTTTTGTTTTAAGATAGATGATATTATACCATGTTTAAATGCCAAGGGAAGGATCAAAAAGGAAATGGTTGAAGATGTGGGAGAGAGAAAGAACTACTAAATGGGGCGAGGTTCCTGAGAAACCTGGAGAGGTAGATCCAGAGCTTATGGTTTGGGACAGAGGAGAAATCTCTCAATTGTCAAAAGGGTGGGGTGGGGATGGGTAATTAGAGAAGGCAAGGATGAGTGTTGCCTAGATTTGATGATAAAATGATGAGGACACTCACAGTGAGTGGCTTCCATTTTCTCTATTCAGGGCAAAGTCATCAGTTGGAGTTGCAGTGGGAAAGGAGAATTGGAGGATTGAGAAACATAGAAAGATAATGAAATAGTTGTAGCAGGTAATGACTTTGTTTCACTGGTTATCTTAGTTTATGTTTGAATCTTTAGTGGTTTTTTCCCCTAGTTCTACCACTCTGCCTCAAAATGTTATAACATCTCTCCAATTCACTCATATCCCCTCCAGCCCCTCTCTTTTTGCCTCTTTATTTTCTCCCTTTTTTTCTTTACTACCAAATTTCTTAAAATAGAAATTTGAGTTAATTACCAATTCTTGCTTGTATTTTGTTTGTTCCCTAAAACCTAAGAATTTAAGGATACTAAAATGTTGGGAAAATGAAGATGACCCAGTGAAGAAGATAAAAGGGACCTCAAAGAAGTCAGAAGGAAATCAGCATAGAGTCATGTCAACGAAGCTAAGTGTAGAATAAGGTTCCGAAAGAGCTAAAAATCAATCTCAATTCATTCACCTTTTCTTCACTGAGGGATGGTTTGTTATTCCTTCAACACAATCACAGGACTCTGTTTTTACAATTCACATCAATGCTCTTATTACAGTGGTATATTATTAGTTGTTTATATGTCTGCTGTCCCCATATACTCTATTATTAGTTCTTCAAGTTAGTATTACTCTCTTTTTCATTTCTTTTTTATGATTTTTGTCCCCTGTAACATCTAGCATTGTACCTAGTGCAAAACAGGCACACAATACATATTTGTTGTGTAAGTGAAGTATTTTATCTAACTTGTGGCTTAATGACATCATCAAACTCAGGCCTGAAATCCTAGCTTGAAGCATGAATATTACATGCTAGTGTTCACTCATTCAGCAAATCTTTACAAAATACCTACCACGTGCCAAGTCACCATTGTTAATATAAGTGCTGGGGATATAACCATAGACAAAAGATACAAAAAATCCATTTTTGCATACCATTTTGCAAGCCATAAAACTGACCCTCTGTCTACTCCTGTTATTTTTTCTCTTTTCTACTGCTATCCTATGAAAGACTAAGGCCTTCAGGAAGCCTGATATGCATAAATGGAATAAGTTTCCTTCCTTATCATCTTCTTTGCATCCCATACTCCATGAAACACATGTTTTTGTAGCTCCTAACCTTAAATCTTTCAGCTTTCTTCCTTTCTTGGACTGTGGAAATCTCTCTAAGAGCTGATCAATTATAAATATGCTAACCCTATTTTTTATTTATAAATTAGGGCACATATTCTTACAAAAAGCTTATTTTTTCCTATTTGTAAACTAATTTACATGACCATAGTGTGGTATAAAATTTAAATCACATTTAATTATATATATAATAAATACTTAAAAAAAGTATACAATTACATAAAGGGAAATTAAAAATTCAGCCAAGACAGATATTAGTTAATATAATATTTGCATTGTCACTTTCATCATCTTCTGTTGAAATGATGGTACACTACTCTTCTCATACTTGTTTGAAGAACTCAGCTTGCTTAATAATTGTTTACTCTTTACATTTCCGCCCCCCAGAATTTCTTGGCAAGTCTCTGAGTACTTCATGTGGATTACTAGAAAAGACTTTACAATGTCAATGGTTATTTCAATCTCCAAAAATTTTTAATGAAGAAATAAATAATAAAGAACAAACAAGCAAACAACAGCTTTCCTCGGTTCTGGAGTTTAAATAGAGAGAGACTAAGCCTATAAATTTTATTTCCATTTGTGGAAGAATAATGTTTTCATGTCAAAAATCTTTAAATATATTCAGCAACCATTGATCTACAGATACATTTGTCTCATTTTGTTACCAAATTCTTGTAAAGATATAACTTAAGGCAACAGTGTTCCTTTAATAGATACTGAGTTAATTACCTATGTTCCAAGATTTATCATTCTGTGTCTCCCTAGCTGAATCCAGCCAGCTTATAGTTTCCTGGATTTCCTTTCTAGATAACTAGGTAATTATCAACCTACAATTATCCAAGTATGTACTACCCAAGGTCCAAATCATAACAAACAGTATTTTATAATTTTCATGTTACATTATTTTACTTTGCATAGTAAAATTAACATTTTTTCTTCCGATTCTTTTATAATCATTAATATTCATATGAGACTTTTGGTGCTGAAAAGTAATAGTAGCAAACATTTATGGAGGTTGTGCTATGTGCCAGGCAGTGTTGAGTGCCAGCATGAATCCTCTCACTTAATCTTTACAACAATCTCATGAGGTTGATACTTTTATACTCCTTTGGTAGATAAGAAAATCGAAGCACAGAGAAGTTAAGTAACTTGCCCAATATCACACCAAAAATGTGGCAGCCTCAAATCTGTCTGAAACCAGAGTTTTTGCTCTTAAAAATAAACTACCATGTATCCTTCTCCCTTCTAGGTTTTGCCATTCAAATTTAAAAACAGCCTTATGGAAAACAGTGGTATTTGTTGAGAAACTGGATGTTTTTTGATGGTTTAAGAAAATAATAATACAGATTTTTTTAAAATTTAAAATCGTAATATATTTAGAAGTACACAATATTTTAAATAGAAACTATTCCAGAAAATTCAAGATATTTGGTCTCCATAATTAAAGAACATTAGACACAGACATACTTAAAGACTATGCAAAACAAAGTAATATTTGCATTAAATGAAGAAGGATTATAGCTAAAGACAATAGAGAAGAGGGAATAATGAGGAGGAAGGAATGAGACTGAGACATAAAATTTGTTTTTCTAACTGTGAAGAGCTAGAGGGAGAAAAACCCATAAATCACTGTGGCTGTTACTGAAAAAATACTTGTAAAGTTCCTCGGCTTGGCAAAGGTTAAGAGAACAATAATGTTTTGTCAGCTTGAGCTAGCCAAGGAGCTGATTAGAACAGAAAGCTTATCCTTCATAGCCAGAGAGGACCCATTTAAAGGGTTTTCTTGTTTTAGAGTCTGCAATCAGACAGGCATGAAGTCACTCATCCTTTTCTTACCCTCATGACTCTGTTTTTGAACTTCTGCTTATGGTAAAGCAAAGTCATGCTGGTATCCTGGCTTATTGTCTGAAACTCCAGTGTGCCAGTTTTAGCAGAGCTAATAATTAATATGGCCATTTACAAAATTATAACATAATAACCCTTTGTTGCCATCATGAAAAATTAATTCAGTAATGGCATTATTAAATTTGTTATTGCCATCACAAAAATAAATACAGATCCTTACTTAAACTGGTACAATCTTCATGAGTCACAATGCATCAAAGTTTCAGGAAACAAAAGAGGCTGGGTCTACAAAGAATTGTTTCCTCTTGTCTCTATATTCCAAACCTAAGAAAAGCTTTCAATCCTTTGTAGTTTTTATCCTCTAGATCAGGATCAAAGACTCTACAGTCTATCCTAACTTTAGTTTGAATAACAAATTCCAAAGGTTCACATTTCTACTTTTTTTGTCTATCACTGCAAAAACCCAAACTGTTTTTTTGAAGTCTTTAGTATTATTTTAAGACAAAATTCTCCTTCTGTAGATGTATCTATATTTCTTTATCTACCCTTTCAGCTCTCCCTGTTATTTCCCCCTCAAATAACAATAACACACAAAATTATAATTTTTATTTGTTGATAGAATTAGATGGAAGTTTGTGTCATCACTTTTAAAATTTAGAAGTCAAACTTAGAGATTACTAAGATTCTTTCTAGCCTTAAAGTTACATTAAAAATTTTATAGTTCCTCTCTCCAAACTGAAATCACAAGCAGTCACATGATTTACTTTGTCACATTTTTCTGTTCTGTTTAGTTGATTATGCTTACCAGTTATTATCATTTTTAAATCTCTCTTAATTTTGTCAACATCTAAGTGAAAAAAATCAATGTAGATCGTACGGGATTTCACTTTACAAAACTTCCTTGTAATGTGAGCTCTCCACAGGGACCTAACCTCTTAATGAGGGTATAAATTTGCACCTCTTAATAATAAAACTTAGAATTACATATGAAGACATATTATTTTGACATAGTAATATCACCTAAAATATTAAAACTTTACCAAAGATTTAGTATGAAGGTATTCTCATTATTATTTATAATAGTATAAACTTAGAAATAAATAAAATAAGAATATGGAAATGATTAAATAAATTGTGGAATATTCATATGATTGACTATAATATTGGCATTCAAAAATGATGTGTCTGAGGAAGAATATGAAATGGGGAATGCTTACAACAAAATGTTTAGTTAAAAAACAAAGAAATCAAAATAGTATATACTGGACACTTCCAATTTGTTTTAAAATGTCCTAAAAAGGACTAGAAATAGACGTCTAGATTTTCTAAAGTTTCTCTAATACATGCACCTTACTTTTATAATCAGATATAAATGCACACAGATATAAATAGAAATAATAAAAATATGATCTCCTGGAATCTCTAATTGGTAGAAGGACACTTTTGAGGATTCCTTTTTTTGTCTACTATGGGCTACAGTTCATCTTTTTTGGCCAGTACCTACCTGGGTACCATTTTAATTACCTTTTCAATAAGTCTGTGCAGTGTTTAGGAAGAGATTGCAGTGAATCTTGACTAAACAAATCACATGAAGACAGAATTTTGGGTTGGAATGGACCTTAAAAGTTACCTAGTCCAAATCCTCTTTCTCTTCTTCAATTTCAACTATAGTCAATCCACAGATGCAAAGGAATTTCATATTAATACTAATGGCAAAATAAATTCAAATCTAAACCCAATTCTTATAAACTATTTTACTAAAGTACAAAATAATAAAAATGATGGCAATATTATTTATTAGTGGTCTGCATTCTGTAAGTCACTTTTATATATGTAATTTCACTTGTTTCTTATACTACTCTATATTTATTCCCATACAAAAGGCTAAATTGAAGTTTAGAGGCTAAAAGTGCTTGTTAGTGCCACAGTTAGCAAACTTACGCCTGTCCCAACACTAAATCTTTTTTCTTACCACATCACAGTGTGATGGATGAATATGTGAAAAGTATTTTATAATATGCATAAAGAGTTCATTTTAAGTACATGTTTAACAGCAAATATTTGAGTTTTGCCCTAGAAGGGCAAAACTATTAGCTATTCTGTTATTGATTGTATGCTGAGCCACATTTTGTGTTTTGGTTCTATCTTAATGACCCCTAACCATTTATCTGAAACCCACGACAGCTATGACATTATCTAATTAACCCTGTGGTTTTTCCTTTGTGGGCTTGGACTTGGAATAAGGGTTTTAATGCTGATTGCTATTTACTGCCATATAATAGAAAGTTGACAAATATTAACCAGTACTCCTCTTGAAGGATGCGTAATAGGGTCAAAAAAGAGTTAGATGAAGACTTAGGAAGGCAAAGTAATTCCTAATGCTCTGGAAAAAATTTCCAGAAAGGATATAGATGGAACCTGTTTACTCGGCTATGTTCTTTTACTGAAATTCTAACTTTTAAACTGGCAAATAATAAGGATATTGCTATAACTTGATTGAGGAGTCAGAAGTGGATGACAAATTAGGTTGCTCAGTCCAGGACCTAGAAGCTCACAGCAAGCAGACTGGAAATGTCCACACTTGTAAATGTCAAACTTGTTAATGTAAACGATTGCCAGCTCCGCCTCTTGGTAAGTATTATGTCATCATTCTCCCTCTACCCAAATTCTCCTTCCAACTGTTCTGATATTCACTCAGACTACAGCCTTTTTCAGCAAGTTAATACTGCCTTCTACATCTAATTAGTTATTGATAACTGATTTTCTTCGATTTTGATGGGGTACTCCCCTTGAACTCTGTTAATGTGTTTCAAATTATACTGAGATTTTTTTGTGAGATAAGGTATTCCCATTAACTTGCCATTCCCAAAGACCTCTGTTTCTAGCACTCAGTGCCCACCAACTCTCAAATGTCTTTTTAGTTCTAATAACCAAACTCCTGATCAGATATTTTCCATATTTTTCCTATTCTGTTTTTTCCTAATATTTGAATTTGTCATAATTAACTTTTCTAATATGAAACATCTATATAAAGGGATTTCTTTGGGTCCTCAACAGAAAACTACTAGCATAAGGAAAGAACTTTGGAATAACATTGATATTATTCCAAATTCTTGTTTCAAAACTTACAAGATGTATTATATTGGGCTTATTACTTAACCTTGCTTTGCTTCAGTTTAAAATAAATGAAAAATTTTAAATACAATTCCAACTCATAGTAGATGGTCTCCTCAAAGAATGTTGAATTTGATGAACATATTGTCATGAGCTAAATTATGTCCTCCCAAAATTCATATGTCAAAGCCCTAACCTTCAATACCTCAGAATGGAAGCATTTTTGGAGATAGGATATTTAAAGAGGTGATTAAGCTACAATGAGGGCATTAAGGTACACTCTGACACAGTCTGACTGGTAGCCTTATAAGAAGTCAAAATTTAGGCACATGGAGAATGTGCCTAATGTTTACCAGAGATGTGAGTCCAAAGAGAGAAGACCATGAAAGGCCACAGAGGTGACCATCTGCAAGCCATTGAGAGAAGCCTCAGAAGAAACCAAACCTGCTGATGCCTTGATCTTAGATTTCTAGCCTCCCAAACTGTTTCCGTTGTTTAAGACACCCAGTCTATGGTATTTTGTTATGGCAGTCCTGGAAGACTAATACACATATATTCACCATTTTAGGTGGAGAATTGATCCTCCACTGTTTTTTAATTCTAGTTTCTATTTAATCTTCTAACCAGTATTAAATAATAAAGCACTGATTAAGAGCATGATCTTAGAAGTTATACAGCTTTGAATTTGAAGACTATATTATCCAGCTAAGTTACCTTGGGTAAATTTGTTAAATATTTCTGAACCCCAAATTTTCTCATTCATAAACTGGGGAGACAATACCTATCTTACAGAGTTATAATAAGGATCAAATTAAAAGAGATGTATGTAAAGTTCTTAGTACAATGTTTGACATATAGGCGCTAAATAACTGGTAGAATTATTATCTTTGTATACAATGGATTATTCACATATGGTTTTGTCAATTTAGCTTGGTTTTTTCTAAGCCTAGCCAGTTAAATATTCTTCTCTGTGTGAAGTGCCACACATGTACATACTTTCTACAATTATTTATTTTGTGAGTGTGGAAAGGTGGCCTCTCTTAGCTTCATTGTTAGTTTGAGCCCCAAATCACAAACACTTAAAGTGAGTTGTAATATATTTTCAACATATATCCTAAAAATCCTTCTGATTTATTAGATTTATTTAAATGCTTTGATGACTTTGCTCCATGGATCAAGCTGAAAGTATTTTTCTTTTTGCAGTTCTTCATGCTTGTCATTTTAGGAAGAAATCAAACCTTATTCAAAAACTCTACCTCAGCCATTCCTCTCCACAAGGCAATCTTCCAGTTTGCAGTGAATGATAGAGGATCCTCATTATTATTGCCCGATCCAACTCTATAGTTTCTCATATTATTTATAAAATATATGCTGTGGTGGTCTGGTCTCATTGCTGCTACCAGATGGTTTATAAAATAATATCTTATTGATTTTTAATTAATCCAGGATGACATTTACCTTCATAGACATTTCATTATCCTTCTCTCACCCAGTAAGATTTTTAGGCTACAATTGTTTCTGCTGTCCCCTCACACATACAATGTACTCTGCCTCTTGCTTATTTCTATTCTTTGCTCACAGTTTGTGAATTGGCATCACAAGATCCTCTGTCCACAGGCTCTCTGAGACTGCAATTATGTTATGACTTTTACTTGCTGCCATTCATGCAAATAAATATTCACTGGGCACTTACTATGTAGAAGATATTATGCTATTCGCTGTGGAGGAACACAGATATTTGAAATAGTCTCGAATAGTCCACAGTCTAAGCATCCTAATGATCATATGTTTTTTTAGGCTTCCATAACTTATTTGGAAACATTCATACCTTTTGACTTGGCTTTTCTCCCACTTCCTATATCTATTTATTGTCCCATCTGAAGGGATATCTACTTTGTCATCTTTCTTTAATTCAGGCAGTCCATTGAATTCTCTCCAGGGTCCTCAAGAAGGATCTCCATCAATCTTTTGTGTACTTTTTTCCTCAGCTCTCCCCCAATTTTTAGAATAAAAACCATGATTTAATTTGTGATAATCAGTTTAAGAGGTTTTGTTTACAAACATTACATCTCACTTTGCTGAATTGCTGAATTGGGGCTATTTTCCTTCTTCACTCCCATCAAAATATCAAACCACTACTTGCTATAGGTTTGTTTTCATTTATTAGACAATTAGGGAGTTGCAGACAGATTTGTTGCTGAAGGGAAGAAGGGCATCTAAATCCATTGTTCTCAACAATACCTAGTCTACAAAGAGTTAGACCAAACTCCCCCCATTCCCCTTTCAGCAGTCCATCACCTTAACTACTCGGCCACTTTATTACAACTCTCCTTGCCTCTGTTTTTAAAAAGAAAAGCCAGACATAAAACAAGGAAAGCAAACTTAACTGGCAACCATACTTTGAGGTGAGCAATGGGCCAGGAAGAAGAGAAGAAAAAAGGTGAAAAAGAGTAAAAAGATACCTGTTGTTAGGAACCCAACATAGAATTTGGAATCCTATCATGATCTAATTTGTGTCAGACATAGCATTTATTTCCACCATTACTTTTACCCCTTTCAAACATTATGTAATTGGTTACCAACTTATATATCTTTAATAAAAAACATTAATAAGCCAACTTTCAAAACCCTTTCAGTGATTATTTTAAGTGAAATATCATGTCTGGTGCTAAATAATCTGGGAGAAATACACAATTCCATGGTTACCTTTAAGAAGGTTACTGTCTAGCTGTGGCAATGAGAGACTACCAGCAGTATAGGGAGTCCCAAAAGGAATGAAATAGTCATTCAGGACAGCAAGATTCAACACTGAGCTGAGGATCTGAAAAACTGAGCTATTTCATCTCATCATCCTTCAAGTCTCATGCTTCCTCCTTCCCACTCTCTCTTGATTGAGAGGAGAGAGATAGAAGAGGAGAGGCGAAAAAGAAGAAAAGAAAAACGAGGTCATTCTAGGTTTGTAAGATATAAGACAATATTTGGACAATATTAAGACATCTGTGGCGATGCCCAAATTGAAGTCTCAGTTAGCTGTGGTCCGCCGAACTGCCCTTCATTTTGCAAAGACGTCGGGATCCAAATTTTCCCCAGTGCAATAGCAGGTCAGGGCTCGGAACCAAATCTATCCTGATACATTTTTTTTTCCTGCAGTGAATAATGCATCTTTCAAAATGATTATTGTGACTCCCAGAAAGAGCTTAAATATATTTTTGATAGTTTGCAAAGTGGGAAATGTTTCTTTGAAGAAATTAAATAAATATTTTTGTATATGTGAGGATGAGGGGGAAGGAGTAATTCTACTTATTAGAGAGAGCAATCAATTCCTTAGGCTCTAGAAGGCTGTATATTCTGAAACTATTGAAATACAATTCTCTCTGGCACATACGAACAATTAAGCCATTATTAGGTAACAGCAGGGGTTAATCACAGATACAGGTTTAGTGCAGGTAGCAGGGGAGTGACAGGAGCCGGATAGATGCACCTGAAGAGACGGAAGAGGCTCGCGAAAGTGAAAAGCTGCAAAACACTTGCCCAGTTCACCACACTGTCCAGAGCCATACCTAAGATAAGCAATCTTCCCCGCAGCCTCAGACTCCAGGCGCCCAAATTCGCACGAGGCATTCTATTGACTCACACCTGCGTCCTTCAACAGGTAAAGCCAATTACGGCCCCTAGAGCACGACCCCCCGCATACTGGTCAATACAGCTGTCAATCAAATACCTCACCTACTTTTCTAAATTCTCCCCTCCCACTGTCATTGGCTTTACCTTCGGCCTATCCACAGATTTCTTCCGCCCTAGAGACCACGGAACTTGCCCTATCGAATCTAGGATTGGCGCCGAAGCTACTCCCGCCCTTCGACGTCCCCGGGTACTCCGCCCCCTTCACCGCCGGGCTTGGCTGAGGAAGAAGCGGGGCGGGGCGAGCGAAGGGCCGGCCAGGGGGTGGGGCCTGCCTCCCACGGCGGGAAGGCGGAGCCTGCGCTAAAGCCTGCCTGGTCGGTTAGGACCTCGGAGAGCGCCAGGCGCCGCGACCAGAGGGATTGAAGTGGCCGGAGCCCGGCCAGACCCACGCCTGTGAGCCAGCCTCCCTCCGCGCCCTAGGCTTCCCGGGCTGGCAGGCGGCGAGTGGCGTCTGAAGAAGGTGCCTAAGTCCTGGGTCAGATAGTCATCCCTGTGGGACTCAGCCGCCGTCCGGCTGTGGCTCCCTCGCACCTGTGTGTGTGTGAGAGCGAGGAGAGAGAGAGAAGGAGAATGAGCGCACCTGCGCGCGAATGCCGGTGTGAGGGTGTTTGTGTGTGTTCTGGCTGGGCGCGCGAATGCTCGGTATAAGGTGTTCGTTTGTTCGCGCGCCCGCGGGCCAGAGCCCGGCACCTCAGCGTTCGGGCCGGGGGAGGGACAGCGGGAGCGGCGGCTCTGAGCGCCCAGCAGGCTGAGGCGGGACTCGGGCCGCAGTAGTCGCAGCCAACGGTTCGCTTCCCTCGAGAGCGGCCGTCGTGCTGCGGGGAGAGCGGACGGCGGGCGGGCTAGCAGGCAGTAGAGCGCGGTGGCGGCTGCCGGCAGAGGTGGAGGGAGAGGAGCAGGAGGTGGGGAGAAGGGGGAAAGAGGACGCAGGGGGGGGGGGGGGGGGGGAGGAGGAGGGACAAGTGGAAGCAGACGGCGTCGCCGTTCGCCCCTCCCCCCCGCAGCTGTTGCTGTGGGTCACTCGCAGATGTTTTGGGGTCCGAGCTGCTGGGGGATGGGGAACAGAAAAAGTCCCCCACCTCACAACCCCACCTCCCCCCCTCCTTTCCTATTGACAAAAAAGGAAGCGTTGAAGATGATGGGAGAAGAGCCCGGAAGGTGGTGGCAGAGTAAATACCGGCTTCCCCAACATCGTTTTTCTGAAAATAAAATATTCTGAGCTGAACGTTTCGAAGAAGGAAAGCCTGCACTTAAGAGAGAGACGGAGTCTTGGTCTGTTGGGCTCTGGTTTGATTGTATAATAATGATGATATAATGCTAATGACGATGATGACACTGCCTTTTATTTTTACCTCAGTGCTGATAAAGCGTAGCTACAGCTGGGGATACAGTCCTTGAAAATCTGATGTATGAGGAGGGAATACTGTTGCTTTTGGAGTTGTGTTATATTTATCCTCTTTAAAAGGATATGCTTTTTAGAATTAAAATTTGACAAAACGAAGCCTCTTTTCTCAGGTCGGTTATAACCAAGGCTCATAAAATGGGGACTGACTTGACTAATGAAAAGAGAAAGGCTTTTACCAAGGTCTAATTCCATATGTTAAGTCACCCTTTCCTTTTTCCTTTGAATTTCTCAACAGTGTGTAAAATGAAGAAGTTTAATTTCCGAAAAGTTTTGGATGGCTTAACTGCCTCCTCCCCTGGCAGTGGTAGCAGCAGTGGCAGTAACAGTGGTGGTGGGGCTGGAAGTGGTTCCGTACATCCAGCAGGGACTGCAGGGGTTCTCAGAGAGGAAATTCAGGAAACCCTGACTTCGGAGTATTTCCAGATTTGCAAGGTAAGTTTTGAATTGGCTTAAAGCCTATTATTTCTTTATTATATTGTTATGAGGAAACAAGGGGGGAAAACACACCAGGGACTGGAAACTGTTGAGATGCCAGTATCAGAGTCTGGTGCAGCAAGCTCTGTGGGTAGATCAGGTTGAATTAATAGAAATTTCAGGCATCAACTTAAAAAGCAATGATAGTTTAAGGGGGAAATTAGCACACACAAAAAGTAGAATTTGCAAGACAATGTTAAGACCCAATGGTGGACAAAATTTTTAATATTTGTGTATTACATTAACTGAAGAAGAAAATAGTCATTTGGTTTTCTGTGTTGTCAGATCAAATAATTGTTATTTCACTGTTCAGTATGAAATGAATAAAGCTACTAACATGTTGCTAGAATTAAGTAGATAATAGGAAAATATGTCCGTTTTAAGGGGGCCAATGACATTGCTTTAAAATTCTGAATAAAAACACCTCCACATTCTTGAACTCTTCATAAATAGACAAATACACAGGCTTGTAAGAACTTGTTATACTTGTAAGAACTCAAAAATAGCCTGTGTTTTGGTTTAGTGAGAAAACATTTTATGTAATTATACTTTGATATTGAACTTCTAATGAATATGCAAAAGAGAGTTTCTGATAGGTAGAGATGAGAATTTATAAAACAAGCTTTAGGTTAATGTATAGAGATATTGTTATTGTTATAGTCGTTATATTTTATGACATAAAGTGATTTATGATTTTATTGCCCTTTTTTGAGTTGTCTTAGAATGTGCCTATTATATGCAACAAAAGCTACTAAGTTATTTGTGTAATATAAATAAATATACTTTTGTAAATGTATTTGGCTAAAAAAAAAGAAATAGAAAACTTGCAAAATTACAGAAATTAACAATGTTTAAAATACTTTCACAAAAGTTTTTTTGAAATTATTAAAATTAGTTTTGTGGTAAACAAGTGATATATGTATAAAGAGATAAATTTCAATCACTGCCTCAGTCTATAAACCTAGCAGGGTCATTATACAAACATTTAATCTACAGTTGTTAGTTTACATAAAAGCAAGTTTATTTAGAGTTAAGTTAGATAAACAGATTTAATTCTAAACTACTTTGTGAAATTTGTGTACAGTAATGATTTTTTTTCCTCAATAGGAAATAACAGATATTCTGTTAGATTAGGGAAGGGCTTAATAGTGGTTATGAGACAAATGTTAAACAGTCTTGGAGGTCAAATTTGAACTGTTAGGCAGGGGAATTATGCCCTGATTCTCTAATCTTCATTGTATTTGTAATTTTTGTGATCAGATTCTGAAATAGTTTTCCAAATTCTCTCAATTCATGTATATGATAGTGATATAGGATAATTTTACTATAGATAAAATTGATATAGAAAAGATAGACTTCTGAAGTAGAATGACATTGGGCTGCTGAGGTTATAAAGCTTGTAGAGAGGTTTTAAATAAAAAACTTCAAGGAAATGGGTGAATGCAAGAGAGAAGGGAATACATAGTTATCTTCCTATTTATTCAGGCAAGAGATAGTTATAGGAAGTGGCAAAAGTTAAATACATACAAGTTTTAAAACATATGGCATGATAGGAGGATCATTGGCCTAGGAATCAGAAAATTTGAGTTTTATTTAAAATTCTGCTAGTTAACAGCCATATAATCGTGGGCAAGCCATTTATCTCCCTTGAGCCTTGATTTCTGCATCTGTAGTATTGGAATAAGCATATTTGCTCTCCCTAACTAAAAGAGCGTTATTGAGAAGATCAGACAAGACAAGGTGAAGGCAATGCATAAATGGAAAGGATGATAAATTATATATTAATATTATTGTTAAAGTTTCTAAAATCACCTGTTTATAGTGGAATGAATGTAACTTGTGGGTTATAATAATATTAGCTTATGATTTTCAAATCAATTATAAGAGATAGCTATATAAGTTGTCCACTAATAGTATTGAAGTCTTACTAAATGTGGAAAATGCTATACCATCTTTGGATAGGAATATAGTTAATTTTTAAAAGTAGTTATATGACTATATTATAGTTACCTGGCCTATAACAAAATATATAAAAATGAACTAAGAAAATCCAAAAATTAGAACCATTACTGAAATGGGGACTTTATTTAGATTTATAGACTTACTGATTAAATGTGCAAAAAAACATTTTATTCTGAGTACTAAGGAGTTGTCATGTTCTGGGTGCTTCTACCTTTTCAACATGGCCAAGACTAAAGTATAAATCTAGAGTTGACCGTTTGAAAGCCATCCTCCTCTCTACTATTTGATTAGTTATCACATCCCATCTATTTCCTTAGTATTTCTGAAATGTATTACCTTTTCTCCATCCCTAGTGCTTGTTCATTTCATCATATTTTCTTGCTTGGTCTTTTGAAATCACTTTCTAACTGATCTCTTTACTTCTTGTTTTACCTTATTATACTTCATTTTGTTACAATAATGGCTATTTCTGAAATATAATGTTAATTATGTCATTTCCTTGCTAAAAATTCTATGTTGATTTCCCTCAAGCAATGATGCTCTTACAATGAAAGTCTTATTTGAAACCACAGTAAATAACATCTGTTAAAACAAATAAATGTGGCACCTTATAGGCACACATTTGTTTTAGAAATTATAAGAAGAAATTATACGGCCAATCAATAAAACATTGTTTTTTACATTTTGTTTTTGTTGTGTATATCATCCATAGAAAGGTAGTAGGACATTTGCTAGCCTTAAAAACGTGAAAGTATAAAGCTATACCCTTCTAATAAACAATATATCTATAAGCAGTTCAAAGCCATAGAAATAGCAGAAGAAACTTTAGTGCAAGATCAGAAAAAAAAAAAAAAAAGTTAATGCATTGGGTTACTGCAATCTAAGTTCAGAATGTATATGCATTTGAATGCCTGCATTGTCCAGTTATTTGTGAAATACATGAACTGCCTTTCCTGAACTTGAATTCTGTGAAATACAACTTGAAACTATTGCTCTATACAGTAAATTTCAGATCACTTACCTTGATGTGTATAGGGTTTCCTTCAGAGGGGATTCCTGTTTACCTTTCCATTCTCATTTCCTTGATACCTTAAGTACACTGCATTCCCTAAAAAGCACTGTATTTTCTTATATCTCAATGCCTTCTCTCATTCTATTGTTTCTGACTAGAACACCTTTTCTACCTTGATATTATTGGAGAATTCCCAGCTACCCTTTACCTCATAGTTCAAACATCACCTCTATGAGAGTAGCTCTGAGCACTGTGGCCTCAACTACCCACCAGGGTTCTTTTTTTTCTTTTTTCTTTTTCTGAAACCTCTTCTATGTTTTTCTGTAGCATCTGGCATACACCTATAGTGTGAATTTAGCACCTTCTTGTGATTAAAAAAGTTTCTTAAAATCTGCCACTGCCATTATACTATGAACTATTTGAGAGGCAAATAGATGTGTTTTTTTGTTTCCTTCTCATTGGTAAGGTGTCCTTTATCTAGCTGGCCAGTAATTCTCAACTCTGGTGTTTAAAATAGAGATTTCCAACATCACTTCAGTCTTAGAGACTTAAAACCTCTAGGCATGAGTCCTAGGCACTTGCTTTTTTTTTTTTTTTTTTTTTTTGAAAGGTACCACAGGAGATTCTAGTGCACTTCTCTTCCATAAACCTTTCCAAATTCATATATACAACTTTTAGTTTTGGTTTATTTAAAGCAGAGTAAGACCTTACATGCTTTTGAGGCAAACCAAGTGTCAAGTACTTCTAGATTATATATACAGTGATATGTATAAAACAAGGGTTTATTTTTTTCACATGTGTATCATCTGTGTATAGAACAGTGCCTGGCCCATTGAAGGCAGTCAAATATTTGTTGAGCAAATAAAAGTATAAATTAGAGCAAGGAAGCTATAAAGAATGGTGTGTTAAAAGCAAACTAGACATTATTTTGAACAGCTTCTTGGAGTTGCATTTATGAAATAAATTTTATATAAAGAGATAGAGAGCATCTAGTGAAAGAGTGATATCATTTTAGGAACATAGTATATGCTTTTCAAACAGATATAGAAAAGAAGATTGTAGGAGATTCAATTAAATTTATTTCAGTTTTTACTGAGGAAGATATTAGGAGTATTCTTATTTCTAAATGATATTTTTTGGGGAACAGCTCAGAAGTTTTAGATTGACAGTGACAAACACATGGGATGTTCTAGACCTCATTAACAAAATAGACAAAAATAAGTATATTACCAAAAACAAATAAGTGTATTACCAGAACCAGATGACATAATCCCTAAATTTCTGAATAAACACTTAAATTAGTCAACTCACTATTCATAAACATTTATAACTGTTTTTTTAAATGGTCGTGATGTCAGAGACAACATGTAGGTAACTAGTATAACTTTTGGAGGGAAATGGACTTATAGTAATGATCCTCGTATCTGATGTAATGTCAGATCATACCAGGTAAATAGGAATAGATCAGAAATATAGGCATGGACTATAGAGAGTTGGGCTTTCCAGGACCCTAGCAAGCTGAAAGGAGATTAAATGCCCAGATATCCTTTAATACTATTTCTTCCTCAAGATTTCCATTGTCCACATTCTCCTAATTTCATTTGAGCGGTTTTGCAACTGAGATTGGCACAAAATCATGATCACAGTTCCACAGTTATGAAGTTTTCATCCATAAAAAGAATAACAAAACATTCTCTGAGATGTGTGGATTTGTTTCATTTCTATACTTATAAACTGGTAAAATAAAAGGTAGTACAGTTGGATTACTGATTATGGATTTAGCTTCTGACAATGACTTCATGCTCCTGTCACCGAGAAGCACAGTAGAGGCATCTTTAAGAATGGTAATGGAGGCAACCAACAAAGAATCAAGCTACTGAGATGCTAACAAGCTACTGAGGTGCTAGCAAGCATAAGAACCAGAAAGAATTAAATATTTTTTTCTTTTAAGAACTAGAAACCAAAGCCAGGTTGTTCAGTACTCCAGGCTGTCGTCTTCGACTATCCTGAGAGCATAAGGGTATAGGAGCAGGTTTGAGTAAAGGTTTATAGACGAGTAGAAAGTATGTTTATAAATTTTTAAAGTTACCTAAAGGGCAATCACATTCTCTCGCAAAAAGTCCTTTGGTGCTAGTATTTGTCAGCATATTGGGCTGTTGGTCTTGTGTAGTATGGTGGTTCTTATGTTCTTAAAAATAAATAGTGTGGTCATACTTCATGTATTTCTGATATAGAGCTAATTTAAAATCGTAACATAATTTCCAAGTATGTTTATCTGTATGATCATTATCAGTGAGTAAACCAAATTTCTATTTCTTAAAGTTTAGTGCATTTCAGTAGATATTTTTCTGCCCTCACTTGAAAATGTGCCTGTGAAAAATCTTAGGATTAAGTTTTATATTTACTTTTAATAGTAGGATGATTGTATTGATTTTCTGTAAAGCTGTTTATAATATTGGTTAAATAGCAACAACTTTGACTATATCCATTAAAGGTCTCAAATAGAAGCCCTACTTTAAACTTTCAAATCGAGTTTGTTTTTCTCAGAGAAAATGGAAGTTTTCGTTCCTATTTAAGTATCAAAATGATGCTTTATAAAAAAGCTTTTGTTTATAGTGACAGTTTTCATTTTTAGTTTTAAAAGGATAACTTTTCTTAATTCTTTTTAATATCTGAAAGGTTAATCTTTTAATGTGCACAATATACTAGTGTTTTTATTTAAAAATATAGATTAAGTATTTTAAATAATATTTCCTAATTTTCTTTTTTTTCCTTTTCTTTTTTTTGAGACGGAGTTTCGCTCTTGTTGCCCAGGCTGGAGTGCAATGGCGCGATCTTGGCTCACGGCAACCTCTGCCTCCTGGGTTTAAGCAATTCTCCTGCCTCAGCCTCCCGAGTAGCTGGGACTACAGGGGCGCGCCACCATGCCCAGCTAATTTTTGTATTTTTAGTAGAGACGGGGTTTCACCATATTGGCCAGGATGATCTCGATCTCTGGACCTCGTGATCCACCCGCCTCGGCCTCCCAAAGTGCTGGGATTAGAGGTGTGAGCCACCGCGCCCGGCCAATATTTCCTAATTTTCTAAATAATACTAAAATTTATGAGGACTAGTAAAAAATCATTGATTAAGTTTTATACAGCCAAAATTAGAAATAATATTTAAATGATTTAGAGAAGGTAGTTGTAAAAACTAGAATATAAGCCCTCCAAAAAGTATATAATAGGTCTACCATGATACCTAGAGAGAGGCTTGATTAAATGAAGCATTGTAGTCCTGAAGAAATGCAGCAAGAAGGTATTTTGGCATGTTTATTGTTGAAAAGATATTTATTATACACCTTTAAAAACAAGACATAAACTGTTCTCAGCTAAGTGACTGTGGTAAGAATGAAATAATGCTTTCTGGGATTGATTTATCAGCAAAATCACCTATGATATATTCTGGACTTATCTAAAATATTAAAAAGAATATGATTTTTGTTTCATATTTAGAAGCCCAAAATTACCAGTTAATATTGATGGTGTATAGAATTATTTTGAGTATAATGACATATAATGATGCTGTATAATCAGTATAATGAATTTGAAATTGAAAATATAATATTTAATGTTTTAGTTTCAGTTAAATGTTTTATAATTGGATTACTTGTATTCAATAAATACCCCTTTGAATTGATAATAGCCATAAAATCAACATCTTATTTGGATATGTGAATTTTATTATAAATAAAACTGATCATTTTGTAATGGTGGTTTTAGATGCAGATTTAATACCTCGATTTAGAAAGTAAAGATTGGAATTGAGAGAAAATTGTTATACTTCTTTTATCTTTCTTTTATTTTTACTTTACCAAAATGAACACAATAAAATTATACTCTCCAGAAAACTAACTGGATTGGTTAATATTCAGTTTAATTTGTTCCTATAAATTGACTAAAAACCTGTCTATAAATCTGTAAACTGTAAAAGTTTGAATATTATTCGTAGTATGATAAATTTTGAAGTTAGATTGAATCCGGGGGAAATGCTTACAGTTGGTAAACATCCATGCAGGTGGAAAATGTAAAACTAGCAAAAGAGACAAAAAAGAACTGAGCAGATGATATGAGGAAAACTCAGGAGTAGAGGCAGGTAATCCGAAGCATTTTTTAGAAAGAATATTAAGAGAGAAATTCAGGCATGTCCCAGCTCTGTGGAGTGGTCAAAGATAGTAAAAACAAAACCAACTTCAAAACAACAAACAAACAACACAAAATTGTCAGAGACAAATGAATTAGGCCAAGAGGAAATTGATTAGGTTAAACATTTTCATTAAGGTGATGGATAGAATTAAGATCAATACTATAATAAAGGATATAATTGGTAGCATCAGTACCAAGAGTAGATGTAGGGGAGATGTGTGAGGAGTTGATTTTATAGAAAAGAAAAGTGGTGAAAAAATAGCAGACAGTATTTTAATATCATTTTGGTACACTGTTAAGGATGGTGATGCAATTAAGCCACAGAAAAGCAATTGAAGCTACCAGAAACGAAATGGTAGGGTGGGGAATAGAGGTAAGATTTGCCTTTCAAAATAGCAAGGGGCAGGCATGGTAGCACATGCTGGTAGTCCCAGTTACTGGGGAAGCTGAGAGGGAGGCAGGAGTTGGAGGCTTTAGTGCACTGTGATCATGAATAGCCACTAGTAGTACAGTATTCCAATCTGGGCAACATAACAAGACTCCCTGTCTCTAAAATAAATAAATAAGTAAATAAAATAAAACAGTAGGTATCTAATTTAGAATTTTTCTCCTCACCTCATAATAACACATATTTTGTTTGAATTCTAAGTAAAATCTGTGCTTTGTCCTTTCAGGTAAATAAAAACATGATTCTTCTAGAAGATTATATGGCTTTTGTATTGCTGCTTCAGTTACCAAAAATTTATTGGCTTTAAACAACACAAATTTACCATCTTATTGTTATGGAGGTCAGAAGTATGAAATGGATACCACTGGGCTAAAATTAATGTGTTCACAGAACGGCATTCCTTTTGGAGGCTGTAGGGGAGATTTTCTTGACTCTTGCAGCTTTTAGATGCTGATCACAATTCCTTGGCTGATGGCCCCCTCCCGTCTTGAAAACCAGCCCCTTTCCATTTTCAAAGCCAATTGATCTTTCCCACACCTCACCACTCTGACATTGACTTTCCTGCTTCCCTTTTTTATGTTTAAGGATCCCTATGATTACATTGGGCCCACCAGGATAATCCAGGTTAATCTCCCCATTATGAGATTAGTTGATCAGCAATCTTCATTCCATCTGCAACCTTAATTCCCCTCTGCCATATAACCTAACATATTCACAAGTTCTTTGGGGGCTGTTATTCTCTCTACTTAGATGTTCATCACCTCACCTGTTTTTGTGTTTTGAGTTATTTTATGGAAAATTTTAAACACACAAGAACGGAGAGAATAATATTGAACCCCTGGCTTCAACAATGATCATCCTTGGCAAATCTTGCTTATTTATATTCTCTAATTTACTATTCTTACATTTCATTATTTTAAAGTAAATCTCAGGCATTGTACCCTTCCGTCTGTAAAAAACTTTACAGAGCAGATAAACAATTCCCCTCACCCTGTGCTTACATTATAATCCTCAAGCCCATTATCATAGCAGAAAACAATTAACATTTCTTTATATAACATGTAGTTAATGTTTAAATTCCCTCAGTTGTCCCACATTGTCTTTTTGTAGTTGATTTGTTTAGATTGGGATCCAAGCAAGCTCCATATTGCATTTTTACTTGTCTTGAAGTTATCTTAATTTTCAATCTGTGTAAAGTCACAGGGTTTTTGATAAGATTAGCTATCTTGTGCTTTTGTGTATATTAATGAAAAAAAAAAAACAAAAAAAAACCTCTTTGTCCTGATTTCTTTATGAACTAGAAGGCTTTATGTGAGAAAGCGGGTGGGTTGCTCACTGTACCACAAGGTGACAAATAGAGAACTTTTAAATGTTTTCTAGACATGGTAACATTCTTTAAGGAATAGGAAAAATAATATTTTTAGGTCATTCTAAGAGCTTTTGTACTATTTTGTGATGCTACTATAGGATGGGTTTTGCTGAGAATGTTAGAAAAAAGTGTCATAAAAGACACAGTATGTGTCAAAGTGAATAAAAGTGGGATGGATTCTTTAAGTTGTATTCAATATTACTGATTTTTATCCATGAAATAAATTATTTGAGGGATAGGATGAGATTCAATTTTGTATAGCTCTTAAGTGAAAGAATAGAACATTTGATAAGGATTCACTCTACAGTTACTTAGAATAGAATTATATAGCAAAAAGCTGAAAGTGAATTGGACAAAGTCTGTTTTATTAGTAACTTAGATTTCTTCTAAGTTATGTTTCCAACATGTGGGCTAATAGTCTGAATATACTTGAAGAACTGAGTTGGAAAGTGATAAGAAGAGGATTAGAATACTGATGCGGAACACATTTTGATTTATTGAGTTCCATTTATAAATAATCTATACACTACATTTACTGATTACTTACATAATTCAAAAGGTACCTTATTCTGATTCTCTGCCATCCTATGGTAGTTTATTGTTGGATCTTTCTTTGCTTTTTCCAGTTCCATCTTAACCAAAACTTTTTTGTTGTTTCAGGTGATATTGAATATTCTTGTGCTCTATCATAGCTCCCCACTAGCTATTTGGTGAATTCAGTTACTTATTTAAACATTTATTGAAAGTGTATTTTATATATAATTCTAAACTAGACTTTTTAATTGGGCAACTTTTTTTTTTGTTAGGAATGACTTTGCAAGATAAGCACACTATGAACCAGTTATATTTTTATTTGATTAACAGAATAGTTTGCATCATGTGAATTTTAATTCATGTTTTTTTAACTTTATGAAACTCCCTCCTATTTTTTCAATGGCTCAGGATTTTTGCTCTCTGTCCCTTCCTTTCTTTTTTCCTTGTATTTCTACTATTTTTGAATTATTTTATGATGTGTTTGATATTTTTCTTTGTCCTTAGCTTATATTAATTTCCATTTATATCTTCTTGGCTAAAAGCTGCTTTATTCTAAAATAAAAGAACCTGGAAAATGTCTAAAATATATTTTTGGTATAATTTCATTTCCCTAACAAATCTAATACTTATTGAGACTATTAACATACCAAAATAACTCTTTAAATCTCTTAAGTTTCTCTTTTATTCACCAATTTTTTTTAAAGGATTGAAAAGTATTTATTCTGGGTCAACTCAGTATAGTTATCAAATAATCATCTTTAAATCATGCTTCTTTGTTCTCTGCTAACAGACTCTAATTAAAAAAAATTTTTTTTTGAAAAATGATTTGGGTACTTTTTTGCTTTTTAAAAATTTAATACTTTTAAATTGATATAAATAGATGTACATGTTTTGGGGGTACATATGGGAATTTAATACATTTGTATAGTTTGCAAACATCAAATCAGTGTAATTGGGATATCCATCACCTTAAATATTTGTCTTTGCTTTATGCTAAAAACATTAGAATTATTCTCTTTTAGCTATTTTTGAAATGTAGAATAGATCATTGTAAACTATAGTCACCTTACTGATCTATTAAACACGATATTATTTCTTCTATCAAAATATATATTTGTACTCATTAATCAACTTCTTTTCATTTTCTCAACCTCCTTCCAGGAGGTAACCAATATACTCTGTGTCTTCACGAGTTGTACTTTTTAGCTTTTACATGAGTGAGAACATGTGATATTTGTTTTTCTGTGCTTGGTTTATTTCACTTAACTTATGACTTCCTGTTACATTCATAGTGCTGCAAGTGACAAGATTTCATTCTTTTTTATGGATGAATAATATTCCCTTGTGTGTATATATACTGCATTTTCTTCCTCCATTCATTGATGGGCGCTTGGTTTGAGTTTATATTTTGGCTATTGTGAGTAGTGCTGCAATGAACATAAGAGTGCCAGTATCTCTTTGATATACTGATTTCCTTTCTTTTGGCCATATATCCAGTAGTGGAATTGCTGGATCATATGGTTGTTCTATTTTTAGTTTTTTGAGGAATCTTCATGCAGTTTTCCATAGTGGCTGTACTAATTTACATTCCTACCAACATATGTGAGTTCCCCTCTCCACATCCTTGCCAGCTTTCATTATTCCCTGTCTTTTTTATAAAATCCTTTTTAATTGGAGTGAGATGATATCTTATTGTAGTTTTGATTTGCATTTCTCTGATGATTAGTGACGTTGAGCATTTTTCATATACTTGTTGGCCATTTGTATGTCTTCTTTGAGAAATATCTATTCAGATCTTTTGCCCATTTAAAACTCAGATTATTTATTTATTTTTGCTATTGAGTTGTTTGAGCTCATATATTCTGGTTATTCATCCCTTCTGAGATGAACAGATTGCAAATATTTTCTCCCATTCTGTGGGTTGTCTCTTTACCTTGTTGATGGTTTCCTTTGCTATACAGAAGATTTTTAGCTTGATGCAATCCCATTTTCTATTTTTGCTTCCATTGTATGTACTTTTGAGGTCTTACAAAAAAATCATTGCCCAGTCTTATGTCTTGTAACATTTCTCCAGCATTTTCTTCTCGTAGATTCATAATTTTAGTTCTTAATTCACATCTTTAATCAATTTTGATTTGGTTTCTGTATATAGTGAGAGAAAGGGTCCAGTTTCATCATTTTGCATATAGGTAGCCAGGTTTCCCAGCACCGTTTTTTGAAGAAACTCTCTCCACTGAATGTTCTTGGTACCTTTATCAAAAATTAGCTGGCTGTAAATGTGTGGATTTATTTCTGGGTTTTCTGTTGTATTCCACTGGTCTATGTATCTTTGTTTCTGCCAGTACCATGCTGATTTGGTTACTTTAAGTCTGTAGCATATTTTGAAGTCAAGTAGTGTGATGCCTCTAGCTTTGTTCTTTTTGCTCAGGGTTTCTTTGGCTATTCAGAATCTTTTGTGGTTTCATATAAATTTTAGGATTTTTTTTGTGTTTCTATGAAGGATGTTATTAGTATTTTGATAGAGATTGCACTGAATCTGTAAATTGCTTTGGGTAGAATTGTCATTTTAACAATATTAATTTTTTCAATTCATGAGCGTGAATTCTTTCCACTTGTTTGTGTCCTCTTCAATTCCTTTGTTAGTGTTTTATAGTTTTCATTGTAGAGATCTTTCACTTCTTTAAATTTATTCATAGGTATTTTATATTCTTTGTAGCTATTCTAAATGGTATTGCTTTTTTATTTCTTTGTTCAGATTGTTCACCATTGGTGTATATAAAAGCTTCTGATTTTTGGATGTTGATTTTGTATCCTACAACTTTACTGAATTTGCTTATCAGTTATAACAGTTTTTTGGTGGCATCTTTAGGTTTTTGTAAGTGTAAGATCATGTCATCTGTGAACAGGGCTAATTTGACTTCCTTTTTCTAATTTGGATACCCCTTTATTTTTTTTTTCTCTTGCCTAATTGCTGTGGTCAGGACTTTCAGTATTAGGTTGACTAAAAATGGTGGAGGTGGGCATCCTTGTCTTCTTCCAGATTTTAGAGGAAAGGCTTTCAAATGTTCCCTGTTCAGTATGATGTTACTTTTGGGTTTGTCATATATAGCCTTTATTATTTTGAGGTATGTTCTTTTCTATCCAGTTTGCTGAGGGTCTTTCTCATAAAAGGATATTGCATTTTATCAAACATTTTTTTCAGCATTTATTAAAATGATGGTATGCTTTTTGTTCTTGGTTGTCTTAGTGTGATTTATCACATTTATTGTCTTGCATTTGTTGAGGATCGTCACATTGGTGTTAATCAGGGATACTGGCCTGTAGTTTTTTTTTTGTTGTTGTTGTTGTTGTGTCTTTGTCTGGTTTTGGTAATGCTGGCCTCATAGGATACGTTTGGAAGTATTCCCCCTTCATTTTTTTGAAGAGTTTGAGTAGAATTGCTGTTAGTTCTTCTTTAAAATGTTAGGTAGAATTCATTAATTAAACCATCAGGCTTTACTTTAGTGGGAGACTTTTTATAACTGCTTCAATCTTATTCCCCATTATTGGTATGCTAAGGTTTTCTCTTTCTTCCTGGTTCAATCTTGGTAGGTTGTATGTGTCCAGAATATATAAACAAATTAGAAAACTTAGAAGAAAGGGATAAATTCAATTCTGGTAGGTTGAATTTATCCCTTTCTTCTAAGTTTTCTAATTTGTTTATATACAGTTATTCATAGTGGTGTCTAATAATTCCTTACATTCCTGTGGTCTCAGTTATTATGTCTCTAATTCTTTTGTTTCTGATGGTATTTATTTGGATATTCTTTTTTTTTCTTAGTCTAGCTAAGGGTTTGTCTATTTTATTTACATTTTCAAAAATAAGCCCTTCATTTTGTTGATCTTCTGTAGTGTTTATTTTTTATTCTCAACTTCATTTCTTTTCTGATCTTTATTGTTTCTTTTTGTATGAATTTTGAGTTCGAATTGTTCTTGTTTTTCTAGTTCCTTGAGGTGTATCTTAGGTTATTTATTTAAAGTCTTTCTGCTTTTTTGATCTAGGTGTTTAATGCCATATACTTCTCTCTCAGTACTGCTTTTGCTGTATCTCATAGATTTCAGTATATTTGCATTTTCATTTGTTTCAAGAAATTTTTAAATTTCCTTTTTAATTTTTTCATTGACCCATTAGTCATTCAGGAGCATGTTGTTTGATTTACCGGTGTTTTTGTAGTTTCTGAGCACTCTCTTGTTATTGATTTTTAGTTTTATTTCATTGTGGTCAGAAATGATATGTAATATGATTTCTACTTTTTTGAATTTGTTCTAACTTGTTTTATGGCCTGAGATATGGTCTATTTTAGAGAATGTTCCATGTTCTGATTTTTTTAAAAAAGGTGTATTCTGCAGCAGTTGGGTGAAATATTTTGCAAACGCCAATTAAGCCCATTTGGTCTAGTGTGTAGTTTATCAGTGATGTTTGTTGACTTTCTGGCTGGATGATCTGTCCATTGCTGAGAGAGGAGGATTTTTTAATTTCGTTTTGTTTTTAACTGAATGTTTAATACATTTGTAGGAATAGAAGGAATGCAACAAGGATTAGAATTTTATAATTACATTAGACATTTACATAAAAGATCTTTCATTTTTCAAAGAAGTTTCTCCTATGTCCCTATCTTTTCTGTCTTTCTCAAAGCAGTAGTTATACTATTCTCATGGCCAAGCTTATTTCATTGTGTTAAACAGTAATTATATCTGTATGTTTCACAACATTATCATCTTCAGAAAATCTACCCATCATTTCACCATACAATCTCACTGCATTGTTTCACAGTATAATTGTATTCCACTTAAATTAGAAAAGCCCAAAGAAATTAGAGCAAAACAGTCAAATTCATATGAATAAATGCTAGAGAACCAAAGATTTTAAAGTTCTGATTTAGTAACAGTTACTAAGTCTATAGGCATAAAACTTCTATTTATTCATACTATTAAAACAGCAATACAAGAAATGAAAGCTACATTAATGAAAAAGGAACTCAGAAATGAGATAAGTAATACAATATTTAAATATAGATGCTATATGTATTTTATGATAGGTGTCAGGTAAATAAACTATCATCTTAAATTCTGGTCTCAGAGAAAAAGATCAAAGAATATGCTCCATATTATTAGGTCCATCTTTGAAACCAATGAGATCCTTTGGAAAAATGGCTTTAGTCTTTCTTTTTGTCAGAGATTCCATTGGTCCTTTTGTTGGTAATCTATTTTTTTTCCATCCTTACAGTCTACCTTGTCTTTATTTTAAATTTTTCGTAGTCCTGTATAGTTTTATAGGCTATATATAATATAAGTAATAAAAGGAGAAATAAGAAATAAAAAACAAAGTATATGTATGGCTCTAAAAACTTTTCATATTTGTAGAACAGAATTGAAATGATGATACAAGGAATGCATACCATTGCCTGGGCTTTACCTCCTAAACTGCAACCATGAAGCCCTAATGACAACGTCCACATTTCTGGAGGCAGGGATGAGCAGCAGCCTAGAGTGGGTTGTTAAGAACCCAACTATTAGTGTTGTGCAGTCTACCTCTCTGTCTCAACCTTATTAATGTTTGCTTTATATGCTTGGGAACTCTGGTGTTGGGTGCACTGTTATTTATAATCGTTATATCCTCTTGCTGAATTGACTCCTTTATTATTATATAGTGACCTTCTTTGTTTTTATAGTTTTTGATTTGTAGTCTACTTTTCTGATCTACATCTAGCTATTCCTGCTGTTTTTTTGGTTTCCAGTTGCATGGCATATCTCTTTCCACCCCTTCAGTTTCAGTCTATGTGGGTTTACTGTAAGCAGTATATAGTTGTGTCTTGTGTCTTTATTCATTTAGCTACCCTATGCCTTTTACTTGGATAATTGAGTCCAGTTACATTCAAGATAATTATTGCTGAGTAAGGATATACTATCACTATTCTGTTGCTTGTTTTCTGGTTCTTTTGTAACTCTTTTCTTCCTTTCTTCCTTTCTTCCTGTCTTCCTTTGTGATTAAGTGATTTTCTCTAGTAATATGTCTTAATTTGTTGCTTTTTATTTTTAGTGAAGCTATTATAGGTTTTTGCATTGTTATTGACATGAGGCTTACAGAGAACGTCTTATATATATAACAAGTATATTTCAAAGAGATGACAACTCGTGTTAGTTCATACAAAGAATAGGACAAATGAAGAAGAGTGGGGAAATATTCTATGTTTTAACTCCCTCTTGCCACATTTTGAATTTTGTTGTCTCCATTTATGTATCTTTAATTGCTTATCTCTTAACAGATTGCTGTAGGTATTATTGTCTTTGATAGATTTGTCTTTTAGGTTTCATATTAGAATTATGGGTGAATTGCACACTACAGTTCCAGTATTAGAGTATTCTGGGTTTGTCTGTGTACTTAATTTTACCAGTGGGTTTTATACCTTCAAATGTTTTGTTCTTGTAAGTTATTATTTTTTAAAATTTTAGATGGAAAAACTCCCTTTAGCATTTATTGTAAGATGGGTCTGGTGGTGTTGGATTCTCCAAGAAAGACTTTATCTCTTCTTCATAGTTGAAGGACATGTTTGCTGGATATAGTATTCTTGGATGGCAGGTTTTTTTTTTTTTTTCTTTCACCACTCCCTGCTGGGCTGGATAGTTTCCATTGAGAAGTCTGAATGGATTAAACATCCTTTTAATATTATTTGTATATTTTCTCTTGCTGCTTTCAGGATCCTCTTTTTGTCTTTGGCTATTGACAGTTTGATTATTTATGCCTTGGTGTACTCTTATTTGAGTTGAATCTGTTTGGTATTCTCTACATTCTTGTACTTGGATATTTATCTTTTTAGTTTCAGAATTTTTTCAATTATTATTTCTTTGAATATGCTTTCTACCCCTTGCCCTTGGTCAAGTTCATCTTGACTATCAGTAATTCTTAGATTTGATCTTTTGAGGTAATTTTCTATATTTTGTAAGCAATCTTCATTCTCTTTCATTTTTCTCCCCTGTGTATTTTCAAAAGGCCTATCTTTGAGCTCATCTATTCCTTCCCCTGTTTCATACATTCTGTCATTGAGGGCCTCTAGTGAATTTTTTAGTTCAGCAAATATATTTCTCAGTTCCAAAATTGCTGCTTGATTTTTAAGAATAACTTCAATCTTTTTGTTAAATTTCTCTCATAAGTTTCTGCTTGCCTTGCCTTGCCTTTCTTTCTCTTCCTCTTTTTCTTTTTCTTTCTTTCCTCTAAGACAGAGTCTTGCTCTGTGGCCCAGGCTACAGTGCAGTGGCATGATCTTGGCTCACTGCAACTTCCGCCTCCAGGATTCAAGCAATTCTCCTGCCTCAGCCTTCTGAGTAGATGTGACTATAGGTATGTGCCACCACACCTTGCTAATTTTTTGTATTTTTAGTAGAGATGGAGTTTCACTGTGTTAGCCAGAATGGTCTCAATCTCCTGACCTTGTGATCTGCCTGCCTTGGACTCCCAAAGTGCTGGGATTACAGGCATGAGCCACCAAGCCTGGCCGATTACTCTGATAAATTTCTGAATTACTTTTCTGTGTTGTGTGGGAAGGCAGGCTAGGGGTTCATGCCCAGCAGACCTGAAGGATGAACTTCCTGTAGCATGGTACTGCTGACCAGCTTCAATTTGGTGTCTCCTTTGGCTGAGTTACAGAGCAGAATTTTCTTTTTTTTTTTGTACTAATTACACAAATTTAATGTATAATAGACAAATAGGCAACACATACTCTATATAAAATAATGTCATAGTTATCTTACATATTATGTATAACCTACATAATTATACATTTTAAAATTATATACCCCTCTTATAAATGCAAAGAACAATGAACAAAAAGCAAAAATGCAGTGAACCCCTTCAATACACCAGTACCAATATGTAATAGATCAGAGAGACTCAGACATAAAGAATTAAAATAATGTAATTAGTAAATTAATCTTTGTCGAGCTAAACCAAGTTTTACACTCTACAGAAAACTCAATAGTAAATTGAGCCAAAAACAATCTCGATTCCATAATCATAGAGGCAGAAATTATAGAGGCTAGATTATCTGATAATATAATCAATTTGTTCATATGATACAAACAAAAATCCTGAATGCTAAAACATTATTTGAAGACTTAATCGACTAGAATTTTCAAGTCCCACCTCCCCGCTTTGTTTCTCTTTGTCTTCGGGGATATTTCTTACTTCAGGTACCCCTGATGCTTTCCATGGGTTGGTGTAGAGACAGGGCTATTGCTGGGGAACCCAAAATGGTGGGAAAGCTGGTTGTCTATCTTGATCTGACCTTTTCCAGAGTAGAAATAATGAGTTGGGGGAAATTTTCTTAGTGCTTGGTGCCAGGAAGATTGGTGGGATTGGCATCACAGATATGGAACTCTTTTTCTCTTACTGTCTGCTTGGAGTTTTTTCACTTCTCTGTGGCCTTGCAAACTTATTCTTATATTTGAGTTCTGGGATATTTATGGTAATAATCTTAGTGATGTATATTTGTTTTGGTTTTCTGCTTGGGCAGTGAAACTATCTTGCTTCTCTATCTAAGAAAAGATCAGGGAGGGAAGCATGTGAGGTATAATTTACACATAAAAATCACATTTTAAGTACTTGTTTCAATGAGTTTTGATAATTATATACATCTGTGTAACCATCAGTCAAAACAAGATATAGAATATCTTAAATTCTCTAAATTTTTTTCCTGGCGCTTTCCAGTCAATTTCCACCCTTACCCCTTTCCAGAGGCAATTAAATTCTGACTTCTATCACCATAGCTTATGCTTACATGTTCTTAGAGTTCATATAAATAGAATCATATGGTATGCAAAGTGTGTGTATGTTTGTGTCTTTTACACAACATAGTGTGTTTTTTAAGATTTCAGGTTGTTGAATGTGTAAGTGATTTGTTCTTTTTTTTATTGCTCAGTAGTAGGTAGAGAGAAAAATACTTCAAAAGTATCCATACTTCAGATACACAGATGCAGGCAATGATTATTGATTTTTTTTAGGGGTGCATTTTATTTTAGTATTTTTTATGTTTAGTTTTTTGTTATGTCAAAATTAACAAAGACCACCCAAATGAGAACATAGGCTATTCAGATTTTGTTCTGGCAAAGGAATCAACCACCATCCTTTGCGTTTGGCAGAGACTCAAAGGCAGGCAGAAGAGTGGGACAGCTTTGTAGTGAAAAAAGTGTAGGCTTTAAGTATGTTCTTACTGTAAGTTGTTGGCATGGAAGCTGGAGGCAGGCTGTATACAAGGGAGGCATTTCTATATGATTGGTTTGAGAAGCATATTTGGTTTTGTCTAGTCGGTATTGAGTTGGAAGTGTTGTGAATGAGGGAGCTGTAAAAGTTAGGGAATCTGGCAGTCATTGGCCATTTCCTGTTTACTCTGGGCTGATGAGTGCAGAGATTGTGGTTTGACTTCCCAGACTTGTTGCTGCAGGGATTGTGGTTTGGTTTCCTGGTCTGGTTGCTGCAGAGGTTGTAGGTTAGAGTTCTATTATCTTATATGGTTGTATATAATTATAAATTATATTGTATAGTCAGTCTTTTGGTTATATTTTGTATGTGTTACAGATCTTATGTAGAATTTTACATACTAATTTTTTTTCACTTAACATTAGAATATAAGCACTTTTCGGTTGTTATGGATTTTTTTCTTTATATAAATTTAATGGCTGTGTAACAATCTAGTGGATGCACTCATTATTTATTATTGGAAATTTAGTTTTTATTCAGTTTTTCTCTTCTTACAGGAATGCTATTATGAACATCTGTAAGCATTAAGCCTTCAGCATATTTAGTATTATTTCCCGAGATGAGATTCCTAGTTGTAAAATAGTTAGGTTATAGGTCTTTATTTATCTTGTTGAATTAATTTCCAAAAGGATTCACCTAGTAATCTGTAGCTGTCAGTTCAGTGGTATTCTTATTAGCTTTCAATATTTAGAAATATTTTTATTAATTTAGTAAGTGAAAAATGTAATTTTGTATTATTTTATGATTGCTAGTGAGCTTGATTATTTTCCAATATACTTATTAGCCAGGTGAGTTTTTTCTTTTTATGAATTGTCTTTTCATATCCCCTTTTCTCCTATTTATTGGTTTCTAGTAATTTATATTACCTTGTATAAATCTTTATATATTAAATTAATCTTTTGTCTGTTATAGTTTTGTAAAATTTTCCCTAGTTCATTATTTGTATTCATATAGTTCTAATTTATGTAATTCATATTTCTTCTTTTGTCAGATCTATTGACTTATCCTTAGTGATTTCTTTTTTATCCTCTACAATCCAGAGTTTTGCTTGAATATTCATTTCTATTTTCTTTTACATTTTGGTGTTTTGATATATCACATTTTGACTATTTTAGCCAAATTTGGTTTAGTATATAGTATGACTCCAAAATGATGTTTCCTCCAAACAGCCCGTGAGTTGCACCATACCATTTGTTAACTGGTGCTTCCCTCTTGCACTGAATGTGGCACTCCTTTGTCATATATTAACTTGAAATGTACTAGGTTTTATAACTGGGATAACTGTGTTTTTCTGTCTTTCTGCCTGTTCTTGTTGTAATCCCATGCTGATTTCATTTTTCAGTCTAAAGACTGACCAACATACTCCATAGACTGGCCTTTTTGGAATATTTAAAAGGAAATGCAGTGTGTGTGCCCATCAGCATAGACTGCATACCTATAGTTAAACAAAGTTTTTTTTTTTTTTTTTTTTTTTTTTAGAGTAAGGGAGACTCTATACCCTAGGGAGGGCTTGTTATAGGATTTGAACTTGTGTTAGGTGATTTTAGACAAAATTCAAAGAAACATGAATTGGGTATTGTCAGAAACTGGAGATAATTCTATCATTTATTATCCTCAGAAGTTTTATCTAGAAGGTAGGAAGAATGGCATAAGGCTACGTAATAGGTAAAGAAGAAGCAGTGGCGTATGTTAGCTGGATAAGGGGAACATTTAATTATTAGTATGGTTTGTACAATGTTCTTACAGTTGTCACTACCCAGACAAGATTCCACAGTGGTTTTATTTTTGTCTTGCTTTTTCAGTCTTAGAGTGGCTTTGTTTGATGTTGGTTTTCTGTGAAATTATTCATGTGCCAAAGGAGAACACCATGGCCTAACCCTTAGTGCCAGGTAAACTGCAGCTTATAGCTATTAGAGGTTGCTTATTTTTTCTTTTGTTAAAAAATCAATTTATTACTTTTAAAGTAGTTTTTGTAGCTAAAGATGCTAGGATATGTTGCTAAGCAGCTATGCTTCAATAACTAGATAAGAAAAAATTTTCTTATTATTAGGCAACAATTTATATTGGTTTATTTACATTTATCATATAATTGTTGGACAACAACTATTGTAACAGTGTAATTACATACTGTCATGTGTCACTTAATGATAGGCATAGGTTCTGAGAAATGCATTGGTAGACAATTTGGTCATTGTGTAAATGTCACAGAGTGTACTTACACAAACCTGTATGGCATAGCCTACTACACACTTAGCTATATAGTATAGCCTATTGCTTCTAGGTTATAAACTTATACAGCATGTTGCTGTACTGAATACTGTAGGCAGTTATAACAAAATGGTAAATATTTGTGTATTTAAGTATATCTCAACATAGAAAAGGTACAGTAAAAGGTACGGTATTATAATTTTACAGGTCCACCCATAATATGTAGCCCATTGTTGGCTATAATGTCATTATGCAGCACATGACAGTATGAATTGAAATAGTGTTCTTGGAAACAACTCTCCTAAGTATACAAGTATCTTCTGCTCTTTTTATTTACATGATTTCTCTATTTACATTTTCTTTTCCTCTCTACTTTGAGAAAGTAATACAGATTTTATTTCCTCCATATAATAGTCTTAGCTGGCAGCCATTTTTAATTCTAGCAGATAAATAGAAGATTTGAAGTAACTTTTATTTTTCTGAGAGTAGTTCAACCCCCTGAATCACTTTAGTATTTTTGTGTAGCTAGGTGCATCCACAATATTCAATTTACTGTAGAAATAAAGTGAATTTTTAAAAACAAAACTTTTTATAGAAGCTATTATAGAAATAAAACTAAATTCCAAAAATCCTGCAGGAATCTCTGTTGGGTATGAGTTACGCTAAGTGAGATAAGCTGCCTATAATATTCTGATTTTTTACCTGAACTGTGCAACTTTAGGTAAAGCAGTCATTTTAACTGAATCAGAAGATAAATTATCTCACTAACATCACTGCAAACATTTTATACCGTTGGAGTAGTCTCACTGCTGTTTTTTGCAACCCTTCCCTTTCAGTCATTTTCTCATACTGGCAAACATAAATTGTTTGATAAAAGAAAATTATATGAAGTAAAATAATATCTTTAACAAATATGTGTTTTGAGGAGAGCATTATATTAATATTTGGTAATAGGATAGTCAGACTGTTGAGTTAATCATACTCAGAAACTTACTGGGTCAGGTGGAGATTTAGATAAGGAATTACATAGGGCATAGTCACAGAAGGCAATTTGTCTAAAAATTGTATTTACTTGCTTTAATGTGATTAAGTATAGGCAGAGATTAATGTTCAAGATGAAAATTCCAGATGCTAGAACAGTAGAGGAAAGAGTGATATGGGAGGAACTATGATACTAGACAAGAATTTAAATACTCAGCTTGATCTTGAAGAACTAGGATTACAGATCATTTAGGAACCAGTAGCAAAACTACTTCAATGCCAAGTCTACTGACCAAAGTTTTTTTTTTTTTATAAAAAATTCCTTTATCTAGCAAGTGAATTACTTTTAAAGGAATGATTGTTATTTGCCGAAACCATCAATTTCATTTTGAATGAAATCATCAATCATTCATTTTCTTCTTGTAACTTCACCCCTACAAAGAATTTTGAGCTTTTTTTCTGCCCTTCTTATTCTCTCTGCTTAGGTTAGCTTTAATGAGCTGTTCTTTTCTTTTCATGATTTATTTCTTTACCTATTTTTTTTTTCATTTTTCTTTGTTCAGTCTTCGTTTTGCTGTTTCTGCTGTTTGTGCGAAGTTACATTCTGCCTGTGTTCCAAGATTAAGAATAATTTCTGGTGAACTAACCATGGGTATAACCCCCAAAGGCTATCCAATTCTATCATCTTTATTATTCAATAAAGAACACAAGATTGAAAAAACTGTCTCTCATGTAGCCAGATAGTTCTCTACAAATCAATTTCACTCGTGTTTTTTTCCACCCCTAGGATTCATTTTTATCTTCCTATGTGATAGTCAAGATGAAGTTGAGCAAAGACAAAGGGTAGAAGGCAACATCATTCCTGGCTAATTTATTTGTATTTTTTTGTACTGATGGGATTTCACTATGTTGCCCAGGATGGTCTCAACTCCTAGCCTCATCTGATCCTCCCACCTTGGCCTCTCATTGTGCTGGGATTAGAGACTTGAGTCAGCACTCCTGACCTTGATTAACCTTTGTAAGCCTCAATTTCTTCATTTGTAATGATAACACCTATCATTACTTGGGGCTATAGAAATAAAAATTAAATAATATAATCCATGTAAAGTGTTTTTCATTGCGTCTAGTACATAGTAAAAAAAAAATGGTAGGGACATCAGCCTTAGAGGCAATGATTGTGTACATACAGACTTCTTTGTTTATTTCTAATGTAGCAAGAGGAAAGCTGTCATTTTCAAGTTCTTTGCAATTGGCAACAAATAAGCTGAGAAAGAAAAACATGGACTGTGTATTACTTCTTTGGTAGGGGGCAAAAATACCATTTCTGTAAGTAGATTGTATATTTAGATTTTATTTTACTTATAATGGAGGCTCAAAATGTTCCCCATCCCCTGTTTACTACTGGAAATTTAAGAAGGCGTCATCTGAGGAAAAGAGATGACCCACATATACCTAGAAGCTATTTATACTTATAGAAATGACAACAGTTCAGACCACGTAATTGGAAGTAAAACACTCCTCAGCAAATGCCAAATAATGGAAATCATAACAAACAGCCTCTCAGACCACAGTGCAGTCAAATTAGAACTCAGGATTAAGAAACTCCCTCAAAACTGCACAACTACATGGAAACAGAACAACCTGCTCCTGAATGACTACTGGATAAATAAATGAAGGCAGAAATAAAGGTGTTTTTTGAAACTGATGAGAACAAAGACACAACATATCAGAATCTTTGGGACATATTTAAAGCAGTGTCTAGAGGGAAATTTATAGCACTAAATGCCCAAGAGAAATGAGGAAAGATCTAAAATCAACACCCTAACATCATGATGAAAAGAACTAGAGCAGCAAGATCAAACAAATTCAAAAGCTAGCAGAAGACAAGAAATAACTAAGATCAGAGCAGAACTGAAAGAGATAGAGATACAAAAAACCCTTCAAAAAATAAGTGAATCCAGGAGATGCTTTTTTGAAAAAACCCACAAAATAAATAGACTACTAGCTAGACTAATAAAGAAGAAAAGAGAGAAGAATCAAATAGACACAATAAAAAATGGTAAAGGAAATATCACCACTGATCCCACAGAAATAAAAACGACCGTCAGAGATTACTACAAATACTTTTATGCAAATAAACCAGTAAATCTAGAAGAAATGGGTAAATTCCTGGATGCTTACATTCTTTCAAGCCTAGCCCAGAAAGAAGTTGAATCCCTGAATAGACCAATAACAAGGTCGGAAATTGAGGCAGTAATTAGTAGCCTACCAGCCAAAAGTCCAAAACCAGATAAATTCACAGCCAAATTCTACCAGACGTAAAAAAAGGAGCTGGTACCATTCCTTCTGAAACTATTCAAAACAGTAGAAAATAGAGGAAATCCTCCTTAACTCATTTTGTGAGACCAGCATGATTCTGATACCAAAATCTGGCAGAGACACAACTAAAAAAGAACATTTCAGGCCAATATCCATGATGAATATTGATGCAAAAATTCTTAATAAAATACTGGCAAACTGAATCCAATAGCACATCAAAAAGCTATCCATCATGATCAAGTTGGCTTCATCCCTGGTATGAAAGGCTGGTTCAACATATGCAAATCTATAAATGTAATCCATCACATAAACAGAAGCAAAGACAAAAACCACATGATTATCTCAACAGATGCAGAGAAAGCCTTTGACAACATTCAATACCCTTTATGCTAAAACTCTCTATAAACTAGGTATTGATGGACCATATCTCAAAATAATAAGAGCTATTTATGACAAACCCAGAGACAATATCTTACTGAATGGGCAAAAATTGGAAGCATTTCCTTTGAAAACTGGCAGAAGACAAGGATGCCCTCTCTCACTCACAGCTCCTATTCAACAAAGTATTGGAGGTTCTGGCGAGGGCAGTCAGGCAAGAAAAAGAAAAAAAGTGTATCTAGTTAGGGAAAAAAGAAATCAAATTTTCTCTATCTGGAGGCAACATGATTGTATATTTAGAAGACCCTATCATCTCAGCCCAAAATCTTCTTAGGCTGATAAGCAACTTCAGCAAAGTCTCACAATACAAAATCAATGTGCAAAAATCACAAACATTTCTGTACACCAGTAACAGACAAACAGCAAAATCATGAGTGAACTCCCATTCACAATTGCTACAAAAAGAATAAAATACCTAGGAATGAATACAGCTAACAAGGGATGTGAGGGACCTCTTCAAGGAGAACTACAAACCACTGCTCAAGGAAATAAGAGAGGACACAAACAGATGGAAAATTATTCCATGCTCATGAGCAGGAAGAATCAATATTGTGAAAATGGCCATATTGCCCAAAGTAATTTATAGATATAATGCTATCCCCATCAAGCTACAATTGACTATCTTCATAGAATTGGGGAAAAAAACTCTTAAACTTTATATGGAACCAAAAAGGAGCCTGCATAGCCAAGAAAATCCTAAGCAAAAAAGCAAGGTAAACAAACAAAAAAGGCTGGAGGCATCACACTACCTGACTTCAAATTATACTACAAGGCTACAGTAGTCAAACAGCATGGTACTGGTACCAAAACAGAGTTATAGACCAATAGAACAGAACAGAGGCCTCAGAAATAATGCCACACATCTACAACCATCTGATCTTTGACAAACCTTACAAAAACAAGCAATGGGGAAAGGATTCCCTATTTAATAAATGGTGTTGGGAAAACTGGCTAGCCATATGCAGAAAGCTGAAACTGCATCCCTTCCTTACACCGTATACAAAAATTAACTCCAGATAGATTAAAGATTTAAACATAAGACCCAATACCATAAAAACTCTAGAAGAAAACCTAGGCAGTACCATTCAGGATATAGGCATGTGCAAGGACTTCATGACTAAAACACCAAAAGCAATGGCAACAAAAGCCAAAATTGACAAGTGGGATCTAATTAAACTAAAGAGGTTCTGCACAGCAAAAGAAACAATCATTATAGTGAACTGGCCACCAACAGAATGGGAAAAAATTTTTGCAATTTACCCATCTGACAAAGGGATAATATCCAGAATCTACAAAGAGCTAAAACAGATTTACAAGAATAAAACAACCCCATCAAAAAGTGGGCAAAGGATGTGAACAGACACTTCTCAAAAGAAGACATTTATGTGGGCAACAAACGTATGAAAAAATGCTCATCGTCATTGGTCATTAGAGAAATGCAAATCAAAACCACATTGAGATACCATCTCATGCCAGTTACAATGGCAATCATTAAAAAATCAGGAGACAACAGATGCTGGAAAGGATGTGGAGAAATAGGAACACTTTTACACTGTTGGTGGGAGTGTAAATTAGTTCAACCATTGTGGAAGACAGTGTGGCAATTCCTCGAGGATCTAGAACTAGAAATGCTATTTTACACAGCAATTCCATTACCTAAAGGATTATAAATTATTCTATTATAAAGATACATGCATACATATGTTTATTGCAGTACTGTTCTCAATAGCAGAGACTTGGAACCAACCCAAATGCCCATCAATGATGGACTGAATAAAGAAAATGTGGCACATTTACACCATGGAATACTATGCAGCCATAAAAAAAGGATGAGTTCATGTCTTTTGCATTGACATGGATAAAGCGGGAAACCATTCTCGGCAAACTGACAGAAGAACAGAAAATGAAACATCACATGTTCTCACTCATGAGTGCGTGTTGAACAATGAGAACACATGGACACAGGGAGGGAAACATCACAAACCAGGGCCTGTCAGGGGGTGGGGGACTAGGGGAGGTATAGGAGGGGGTAGGGGATAGGGGAGGGATAGCATGAGGAGAAATACATAATGTATATGACGGGATAATGGATGCAGTAAACCACCATGGCACGTGTATACCTATGTAACAAATCTGCATGTTCTGCACATGTACCCCAGAACTTAAAGTGTGTGTGTATATATATATATATATATATATAGGAAATAGCAACAGTACGTGATATCTTAGCGGACCATTTGAAATGCAAGTGTGTAGCTCATGAGGGAATCAGACTAAAGCAAATGCAAATCATCTTTATGAGTCTAACACCATACTTAGTTAGATAAGTAATCTTTTTCAATCATCAAACATAACGCTAAACATTACCCTATTCTTGTTTCTTTTAAAGAATATACTATTAGTGAGAAAGTTAGAAATACCTATCAGGTGTCTCTCAGTCTATCATGGTTTCCAGTATATGTATTTGTATTAGGAGTACAGATGGAATTAGAAGGGAACCTTAAAATGATTTAGTTCACTCTTTTATTTTATAGACAAAGAAGCTGAGAGATTAAGTAATGTGTCCAGGTTAGATTGCCAGTGACAGAGCTGAGAACTGAACTGGGTCTCCTGACTTCTAGCAAAATATTCTTTTTTTTTTCCCATTTATTTTATTGCATTTTAGGTTTTGGGGTACATGTGAAGAACATGCAAAATTGTTGCATAGGAACACACGTGGCAGTGTGATTTGCTGCCTTCCTCCCCATCACCTACATCTGGCATTTCTCCCCTTGCTATCTCTCCCCAGCTCCCCACCCCCCACTGTCCCTCCCCTATTTCCCCCCAACTGACCCCAGTGTGTAGTGCTCCCCTCCCTGTATCCATGTGTTCTCATTGTTCAACACCCACCTATGAGTAAGAACATGCGGTGTTTGATCTGCTCTTCTGTCAGTTTGCTGAGAATGATGGTTTCCAGGTTCATCCATGTCCCTACAAAGGACCCAAACTCATCGTTTCTGATGGCTGCATAATATTCCATGGTGTATATGTGCCACATTTTCCCTATCCAGTCTATTGTCGATGGGCATTTGGGTTGGTTCCAGGTCTTTGCAAAATATTCTTACATGTCATTCTATTTCTGTAATTTTGTTTCGCAAGATTTTCACGTTCTTTTAAAAATGGTTTTTATTTTACCCAAAAGCCAAATTATTTTTCTGTGACTGCTAATTTACATTTTTATTGTATATTAATGAGAAAGATCATTAAGTTCATAGAAACTTGTTTGATAGCTATGTAGACACATAAAGTGGATTCAATAAAAGAGATATTTATTTTTTCAAGTGTGATACAAATTAAGTTGCAAAGTGTTGAGATATTAAATACTCTGGGGAGAGAAGCTAGTGTAGCTAGGAAGAAAATAAAAGTTTCAGAAAGGTAGCGTTTAAGTGGAAGTACTAGGGCAGGAGGAAAGATGGAGAGAAGCCATGGCCATAAAATATATTGTGAATGAATACCAAATTTGAGTTCTCAAGAGTCTAGAAGTGTATGACAATGAGGCTGTGTTTATTTGAGGCTATTAATTAATGATGGTTTGCTGAGTTGGAAGAGAGGACAGAATGATGTAGTCACAGTGTATAATAAGTTGAAGCAAGGATGTTGAAGACGCTGAGGCTGTTGATAGGGTCCAGAATAGAGAGAAAATATGTAAGCCAGATGGTAAAATCATGAAAGAAGATAAAAATGAGTCCTAGAGATGGAAAAAACACCACTGGAATTGATTTGTAGAGAACTATCTGGCTACATTAGAGATTGTTCTTTCAGTCTTGTGTTCTTTATTGAATAATAAAGATGATAGAATTGGATATCCTTTGGGGGTTATACCAATGGTTAGTTCATGTTATTAGTATGCTGGCATTCATATTACTCTGTCACTATATATTTGTATGTAGATATACTTTTCAATAGCAAGAATTGGGCCTGTTAATATATAATTTGATGTGTTTCTTTGAAGATATGTTTTAATGTATATAGGTATAAAATATGAAAGGAGGTGATACTATGAGAGATGATGAGATAGTTTAGAGATGGCAAATGAATTTAAACTTTATTCTCTCATATTTTGAAAGGACACTTTTAACTACTATAAACTTACATAACATGTTCAATTTACAAAGCATATTAACATGTATTATCTCAATCATGAGTCTAAGATTTTTGGGATAAGATTAACAGTGTGAACTATAAAATAAAAGTTACTCATGTATTTTGATGACAATAAGTAGTGTTTTGAATGCCTATAAGGCTCTTGTGCATGAAATTATAGAATTTCTGATCTCAAGTAATTAATATATAGGGAAGAAACACAGGTAGTAAGGAATAATCTACTTTAAAGCTATAATAATCACAAGATTTAATAATACATTAGTATGCATAACATATTGTCAATTAAATAACTGCATAAAATATTGTACAAATGGAGGTGCTCATTCTATTCTAACATCCGAACTTTATATAATTCAATTTAATATGGTGACAGTAGTCACAAGGATGGTCAGTGGGAAAAGGGTGAGAATGAAAGCTATTGAACTTTTTAAAAAATTTTAAATATGCCTTCATTACTATGGAAAATTCAGACAACAACTCGGAATACAGAGATAATTATATATTGATTTAAACATTATTCTAGATAAAGAATTTAATATTTATAAAATACTTCATTTACCTTTCTAAAAATTTGACATAATAGTTTTTGAAGGAAATACTGCTTATATGCACAAATCATATCAATGAACTGAAAAACACTATTAACATTTAATCATAGCACTAGGCTCAGTGAAGGGGCAAATTGAAGGCATGATCCCTGTTTATAAAGGAGTTTAGAACTTATCTGAGGAGACCAAAGTGTCATAATTATTCTTCAGTAATTTTGAATAAAAATGAAGAATCTGTTCAAAAAAGAAAAAATTGAACGTTTCCACAGTGAGCTGAATATTTTTCAAGGAGAATTCAGTACACACATGTTCCCATAAGCATTTAAACACAAGAATTTAAAACACCTAAGCTGTGGTGTTAGCTTAGTATTTTAACAAATATTTTATGTAGCCAGTAAGGCTTTCACTTGGAATTTGAAAAGATAAATAGGTAAATATTTTATTTGTGAAAAATGCTACATTTAGGACCTCATTTTTTTAATCACTGTGTATAAATAATTTTTTTACTATTAGGTTTTTGAAGATACTTTGAAAAGGGATTTTATTAGCAGCTCCAATCAAAGCAAAATATTAAAATGGTTCTTGAGATATATAAACAAATAATTACTTCTTGAATACTAAATTCTGATGGGGTTTTATTGTCACAGCTACAATAGAAATTGATAACATAAGCTCTGTATTTCTAATAGAATTGTAACAATTGCATTGTAATTTCTGTAGTATTCAATAAACATTGAGATATATGAATATAATCTTGCTATTAATGAAGATTATGAAAACAGGTTAATCTAAGTTCCAAGCTAGTGAAAAGTATTTTTTCTTTCTAACCACATTATATAATAGAAAATTGTTCAATGTTACTGAATACAACCTTTGTTTTTAGACTTTTAACAAATTTAACAGACTTCAGATTTACAACCAGAAATATAAACAAGAATTTCCTCCCATTTTTTGGGTAATTGCTTATTTCTAGTGTAAGTAGTAGCTACTGATTTTTGTTTTTGTTTTAATCTTCTACCTAGCTAATTTACCACATTCTTTTATTTCCAAAAAAAATTTTAGTAATTTGTTTCTTATTTTCTTGTATTTGTATGCATGATTTCAATTTATTATCTTGCTGAAGTAGCTTGAATTTATAAAACAAAGTTGAATAATAATGGGAATAGTGAATATACATGTCTTATTCCTGATTTTAATGGAAATGACTATAGCTTTTTGTCGTTTAGTATATGTTTTGTTATTTTCATTATGCCATTTTCTTCTAATCCTATTTTATATAACATTTTTACTTGGATTGACTGCTGAACTTCATCAGATGCCTTTCCAGAACCTATTGATATAATCCTGGTTTTATCCTTTAATTTGTTGATTAATGAATAATGTCAGTACACATCCTTATTCAACTTCTTGTTGAAATCTAACAAAGATACATTTTAAGTTTTATTTATTTTCCCTTCCATGAAAGAGAAAAAGTACAAATAATTTTCTGGCTTTTTAAATAAAACTAATTATATTTATATTTTTCTAAAAATGCTATGCCAATTAAAAATTATTATCAGGGGAAAAATTAAGTAAAACAAACATTCAGAATTACAGACTCCTTAGAGACTAAATATTACATTCACAAGAGGAAGCAGCAGTCTGTGAAGTTCAGTTGTTTTGTAAGACTCCTTTTTAGAAACAACATTTGCAAAGACATTTATATGTTGAAGAATATCATTTGCTTTTCTGTATCTGTATCTTGCCAAGGTTTATTTTGCAAGTAGTTAGAAGTTCTCACAATTTGAAGGCTGGGGCCTGGAAAACTCAAAATTTAAATTAAGGAAAGGAAAAGGGTAAAATAAGCTTGTAACTAATAGAGTATGAGGTATATATATTTAATATCTATACTTACACTTGTGGAATGAAATGTATTTGGCCATGGTTTATCAGTTTGAATGCATCACTGAGTTTGATTTATTAGTATCTTATTTAGTCTTTTGCACCTATTATTTATAGGTCTTCATTTGCTTTATAATGCTTAAAACAATATGAAATTATATAGACTATAAAATTTGATGAATTTCCTGTGAAATTACTTCTATATTCAAAACAGCATTTTCATCGTTTGTGGCCTTTTGCAGCAGCCCCTCCATCTTTTCTACCTTGAACCCAGGAAACAACTTGCTTTTTTGTTTTTTTTAAAAAAACTTTGGATTGTTAGTATCTTATATAGTTTATTTCTCTCTGTCTCTTCTCTCTCTGAATATATGTATCACATATATTAATTTTTATCTTTCAAAATATTTAAGTTTTGAAAGATAAGGTCAATTAGGGGAGGAGTTTGGGAATGAATTAGTGACAAGCACATAAAAACTAAGGAAATAAAGAAAATTTTTAAAAATTAGCCCCAGGAAACAAAAAAATTTGTGTGGCAAAGTAAAAGAGTAATAATTGATAGTCAGAACAGTTAGGATTTTTTTTTGGAGGACGGGGATATAGGAAGTATGGGAAGTATGCTTGTATGTGTAATGGGGATAGTTGAGAAAGAAAGGCTCCTTTTTTTTTTTTGGAAAGGTCAGTAAGTAGCAATGTAAACATGTTATTTTGAGACACATTAGGTAAAAATACTAAAGTAAAGAGCAAAAGAGATTGAAAAGTGGTTGCATCTGGGAAGTAGGAAATGGGAGAGGGAGGAAAACATATGACTTTTAGTTATCCTAATATGTCCTATGGAATTATATGACTTGTTAAACTATGTGCATGATAGAATATGATAAAAATAAAAGTAACACAAGAAAAAAGTTAGATATAAAATTTCAAAAAATTAATGTTAATGAACAAATACCCCATTTCTATTATATATACTTCTAAATATCTTATAAAATGGGAGTGGATTAGTGCTTTATTCTTTTAAAATTTTGATATCAACTACCTTTTGGATGTTTGAATGTGATAGTTTTCTTATTATTTCAAGAGATTTGTAAGTCTTACTGAGAAACTAGTACCATACCTCAATCGCCAATGACCAGTGGCAGTTTACATGAGCAGGTAGTTTGTCACACTTGTGCATATAGAACAATCTTACTTTTTAAAAAATCACAATATGATGGAGTTTCATAGAAACTTGTCATTTCTATCACTATTATGCCATTATATGGTATCATATATGTTATAGACCTTTTACTTAGTCTTTTCTTTTATCCAAGAGAGCAGGAAATTATTCAGCAATACTTTCAGTGACCTAAGATGACATCAGATTTAGATAAGAACTGTGAACATACACGCATAATCTTAAAAAAACTCCAGGTTTAAATGATTTGGTTGTTATTGAAAACAAGCATAACTGAAATTCAGGGACCTTTCTCAACAATGAGTTGCTCCATAGTTTTGGTAATAATTGGCTTTTGCTAAACAAAGTGGCAAAATACGTTGTGTCCATCTGAACGTTCCTTACTACAGATATTTTCTCTCAAATTTTATCGATTCATGACTTACTGCTTAAATTTTGAGACAGTTTATCTGGAGTGATATGCCCCACTCCACATTTTACCCTGAGTGTGACATTTGTAGACAAAACCAGACAAGTAACTTAATATCAGAAAAGGCATAGCAAAAATTGGGTTATCATATCTATTTACTAGCAAATCTTCTTCCTAGAAGAACTTTTAAGTAAAATAAATGTATTGCATAATTGGAATATTCTATTTCCTGTTACATATTGGTATTTTTTTTTTCTATACATGGTAGTTTCCAGTGTTATCATTAATATCATTAGGTAAAACCTGGTGCAATGCTTCTAGGAGTTCTGTGTTCAAATATAGAAATGATAGCTTTGGAATATCAGTATTATTTGGATATGAGATATATATATATATATATATGTAATGTCAACCAAAAATAACCAGATGAAAAAAATGCCCAAATATGTTGAATTTATTTGGGAATTAGAAATGAAGTTTTTAACCTGAGATGCATAGCTATGCCAAGCCAGGTATGCATCTGAAGAGGCGAGAGTAAAGGGAAGCTGGTATTGGCAAAAGGAGAAGTTCACATAAGCTGCTTGGAAATAGAGTTCATTGGTTTTGGAGACTCATAGCCAGAGTTGGCATCAGTTCATTGGTGGAAAGCTATTACTGGGCAAGTTTTCTTTCAAGAGGATCTTATATGAATTATAGCAGTACTGAAAAAAGAATTTCTTTTGGAGTTGTTTTAGCAAGTCCTTAAGACAGTCTTTATCTCAAACATGCAAGCGTGAACCCTTCATGCGTTACCAGCTCTGGTTAGTTTGGGTCTATAAAAAGTGATTTCATTCTGGTATCTGCAACTTTCACAGCATGGGCCATTAATATGGTAGCATGCTAGAAGCTGTTAGAATCAAAAGCCATATTTTTTTTTCATTTTTTAGGCTGATCATTAATACTGGGAAGCTTTCCTCATAAATTAACTTGGTGATCTAATATTTACTTCTTTTTAAGAATGAATGCTTGGATGCAAGGGAGGCTACTGTAATGGGCCGTAATAATTGTGTCTTAAACAATATAGAAATTTATTTTTCTTTTATGAATCTGTCCAATCAAAAGCAAACTTGAACTAATTCAATGACTGTATGGTGTCAACAGTCCAACAAGATCTTTCTATCTTGCTCTGCCATCCTCAAAGTATAGCTTCCATCTTATATTCTAAGATGGCTGCTCTAACTCCTGCTGTTGTATTCTATTTTCCAACCAGTCAGAGGGTGAGAAAAATAGACTATTTGCCTTTACCGTTAAGAATATATTATGTATCATTTTTTCTGTTTTCCTTTGTTCAGAATCTAGTCTAGCCTGCAGTGGAGGCTGGTAAAGGTAGCCTTTAACTGGATTGTTATCTGCCTAACTAAAACTTCTATTAATATAGAGGAAAGGGAAAAAAGCAGACATTGGGGAACAATAGGCAGTCCCTGTCACAGGTGGTTTTCAGGCTATTTTGCAATATTATGATAATATTAAGCCTGGACAACCAGGCCTACTATAAATTCTGCTTTGCCAAAGTATTGCTGTCAGTTCTATCCTGGTCCTTTTGTGTTCCCAATCGTACCAAGAAAACTAAAACTAAAAGTATACTAAAATATTCAGATTTTCTTGGTAGCTGGTTTCTGGTTAGATTCAGCCAATTGGAGGCACTTAACACAAGATTAATAAATAAAGAGAAGACAAAAGTCATTTTGTTTCTGGTAGTGCCTCTTGCAGTATCAGCACTGAGTACAGGTTTATGTATTTCATCCTCTGAAGTGGTAGCAACTTCCTTAACTCAGGGTAATATGACCAACCCTTCCACATATTTGTAACCAGTTCTTTCTATTACATATTTATTTGTTCAAATATCTAGATAGATTTGTGTAACTATTGATACAGTTGGCCACTTCACTTCATTCGTATAATATTTTGAAGGGAAAGTGGAACAAAAGAAAACAAGCAAAGCAAAGTAGCATTAAGAAAAGCTAGATATTTAAGAACTTCATCTATTTTTTAATGTTGGTGACCAGCTTTACTACTATTATCTTCACTGAGCATAAACTATAATATTTCAAGAAGATTTTTTGACTCTGTCTAAAACTGAGAATTATTTTTAGCTTAACATAGTTGTCTTCAGACTCTGTTCTACGTTTTTTTATCCTTTTCTTTTACTGCATCTGTATCATTTCAGTTGATGTCCTTGATTCCTTTGAACTGACCTCAACTTTTTATTGCATACTTTGTCTCATAATAAGATTTGGTGTTCTTGAAGAGAACAACATTCTTTTATTTCAAATTGAAATATAACCCACCCACCATACAATTCACCTATTTAAAGTATGCATTTCAGTGGTGTTTAACAAATTCAGAGTTGTACAGTAACCACCACGATCAATTTTAGAACATTTCCATCAGTCCAGAAAGGAACACTGTATGCAGTAACAATCAATTTCTATTAACCTGAACTCCCATCCCTAGGCAACCACTAATATAAGTTCTGTTTCTGTAGATTTTCCTGTTCTATACACTTCATATAAATGGAATCATATAGTATGTGACTAGCTTCTTCAGTTAGCATAACATTTTCAAGGTTGATCTATGTTGTAGCACATATCAGTACTTTATTTTTTTAAATTGATGAATAATATTCTATTGTATGGATATACCACATTTTATTTATTTATTTATCAGTTGATGAACATTTGAGTTATTTGTTTTTGGCTGCAGTGAATAATGCTGCTATGAACATTACAAGAGCTTTGTTTATATTTATGTTTTCATTTCTCTTGGGTTTATGCCTAGGAGCAGAATTGCTGAGTCATATGGTAACTCTATATTTCATATATTGAGGAACTACCAATCTATTTTCCAAAAAGCCTGCATGATTTTACATTTCTAACAGCAATGTATTAGGGCTTCAATTTTTTTACATATTTATCAACTTATGTTAATGTATCTGTTTTTGATTATAGTCATCCTAGTGGGCACACAGTTGTATCTTGTTGATATGATTTACTCTAATGGCTAATGATGTTGAGGATCTTTCTGTGTTTATTGGCCATTTATATATATTATTTATTATATAATAAATGTCTATTAAAATCATTTGCCCATTTTAAATTTATGTTATTTGTCTTTTTTAATTTTAGGGGTTCTTTATATCTTCTGGATATAAGTTCTTTTTCAGATATTTGATTTGCAATTTTTTTCCTATTCTGTGGGTTATTCTTTCACATTTTTATTTCAATAGTTTTTGGGGAACAGGTGGTTTTTAGTTACATGGGTAAGTTCTTTAGTGCTGACTTCTGAGACTTTTGGTGCCCATCACATGAGCAGTGTACACTGTATTCAATGTGTAGTCTTTATCTCTCACCCCACTCCCACACTTGCTCCTGAGCTCCTGAAATCCATTATATCATTCTTATGCCTTTGTGTCCTCATAGGTTAGCTCTTACTCATATGTGAGAGCATATGATATTTGGTTTTTCATTCCTGAGTTACTTCACTTAGGATAATGGTTTCCAACTCCACCCAGGTTACTATGAATGCCATTATTTCATTCATTTTTATGGCTGAGTAGTATTTTATTGTGCATATATACCACATTCTCTTTATTAACTCATTGGTTGATGGGCATTTAGGCTGGTTCCATATTTTTCTGTGATTGCAAATTGTGCAGCTATAAGCATGCATGTGCATGTGTCTTTTTCATATAATGACTTCTTTTCTTCTGAGTAGATACCCAATGGTGGGATTGCTGGATCAAATGGTAGTTCTACTTTTAGTTCTTTTTTTTTTCCTATTTTATTGCATTTTAGGTTTTGGGGTACATGTGAAGAACATGCAAGATTGTTGCATAGGTACACAGTTGGCAGTGTGATTTGCTGCCTTCCTCCCCATCACCTACATCTGGCATCTCTCCCCTTGCTATCTCTCCCCAGCTCCCCACCCCCCACTGTCCCTCCCCTATTTCCCCTCAACTGACCTCAGTGTGTAGTGCTCTCCCGCCATGTCCATGTGTTCTCAATTGTTCAACACCTGCCTATGAGTGAGAACATGCGGTGTTTGATCTTATGCTCTTCTGTCAGTTTGCTGAGAATGATGGTTTCCAGGTTCATCCATGTCCCTACAAAGGGCACAAACTCATCATTTTTGATGGCTGCATAATATTCCATGGTGTATATGTGCCACATTTTCCCTGACCAGTCTATCGTCAATGGGCATTTGGGTTGGTTCCAGGTCTTTGCTATTGTAAACAGTGCTGCAGTGAACATTCGTGTGCACATGTCCTTATAGTAGAATGATTTGTAATCCTTTGGATATATACCCGGTAATGGGATTGCTGGGTCAAATGGAATTTCTGTTTCTAGGTCCTTGAGAAATCGCCACACTGTCTTCCACAATGGTTGAACTAATTTACACTCCCACCAACAGTGCAAAAGTGTTCCTATTTCTCCACATCCTCTCCAGCATCTGCTGTCTCCAGATTTTTTAGTGATCGCCATTCTAACTGGCATGAGATGGTATCTCAATGTGGTTTTGATTTGCATTTCTCTGATGACCAGTGATGTGCATTTTTTCATATGTTTGTTGGCCTCATGTATGTCTTCTTTTGTAAAGAGTCTGTTCATATCCTTTGCCTACTTTTGAATGGGCTTGTTAGTTTTTTTCTTGTAAATCTGTTTTGGTTCTTTGTAAATTCTGGACATCAGCCCTTTGTCAGATGGGTAAACTGCAAAAATTTTTTCCCATTCTGTTGGTTGCCGATTTGCTCTAATGACTGTTTCTTTTGCTGTGCAGAAGCTGTGGAGTTTGGTTAGGTCCCATTTGTCTATTTTGGCTTTTGTTGTCAATGCTTTTGGTGTTTTGGTCATGAAGTCCTTGCCTACACCTATGTCCTGAATGGTTTTGCCTAGATTTTCTTCTAGGGTTTTTATGGTGTTAGGTCTTATGTTTAAGTCTTTAATCCATCTGGAGTTAATTTTAGTGTAAGGTGTCATGAAGGGGTCCAGTTTCTGCTTTCTGCACAAGGCTAGCCAGCTTACCCAACACCATTTAATGAACAGGGAATCCTTTCCCCATTGCTTGTTTTTGTCTGGTTTGTCAAAGATCAGATGGTTGTGGATATGTTGTGTTGCCTCCGAGACCTCTGTTCTGTTCCATTGGTCTATATGTCTGTTTTGGTACCAGTACCATGCTGTTTTGATTACTGTAGCCTTGTAGTATAGTTTGAAGTCTGGTAGTGTGATGCCTCCTGCTTTGTTCTTTTTGCTTAGAATTGACTTGGCTATGCAGGCTCTCTTTTGGTTCCATATGAAGTTTAAGGTGATTTTTTCCAGTTCTGTGAAGAAGGTCATTGGTAGCTTGATGGGGATAGCATTGAATCTGTAAATTACTTTGGGCAGTATGGCCATTTTCACGATATTGATTCCTCCTAACCATGAACATGGAATGTTCCTCCATCTGTTTGTGTCCTCTCTTATTTCGTTGAGCAGTGGCTTGTAGTTCTTCTTGAAGAAGTCCTTTGCATTCCTTGTTAGTTGTATTCCTAGGTATTTTATTTTCTTTGTGGCAATTGTGAATGGAAGTTTGCTCTTGATTTGGCTGTCTTTAAGTCTGTTATTGGAGTATAGGAATGCATGTGATTTTTGCACATTGATTTTGTATTCTAAGATTTGCTGAAGTTGCTTATCAGTTTCAGGAGATTTAGGGCTGAGAGAATGGGGTCTTCTAGATATACAATCATGTCGTCTGCAAATAGAGACAATTTGACTTCCTCCTTTCCTATTTGAATGCCCTTTATTTCTTTTTCTTGCCTGATTGCTCTGGCTAGAACTTCTAATACTATATTGAATAGGAGTGGTGAGAGAGGGCATCCTTGTCTGGTGCCACATTTCAAGGGGAATGCTTCCCGTTTTTGCCCATTCAGTATGATACTGGCTGTTGGTTTGTCATAAATAGCTTTTATTATTTTGAGATATGTTCTGTCAATAGCTAGCTTATTGAGGGTTTTTAGCATAAAGGGCTGTTGAATTTCGTCAAAGGCCTTCTCTGCATCAATTGAGATAATCATGTGGTTTTTGTCTTTGGTTCTATTTATGTGGTTAATTACGTTTATAGACTTGTGTATGTTGAACCAGCCTTGCATCCCCGGGATGAAGCCTACTTGATCATGGTGGATAAGCTTTTTGATGTGCTGTTGCAATCAGCTTGTCAGTATTTTATTGAAGATTTTTGCATCTATGTACATCATGGATATTGGCCTGAAGTTTTCTTTTCTTGTTGAGTCTCTGCCGGGTTTTGGAATCAGGATGATGTTGGTCTCATAAAATGATTTGGGAAGAATTCCCCCTTTTTGTATTGTTTGGAATAGTTTCAGAAGAAATGGTACCAGCTCCTCTTTTTATGTCTGGAAGAATTTGGCTGTGAACCCATCTGGACCTGGGCTTTTTTTGGGTGGTAAGCTCTTAATTGCTGCCTCAACCTCAGACCTTGTTATGGGTCTGTTCAGGGTTTCGGCTTCTTCCTGGTTTAGGCTTGGGAGGAGGCAAGTGTCCAGGAATTTATCCATTTCTTCCAGGTTTACTAGTTTATGTGCACAGAGTTGTTTGTAATAATCTCTGATGATGGTTTGAATTTCTGTGGAATGTGGTGATATCCCCTTTATCTTTTTTATTGCATCAATTTGGTTATTCTGTCTTTTCTTTTTTATTAATCTGGCTAGTGGTCTATTTTGTTGATCTTTTCAAAAAACCAGCTCCTGAATTTATTGATTTTTGAAGGTTTTTTTGTGTCTCTATCTCCTTCAGTTCTGCTTTGATCTTAGCTATTTCTTGTCTTCTGCTAGACTTTGAGTTTTTTTTGATCTTGCTCCTTTAGCTCTTTCAGTTTTGACGATAGGGTGTCAATTTTTGATCTCTCCTTGCTTCTCATTTGGGCACTTATTGCTATATATTTTCCTCTAGAGACTGCTTTAAATGCGTCCCAGAGATTCTGGTATGTTGTGTTTTCATTCTCGTTGGTTTCGAAGAACATCTTTATTTCTGTCTTCATTTCATTGTTTATCCAGTCAACATTCAAGAGCAAGTTGTTCAGTTTCCATGAAGCTGTGCGGTTCTGGGTTAGTTTTTGAATTCTGAGTTCTAACTTGATTGCACTGTGGTCTGAGAGACTGTTATGATTTCCGTTCTTTTGCATTTGCTGAGGAGTGATTTACTCCCAATTATGTGGTCAATTTTAGAGTAGGTGTGATGTGGTGCTGAGAAGAATGTATATTCTGTGGATTTGGGGTGGAGAGTTCTGTAAATGTCTATTAGGTTTGCTTAGTCCAGGTCTGAGTTCAAGTCCTGGATATCCTTGTTAATTTTCTGTCTGGTTGATCTGTCTAATATTGACAATGGTGTGTTAAAGTCTCCCACTATAATTGTGTGGGAGTCTAAGTCTCTTAGTAAGTCATTAAGAACTTGCCTTATGTATCTGGGTGCTCCTGTATTGGGTGCGTATATATTTAGGATCATTAGCTCTTATTGTTGCATTGATCATTTTACCATTATGTAACGTCCTTCTTTGTCTCTTTTGATATTTGTTGCTTTAAAGTCTAATTTATCAGAGATGAGAATTGCAACTCCTGGTTTTTTTGCTCTCCATTTGCTTGGTAAATCTTCTTCCATCCCTTTATTTTGAGCCTTTGTGTATCCTTGCATGTGAGATGGGTTTCCTGGATACAGCACACTGATGTGTTTTGTCTTTTTATCCAATTTGCCAGTCTGTGTCTTTTGATTGGGGCATTTAGTCCATTTACATTTAGTGTTAATATTGTTATGTGTGGATTTGATACTGCCATTTTGGTGCTAGCTGGGTGGTTTTCCCATTAGTTGATGCAGATTCATCTTTGTGTTGATTCTCTTTACCTTTTGGCATGTTTTTGGAGTGGCTGGTACTGATTGTTCCTTTATATGTATAGAACCTCTTTCAGGAGCTCTTTTAAAGCTGGCCTGGTGGTGATGAAATCTCTGAGTACTTGCATGTTCAGAAAGGGTTCTATTTTTCCTTCATTTATGAAGCTTAGTTTGGCTGGATAGGAGATTCTGGGTTGAAAGTTCTTCTCCTTAAGGATGTTGAATATTGGCCCCCACTCTCTTCTGGCTTATAAGGTTTCTGCTGAGAGATCTGCTGTGAGTCTGATGGGCTTCCATTTGTGGTTAACCCGACTTTTCTCTCTGGCTGCCCTTAGTATTTTCTCCTTCATTTCAACCCTGGTGAATCTGACGATTATGTGCCTTGGGGTTGCTCTTCTTGATGAGTATCTTTGTGGTGGTCTCTGTATTTCCTGGACTTGAATGTTTGCCTGCCTTGCTAGGCTGGGGAAGTTTTCCTGCATAATATCCTGAAGAGTATTTTCCAGCTTAGATTCATTCTCTTTGTCACATTCAGGTACGCCTATCAAACGTAGATTAGGTCTTTTCACATAATCCCACATTTCTTGGAGACTTTGTTCATCCCTTTTTACCCTTTTTTTCTCCATTCTTGCCTTCCCATTTTATTTAATTGAGTTGATCTTCCACCTCTGATATCCTTTCTTCTGCTTGGTCAATTGGGCTGTTGATACTTGTGCATGCTTCGCGAAGTTCTCGTGTTGCATTTTTCAGCTCCATCAATTCACTTATATTCCTTTCTATTTTGTCCATTCTCATTAGCATTTTGTCAAATCTTTTTTCAAGGTTCTTATTTTCTTTGCATTGGGTTAGAACATGTTCTTTAAGTTCACAGAAGTTTCTTACTACCCACCTTCTGAAGTCTGATTCTGTCATTTCATCACACTCGTTCTCCATGCAACCTTGTTCCCTTGCTGGTGAGGAGTTGTGATCCCTTGTAGGAGGAGACGTGTTCTGGTTTCAGGTGTTTTCATCCTTTTTACACTGGTTTCTTCCCATCTTTATGGATTTATCCACCTGTCGACTTTGTAGTTGCTGGCTTTCAGATTGGGTCTCTGAGTGGACGTTCTGTTTATTGATGATGAGGTTATTTCTGTTTCTTGGTTTTCCTTCTGACAGTCTGGCCCCTCTGCCATAGGTCTGCTGAGGTCCATTGCAGGCCCTGCTTGTCTGGGGATCACCTGCAGCAGCTGCAGAACAGTAAGGGCTGTTACCAGTTTTCTTCTTCTGCTATCTTTGTCCCAGAAGGATACCTGCCAAGTGTCAATCTGATCTCTTTTTTATGAGGTAGCTCTTTGGATATATAGGGGTCAGGGAGCTGCTTGAGGAGATGGTCTCTTCTTTATAGGAGCTCAAATGGTGAGCTGCGAGCTCTGTTGTTGTTCATTGAGAGCTGCTGGGCAAGTACTTTTAGGTCTGCTGCAGCAGAACTCATAAACTGCTTTTTGTTCCCATGTGCTCTGTCCCAGGGATTTAGGGCTTTATGAATTTTGGTTATGCTGCTGCCTTCTCTTTTTTTTTTTTTCCCCTTCAGAGCTGCTCTGTCCAGCAAGGAGGCAGCCTAGTCACTGTCTGCCTGTAGTGGCTTTGCTGAGCGCCCAGCTGCCGAGTGAACTTCCCTGCAGTCCTGTTTCCCTGCAGTCCTGTTTATATGGGTGTAGTTAGAACTGCCTCGGCAATGGTGGCCCGCCTCTGTTAAGGCGGAGCCTCTCTGCAGTGGTGGGTTGCCTTGGCAAGGTGGGCTGCTTCCGCATTGGCTGACTACCTCCGTAGTGGTAGGCTGCCTCGGTAATGGTGGACGCCCCTCCCCCACATAGCTGGACTGTCAGGGTTCAGCTGCGCTTGCTGTGAAACTCTCAGTCCAGAGTTTCTGATTGCTGTTCTTTTGTAGAGGTGGGACCAGCCGAGCCTGATCGCCTAGCTCCCTGCCTCAGAGCCTTTTTTTTTTTAAGTTGATGTTCCAGTCGCCTGTTGAAGAGGCGCCGAGGTGTGTGTTTTTTCCCCTGGGGCGACTCACTGTGCTGGCTTAAACAGCAGCACTGAAATTCGTGGCACTTTTTTTGCCCTGGAATCTACTGTCCTGGCTGCCTGCTCAGTCCCCTTTTTAAACAGACGAATGGACGACTTCCCATGGCTCCAATCACCAGCCAAAAGGGCACTGGGACCGGTGTATTTTGTATGGAGAACCGCTGCTCAGGGGTGCTGACAAAGCAGCCACGCGGGGCAAAGCAGCAGCGCCAGCCGGCACAGCTGCGCAGGTGGAAGCAGCCGTGCTGGTGACCCGTGGAGCTCCTCCACCTGGGAATTTCCTAGTCTGTGGGCAATAAAAATGTGGCGTCCACTCACCCTCTGAGCTTTCACTCGGAGCTGCAATCCTGAGCTGTTCCTAAACGGCTATCTTGGATCCTCCCCCCTACTTTTAGTTCTTTAAGAAATATCTATACTGTTTTCCGTAGGGGTTGTACTAGTTTATATTCCCACCAGCAGTGTAAAAGTGTTCACTTTTCACCACATTCATGCCAACTTCTATTATTTTTTGATTTTTAAGTTATGGTCATTCTTACAGGAGAAGGTGGTATCTCATTGCTGTTTGAATTTGCATTTTTTTGATCATTAGTGATGCTGAACATTTTTTCATGTTCATTGGCCATTTGTATATCTCTTTTTGAGAATTGTCTCTTCATGTCCTTTGCCCGCTTTTGGATAGGATTACTTGTTTTTTTCTTGCTGATTTGTTTGAGTTTCTTGTAGATTCTGAATATTAGTCCTCTGTCAGATGCATAGTTTGTGAATATTTTATCTCATTCTTTGGGTTGTCTGTATACTCTGCTGATTATTTCTTTTGCTGTGCAGAAGCTTTTAAATTTAATTAGGTCCCATTTATTTATTTTTGTTTTTATTTTATATGTTTTTGGGTTTTTGGCCATGAACTCTTTTCCTAAATCAATGTCTAGAAGAGTTTTTCTAATTTTGCCTTCTAGGATTTTTATGCTTTTAGGTCTTATTTTTAAGTCTTTGATCCATCTTGAGTTGATTTTTGTATAAAGTGAGAGATGAAGATCCAGTTTCATTCTTGTACATGTGGATTGCCAATTATCCCAGCACCAGTTGTTAAATAGGATGTCCTTTCCCTACCTTAAATTTTTGTTTGATTTCTTGAAGGTCAAATACTTTGTCAAATTATTCAGCTTTATTTCTGGGTTCTCTATTCTGTTCCATTTGTCTACATGCCTATTTTAATGCCAGTACCCTGCTGTTTTGGTCACTATTGTATAGTTTGAAGTCAGATAATGTGATGCCTCCTTTTTTAACTTCTTTGATGGTATCCTTTATAGTGCGTAAGTTTTTACTTTGAATAAAGTTCAATATGTCTATTTTTTTGTTTTGTTTCTAGTGTTTTTGGTGTTATATTTAAGAAACCATTGTCTACCTTTCCACAGTGTAGACATACATCAAAACATCATGTTTTAATCATAAACATTTATAATTTTTGTCAATTAAAAATAATTTTAAAAACATTGTCTAATCTAAAGTTACTGAGATTTAAACATATTTCTCTCTTCATAGAGTTTTGTAGCTTTGGCTTTTATATTTAAATGTATGATCCATTTTGAGTTAATTTTTGTATATGTTATAAGTAAGGGATTTAACTTGATTCTTTTGCATATGGATATAGTGTCGCTACCATTTTCTGAAAGGACTAGTTTTCCTCAACAAATTGTCTTGACACTCTTTTCAAACACAATGGACTGAAAATGTGAGGATTTATTTCTGGAATTTCATTTCTGTTCCATTAATCTGTGTCTATCCTTATGCCAGTATCTTATTTTTTTGATTACTGTAGGTTTGTATAAGTTCTGAAATAGAAAAATGTAAGTTATCTAACTGTTCTCTTTCAAGATTGTTTTGTCATTATGAGTCTCTTCGATATCTATATAAATTTTAGGATTAGTTTGTCACTTTTTGCAAAAACCCAGCTAATATTTTGACAGAGATTTCATTGATTTTTAATATCAATTTGGAGAGTATTGCCATGTTAACAATGTTAAGCCTTTTAATCTATAGATATCTGGGGTGACTTTTATTTAGGTTATCTTTAATTTTTTTAAATAGTATTTTGTAGTTTTCAGAGTAAAAGTTTTACACTCCCGTTTATTTTATTCCTATGTATTTTATTCCTTTGGATTCTATTTATTGTAAGTAGGGTTCTTTATTTTATTTTGGATAGTTTATTGTTATTATGTAGAAATGCAATTGACTTTATATTTTAAAAATTTCACTTTCATTCTAAGTCCTCATAAAGCATTTATTATAGTGTAGTGATGAAACACTGGATTTATAATTCTGATTTTGCCACCTCACGAATCAAGAAGTTTATCTTCATAAAAAACTTTGAAGCAGTGACTTCAACTTCAGTGTTTCTATAGATTTGACAACAATTAACATCATGTTTCCTCTCTTTGCATTGATCATGCAACAATATAAAGTACCCTATGCCCTTATCAATAAGCAATATCCTTGGTCAATGAATGAAGATGTGAATAATTTTTAAAATTCTTTCCATATAGTTTCTTTTTTACTCTGTCACCCAGGCTGGAGTACAGTGGTGTGATCATGGCTCACTGGAGCCTCGACCTCCCATGCTGATGTGATCCACTCATCCCAGCCTCCTGAGTAGCTGGGACTACAGGCATTCAACACTATGCCCAGCTATTATATATATATATATATATATATAATACACACACACACACGCACACGCACACGCGCACACACACACACACACACACATACATATATATATATATATATATATATGGAGACAAGGTCTCACTATAATGCCCAGGCTGATATCGAACTCCTGGGGTCAAGTGATCCTCCTATCTCAACCTCCCAAAGAGGTGGGATTACAAGTGTCAGCCACTGCACGCAGCCCATTTTCCATATAGTTTCAAAGCAATTATCAGGCATGGTTCTAACAAGAAATGGATTTAACAGACATGCTTGAAATAGATTTACTTAAAAAGCAGTTGAACAAATATGGTGTGAAATAAAAACTTAGAGTGGGGAAAAGTACTCATTATAAATCAGCAGCAGTGGAAATCTATACAGTAATTGATTGCCAGTAGCTCCAATTATTTTGAAAGATCTCACAATTGACTTTTTTTTTTTTTTTGAGATGGGGTCTTGTTCTATTGTCCAGGGTGGGGTGCAGCAGCATGATCATGGCTCACTGCAGCTTCAACCTCCTAGGCTCAAGTAATCCTTCTGCCTTAGCCTCCTGAGTAGCTGGGACCGCAGGTATGCACCATCATGCCTGGTGAATTTTTCAATTTTTTTGTAGCGATGAGGTCTTGTAATATTGCCCAGGCTGATTTTGAACTCCTGGACTCAAGCAATACTTGTGCTTTGGCCTCCCAAAGTGCTGATATTATAGACTTGAGCCACTGTGCCTAGCCCACAATTGACTTTTTTATATTAATTTTGTAACTGTAGCTTGCAGATCTCCTTTATTAGTTCTAATACTTTTTTAGTGTATTTCTTAGGATTGTATTTATGTAAAATTGTGTTCCCTGCAGATAGTTTTAGTTCTTCCTTTCCAATCTGCATGTGTCTTCTTTCTTTCTTTCTTTCTTTTTTCTTTTTTCTGTCTAATTGCTCTGGATGGGTTAGAACCTTCAGTGCGATATGGAATAGAGGTGGCTAAAGTGGACATACTTGTTTTGTTCCTAACCTTAGAAGGAAAATACTTATTCTTTCACTAATTGGTATGATGTTAGCGGTAGGTCTTTTTATATATGACATTTATTAGATGTATAAGGCAGGAACAGAAAGAAAGTTTAAAGAATTATATTGTGAACGCTCATTCATATGTATATTCTTACCACTCATATTTGACAGTTATCATTTTGCTATATTCACTTATCATGTATCTATCCATCCATCTGTCCACTCATCTATCTGTATTATTTTGTGGATGCATTTTCAAGTTGCAGATGTTGGTATATTTTAACACTGCAGCATACATAACATTAAATAGATTTTAATATTGTTTATAGTAATTTCTTAACATTTTTGAGGTCACAAATCTATTGTACCGTTTTATGAGTTTTAAATAATGTATATGCTTGTGTAATCCGAACTGCTGTGAAAATACAGAATATTACATCTTTACTCAAACAAGTTTCTTCATAATCCTTTCCAATAAATAACTCCTCAAGACAACTACTGTTCTGATTTTATAAACATTTTTGTGTATGGCTTCTTAGCATAGTGCTTTTGAGAATCATCTGTGTTGTTGCATCTATCAGTAGTTTGTATCTTTTAATTGTTGAGTAATATTCCATTGTATGATTATGTAACATCACAGTTTGTTTTTTGATTCTCTTGTTGATGGATACCTGGGCTTTTTCCAGATTTTTACTGTTTTGAATACAGCTGCTAGGGTCTTACTTATACAAGTCATTTTATGAACATATGCTTTTAATTTTTCTGAGTCTATACATAGCAGTGAAATTGCTAGATTGTAAGACAGATGTATGGTTAGTTTTTTTGTTTGGTTTTTGTTTTTTTTGAGATGGAGTTTCGCTCTTGTTGCCCAGGCTGGAGTGCAATGGTGCAATCAGCTCACTGCAACCTCTGCCTCCTGGGTTCCAGTGATTCTCCTGCCTCAGCTTCCTAAGTAGCTGGGATTACAGGTGCATGCCACCACGCCTGGCTAATTTTGTACTTTTAGTTGAGATGGGTTTCTCCATGTTGGTCAGGCTGGTCTCAAACTCCTGACCTCAGGTGATCTGCCTGCCTTGGCCTCCCAAAGTACTGGGATTACAGGCATGAGCCACTGTGCCTGGATATATGTCTAGTTTTATAAGAAACTGCAAGACATTTTGAGAAAGTGTTTGTATCATTTTACATTCCCATCAACAATGTATGAGTTAATGTTACTCTATATCCATGTTAATGTTTTGTAGTACCTTTTTCCATTTAAACTAATTTTAGACATTCTGGTGGCTTTATAATGGTATCTTATGATTTTAATTTTTATTTTATTTCCCTGAAGGCTTATTTGTATTATTTGCTCTCTTTCAGACAGTTCGGCATGGTTTTCCTCATCAGCCCACAGCATTAGCCTTTGATCCAGTTCAGAAAATCTTGGCTATTGGGACGAGAACAGGTGCTATACGAATGTATCCTTAATTTTTGGTTCATTATTTGCTACATTAATGCCAATTACATTTCTTTAAATATTCAGGTAAGAGAAATATTTATGACCAAGGAAATTTTATTATTTTTTAAGAAATGAGTAACTAATTGTGAAAAATCTACATTTTCAAATTTATTGGCATATTTTTAATGTCTTTGAGATCAGTATTGATGTCTCTTCTTTAACTCCTGTTATTGGTAATTTGTATCTTGTCTTTTTTCCTTATCTGTTTGCCTAGAAGTTTATCAATTGTATTGATTCTCACAAAGAATCAACTTTTGGTTGCATTCCCCTTTTTTATTGTGTTTCTATATTCGATTTCATTGAATTCTGCTTTGATCATTTAAATTTCTTTGCTTTTGCTTATCTTAGGTTTAACTTGATCTTCTTTCTTTAGTTTTTAAAGTGGAAACAGGTAATTAATTTGAGAACTTTCTTCTTTTCTAATGTGTGCCCATAGTACTATAAATTTCTTCTTGAATTTTATTTTAGTGTCATCCTATTTTTTAAAACTAAACTTTTTATTTTGAGATAATTGTAGATGCACATGTAGTCATAAGAAATAATACAGAGATATTCATATTATTTCACCTACTTTGCTCCAATTGTAATATCTTATAAAACTATAGTGTAATATTACAACCAGGATATTGACATTATACTGTAAAGATATAAAACATTCCTATCACCACCAGGATTCTTCAGATTGCTCTTTTATAGTCACAACTTGTCCCTCCAACACCATCCCTGACCCCTAACAATCACTAATTTGTTTTTCATTTCAATAATTTTGCCACTTAAAAAATGTTGTATAAATGGAATAATAGAGTTTATAATCTTTGGTGATTGGCCATTTTCACTCAGTGTAACTCTCTGAAGATTCATTCATGTTGTTGCATATATCAGTAATTCATTTTTTAAAATATTGAGTTGGATAATATTCCATGGTGTAGATGTACCACAGTGTAGTCATTCACCTATTCAAGGAAATTTTGACTTGTTTCTGGTTTTTGGCTATTCTTACTAAACATCTATGATCATCTGTGTACATATTTTTGTGTGAACCTAAGTTTTTATTTCTCTGATATAAATGCCCAGGGGTACAACTGAAGAGTCATGTGGTAATTAGATATTTTAGTTTTAATTATTTTAGTGTGCCATTTGGTGTTATTAAATAAATTTATATTATTATGCAGCCATCATCACCATCCTTTTCTGTAACTCTTTCACCTTGTAAAACTGAAGCTCTACACCCATTAAATGATAACTTTCCATATCCCTCTTCCTCTAGTCCCTGGAAACCGCAATTCTGCTTCCTGTTTCTGTAATTTTCACTACTCTGGGTAACTTACATAAGGGAAAGCATACAGTATTTTTCTTTTTTGTGATTGGCTTATTTTATTCAGCATAATGTCCTTAACATTTATGCATGTTGTAGCATATGTGAGAACTTCCTTCCTTTTTAAAACTGAATAATATTTCATTGTATGTATATACCACATTTTTATATCTGTTCATCAATTGATGGACACGGGTTTTTTCCATGTTTTAGTTGTTATGAATAATATTGCTATGAACATGGGTGTACAAATATCTCTTTGAGACCTTGCTTGTAGTTCTTTGGGGGATATATCCAGAAGAATTGCTGGATCATATGATAATTGTATTTTTTATTTTTTGAGAAACTGTTATTCTGTTTCCTATAGCAGCTCTACTACTTTACATTTTCACCAATAGTAATTGCCTTTTGATGTAAAAATTTTAAATTTTAATGAAGTTCAAGTTGGCTGTTTTTTTCCTTTGTTGCCAGAGATCTTCACAAAATGGAATGAATCTTTTACCCTGTTTTCTTCTAAGAGTTTTATAGTTTTAGGTTTTACATTTAGGTCTTTCATCCATTTTTGTATTAATTTTTGTATATGATAAAAGGGTCTAATCTCACTATTTGGCATGTGGATATCCCATTTTCCCAGCACCATTTGTTGACAAGACTCTTTTCTCCATTGAATGGTCCTGGCACCCTTGTTAAAAATTATTTGATCATACACGTTAGGGTTTGTTTGTGGGCTATTTTATTCTACTGATCTATAGGTCTGTTTTTATGTAACTACTACACTGTTTTTATTTACTGTAACTTTGTAAATTGGAAGCCAGATTGTGTGAAATTTCAAATTAGATGATTTTTCAGTATTTATTAAAATAATCAGGTAGTTTTTGTTCTTGATTATGTTACTGTGATATATCATGTTTATTGATTTGCATATGGTGAACCATTCATGAATTCTTGAGATGAATCCCACCTGATGATGATAAATGATTTTTTAAAAATATGTTGTCTTGTAGAAATTGATTTGTGAGTATTTTGTTGAGGATTTTTGCATCTAGGTTTATCAGATAGTGGCTTTTAGTGTTCTTTTTTGTTTTGTCTTTGTTGGTTTTGGTATTAGGATAATGCTGGACTCAGAATGAATTTGAAAGTATTCCCTGCTTTTCATTTTTTTTTTTTTTAAAGAGTTTGAGTAGAGCTGGTATTAGTTTTTTAAATGTTTGGTAGCATTCAGCCATGATACTATCAGGCCCTGGGTTCTTCTTTGGTGAAATATATATATATATATATATATTTTAATTACTGCTTAAATCTTGTTACTCATTATAGTTTGTTCAGGGTTTCTATTTCTTCATATTTCAACCTTGGTAAGTTGTATGTGTCTAGAAATTTGTCCATTTCTTTGAAGTTTTAAAATTTGTTGGTGTATAGTTCCTAATAGTTTCTAATGAGGCTTTGTATTTCTGTGGCATAAGATATAACATCCTTTTTAGTCTTTGATTTTATTTAGGTTTTCTGTCTTTTGTTCTTATTCTAGCTAAAGGTTTTCAATTTTGTTTACTTTTTCAAAAAACCAACTGTCATTTTGTTGATATTTGGTATTTTTTTAGTCTCAATTTTATATCTTTATACTCTAATCTTTTTCTTTCCTTCTAGTAATTTTGGGTTTGAATTGTTCTTGCTTTTCTTGTTATGTTGTTCATTTGAAGTCCTTCCAATTTTTGTGATCATGGCTTTTTATTGCTATAAACAACTTTTTTCTTAAAACTTCTTTTGCTGTATTTCATAGATTTTGGTATGTGGTGTTTCCATTTTAATTTGTCTCAAGAAATTTTTTAATTTTCTTTTAAATTTCTTCATTAAACCATTATTTAAGAATAATGTTGCCTAATTATTATGAATTTGTACAGTTTCTCATGTTCCTTCTGTGGTTTATTTCTAGTTTTATCCCATTATGGTCAGAAAAGTTAATAATATGATTTTGACTTCTAAAATTGTATTAAGACTTGTTTTGTGACTTAACATATGGTCTGTCCCAGAGAATGTTGCATGTGCTGTTGAGAAAAATGTGTATTCTGCAGCTATTGGATGGAATGTTCTATAAATGTCTGTTTGGTCCATTTGGTCTAGAGTGCAATTTAACTCTGATGTTTCTTAGTTGATTTTCTGTTCAGATGATCTGTCTATTGCTGAAAGTGGAGTGCTGAAATTTTCTACTGCTATTGTGTCACAGTCAATTTCTCTCTTTAGGTCTGTTAATATTTGCATTATGTATTTGGTTTCTCTGGTGTTGAGCACATATATATTTACAATCGTAATATCCTGTTGTTGTATTAGCCCCTTTATCATCATATAACGTCCTGTATTTTTATTTTTATTTTTTTTGCCGTTCTTGACTAAAGCTTATTTTATCTGATATAGCTACTTCTGCTCTCTGTTGGCTTCCATTTGCATGTAATATCTTATTCATCCCTTCACTTTCAGTTTGTGCATGTCTGTACAGATAAATTGAATTTCTTGTAGACAGCATATAGTTGGGTCTTTTAAAAATCCATTCAGCCACTCTTTCTTTATTTTTATTTTTTAAATAAATTTCAATAGCTTTGGGGGTACAGCCTGTTACCTGAGCATTGTATACTATACCCAGTATATAGTCTTTTATCCCTTCCCACTTTGAGTCTCTAGAGTCCATTATCTCACTGTTATGCCTTTGCATCCTCATAGCTGAGCTCTCACATAAAACATAAGACATTTGATTTTTTCATTCCTGAGTTACTTCAATTAGAATAATGGCCTTCAGCTCCATCTAAATTTCTGCAAAAGACGTTATGTCATTCTTTTTTTATGACTGAGTAGTATTCTATGGTGTATATATACCACTTTTTCTGTATCTACTTGTTGGTTGATGGACACTTAGGTTGGTTTCATATCTTTGTAATTGTGAATTGTGCCAGTATAAACATGTGTGCATGTGTCTTTTTCATATAATGATTTATTATTATTATTTTTGGGTAGATAGTAGTGGGATTGCTGGATCAAATGGTAGTTTTACTTGTAGTTTTTAAGGAACATCTACACTGTTTTCCATAGTGGTGGCTCTAATTTACATTCCTATCAGCAGTATAAAAGTGTTCCCTTTTTACCACATCCATGCCAACATCTATTTTTTTAAACTTCAAAATTATGGCCATGCTTGCAGGAGTAAGCATGCAGGTGTAATTTCATCATGGTTTTAATTTGCATTTCCCTGATACTTAGTGATGTTGAGTTTTTTTTTTTTTTAATATGTTTATTGGTTGTTTGTATATCTTTTTTGAGAATTATCTATTCATGTCATTTGCTCACTTTTTTATGGGATTATTTGTTTTCTTCTCATTGATTTGTTTGAGTTCCTTGCAGATTCTGGATACTGTTCTTTGTTGGATGCATAGTTTGTGGAGATTTTTTTTTTCCACTCTGTGGGCTGTCTCTTTGCTGATTATTTCTTTTGCTATACAGAAGCTTTTTAGTTTAATTAGGTCCCATTTATTTATTTTTGGTTTAATTGCATTTGTTTTTGGGGTCTTAGTCATCAATTCTTGCCTAAGTCAATGTCCAGAAGAGTTTTTCCAATGTTATCTTCTAGAATTTTTATGGCTTCAGGTCTTATATTTAAGTCTTTTATCTATCTTGTAAAGACTTAGAGATGTAAAGTTTGAGATGGGGATCCAGTTTCAGTTTTCTACATATGGCTTGCCCACTCTTTCAATTGAAGACTTTTGTCCATTTATTTTCAAGATTATTTTCTGTTGACATTTTATTACTTGTTTTCTGTTAGTTTTGTAGATACTTTCTGTTTTCTTCTTTTACTGTTTTACTTTGTGGTTAAGATAATTTCTCTGGTAGTATGTTTTGATTTTGTGCTACTTATTTTTAGTCTGTTATAAGTTTTTGCATTATGGTTACCATGATGCTTACAAAAAGTCAGGTTATTTAAAACTGATTATGACTTAACTTTGATTACAAAGAAAAGTATTATAACAAAACCAAAGTCTACCCTTTAACACCCCGCAATAGTTTGATTTATTGGTGTTTCAGTTTACATATTTAATATTACCTGTTTCTTAACAAGTTATTATAGTAATTATTGATTTTAATAGATTTGTCTTTTAGCCTTCATACTTATGATGTAAATGGCTTACTTATCCACATTACAGTTTTAGAGTATTCTGAGTCTGTCTTTTTTTCTTTTAGCAGTGAGTTTAACACCTTTAAATGTTTTATTATACACTAATGCTCATTTATTTTAGATTAAATAGATTTTAGTATTTCTTGTAAGGTGGGTCATCTTTTGATTAATTCTCTCAGTTTTTGTTTGTTTGGGAGTCTTTGAATGTGTTTAAATGATACCTTTGCCGGGTACATTATTCTTGGATGGCAGTCTTTTCCTTCTATTTCAATATCACATCCCATTATTTTCTGGACTGCAGGATTTCTGCTGAGAAATCTGCTGCAGTCTGTATTCAGGATGCTGTTCAATGTGATGTTTCTTTTCTTTTGTTGCTTTGAGTGTCCTTTCTTTTCATTTTACTGGTTATGATATGCCTTGGAGATTTCTCCTTTGGATTGAGTTTGATTAGTAGCCTCTGAACTTCCTGTACCTGGATGGTGTCTTCTTTCTCTAGATTTTGAAACTTTTTTTATCCATTATTATTATTTTTTTACATATGCTTTCCAGATCTTTTCCTTCTTGTCCTCTTCTAAACACTGGCCTGCTGTTTCTTTCCATTCTAGGGGGGAATTTATATTGAGAAGTAGAGCTAAAACAATTTACTGGAACTAACTAATTGATCTTCCATTGTTTCTTGGTCTGGGGAAGACTTACAGTAGGCAAGAGAACCTAAATGCTTCTCTGGAATTAAAATCCTTCCCTGTTGTTTCCTGGACTGAGGAACACTTATAGTGAGCACCAGAAGTTAGACATCACCCCAGAACTGTATTGTTGCTGTGTCATTGTTTCCCAGTCTGGGGAAGACTTAAGCAGAAACAAGGACTTAATTCTGACATTTTAGTTATATCTCTGTAAGAAGAAGGTTCCAGATTGAGCACCTGGGCTTTGTGGAAAATCTGGTTAGAAATTTAGGCCTTCCTGCAGATTGTGTTCTCTGCAGCCTTATGTTATCAGTCAGTTGCTTTTACAATTTTATTTATTTTTAATTTTTTTTTTGGTAGAGTTAGGAGATACAAGTGCTATCTTGTTACATGGATATATTGGGTAGTAGAGAAATTGGGGATTTTGTACCCGTCACCCAAATAGTGTACATTGTGCTCAGTAGGTATTGTTTTATCCTTTAGCCCCCACTCCTTAACTCCATCCCACCTTTTGGAGCCTCCAATGTCTGTTATTCAACTCTGTATGTCTATGTGTACTCACTGTTTAGCTTCTGCTAAACATATGGTTAGTGAGAGCATGTGGTTTTTGACTTTCTATTTTATTCTATTTCTGAGTCATTTCACATCTTAGGATAATGGCCTCCAGTTCCATCCATGTTGCTGCAAAATAACTTTATTCTTTTTATGGCTGAGTAGTATTCCATGGCACATATATACATGCATACACACACACATACATATATACACATATATATATAAGTACCATGGAATACTACATATATACACACATGTGTATATATACATATCTCATTTTATATATGTATACATATGTGTGTATATATATGTATGTGCCATGGAATACTAGTATAATATACTACTACAATAGTACTATTATATATACACACACACGCACATATACACACACACCCATATGTATATTACTTTTTCTAAATCAACCATTCATATGAGTCATTGATGAACACTTAGGTTGATTCCATGTCTTTGCTATTGTGGCTAGTGCTGTGACAAACATAAGTCAGGCAATGTGATGTCTCTAGTTTTATTCTTTTTGCTTAGAATTTATTTGACAATTGGGACTCTTTTTTGGTTTCTACGAATTTTACAATTAGTCTTATTCTGTGGAGAATGATGTTTGCATTGGTAATTTGATAGGAATTGCATTGAATATGTACATTGATTTGGGCAGTATGGTCATTTTAATGACATGGATTCTTCCTATCTATGAGCATGGATGTTTTTTCAGTTTTTGGTGTCACCTATGATTTTTTTCATTGGTGTTTTGTAGTTCTCTTTGTAGAGATCTTTCACCTCCTTGGTTAAATGTATTTCTAGATATAAATTTTTTCTAGCCATTGGAAATCCAATTGAGTTCTTGATTTGCTTCTCAGCTTGATCACTTTTGATATATATAAATGGTTTTGATTTTTATACATTGATTTTTTTTATCCTGAAACTTCACTTAATTTTTCTATCAAATCTAGGAGTGTTTTGGAGGAGTATTTAGGGTTTTGTAGATATAAGAATATATTATCAGTAAAAAGATATAATTTAACTTCCTTCTTTCAATTTGCTTACCTCTTATTTCTATTTTTTGATTGCTGTAGCTGGGACTTCCAGTACTATGTTGAACACGAGTGCTGGAAGCTGGCATTCTTGTCTTTTTCAGTTGTTAGGGGGACTTCTTTCACCTCAACTCATTGAGTATGATGTTGGCTGTGGATTTGTTGTATATAGCTTTTATAATTTTGAGATTTGTTCCTTGTATGCTTATTTTGTGAATTGTTATCACAAAAGGGTCCTGGATATTATCTAATGCCTTCATCTATTGAGATTATTGTATAGTTTTTATGTTTTTAATTTGGTTTATGTGGGGAATCACATTTATTGATTTGCATATGTTCAATCATCCTTGCAATTCTGGAATAAAACTCACTCAATTGTGGTGTGTTATCTTCTTGATGTGCTGTTGAATTTGGCTTGCTGGTATTTTGTTGAAGATTTTTGTAACTCTGTTTATCAGAGATATTGATCTATAGTTTTCCTTTTTGCTGTGTGTCCTGCCTGGCTTTGGTATCAAAGTGATACTGGCTTCCTAGAATGAGTTAAGTAGTATTCCCTTCTCAACATTTTGGAACAGTTTCGGTAGGACTAATGTAAGTTCTTTATTATCCGTCTGGTATAATTCAGCTGTGAATTTGTCTGGTATTAGGGTTTATTTTCACAGGAGATTCTTAAATTACTTATTCAATTTACTACTCATTATTGGTATTTTCTGGATTTCTGTTTCATCCTAGTTCAATCTCAGGAGGTTATATGTTTACAGGAATTTATCCATTTCCTTTAGGTTTTTAGTTGGAGAGTGTAGAGGTGTTCATAATAGTCTCTGGTGATTTTTTTTTTTTTTTTTGCATTTCTGTAATATCAGTTGCAATGTCAGCTTGCTTACTTGAATCTTCTCTCTTTTATTCTTGGTTAATCTAGCTGGCAGTCTATCATTTAAAAAATATTTTCAGACTACTAACTTTTCGTTTATTTGATTCTTTGTAGTCTTGATTCGTTTCAGTTTCATTTAGTTCTTCTCTGATCTTTGTTATTTCTTTTTTTCTGCTAGCTTTGGCTTTTTTCTTGTTTTTCTAATTCTTTAAGGTGTGACAGTAAGTTGTCAATTGGAGATCTTATCATCTTTTTGAGGTAGACATTTATTTAACATTATAAACTTCCCTCTTAGCACTGCTTTTGCTGTATCCTGTATGATTTAGTATGTTATATTTCTGTCTTCATTTGTTTCAAAACAGTTTTAAATTCCCAGGTTAACTTCATTATTGATGCAACAATCATTCAGGAGCAGCTTATTTAATTGCCACACATTAGTATAGTTTTCATAGTTTCTGTTGGTGTTGATTTCTAGTTTTAATTCCACTATAGTCTGAAAAAATACTTAATTTCAATTTAAAAATTTTATTGACACTAGTTTTGTGGCCTGGCCTATGGTATATTTTGGGGGATGTTTCATGTGCAGAACAGAAAAATATATATTCTGTGGTTGTTGGGTCGAATGTTTTATAAATTTCTGTTTGTTCTAGTCTAGAGACCAATTTAAGTACAAAATTTCTTTGTTGATTTTTCTGCCTCAATGATCTGTCTAATACTGTCAGTGCGGTATTGAAATCCCCCACTATTTTTGTTTTGCTCTCTATCTCTTAGATCTGGTAGTATTTGTTTTATGAATATGGGTACTCTGGTTTTGGGTGCATATGTATTTAGAATTGTTATATTTTATTGTTGAACTTATCACTTTATTATTATATAATGTTCTTTTTTTAAAGCATTGTTGATTTTAAGTCTATTTTATCTGGTGAAGTATAACTATTCCTGCTCATTTTTGGTTTCCATTTGCATAAAATTTTTTTTTCCAATTTTTGATGTTGTCTTTAAATGTCTTTATCAGTTAGGTGGGTTTCTTGTAAGAAGGTATGGTTGATTCTTTTTTTAAAAAAAATCTGCCAATTTATATCTTTCAAGTGACGCATTCAGTTCATTGACATTCAAGATTTAATATTCATATGTGAGATTTTTGTTCCTGTCATAATGTTAATTGTTACTTAGATGGTTTGCAACCTTGATTGTGTAATAGTTTTATAAGTCCACAGTTTTATGCATTCATGTGTTTTTATGATGGCATTGCCTATTCATTTCCACGTTTTGAGCTCCATTGAAAATTTGTTGTATAGCTGGTCGATGAATTCCCTTAGCCTTTGCTTGTCTAGGAAAGATTTTATTTCATTTTTATTAGTGAAGCTTAATTTAGCAGGATACAAAATTCTTTGCTGGATCTTTTCTTTTTTCTTTAAGGAGACTGAAAATAGGACCCCAATATTTTCTTGTTTGTAAGGTTTCTGCTGAGAAGTCCACTGTCAGTCTAATGGTATTTCCTTTACAGCTGATTAGCCATTTCTTTCTTATCACTTTTAGGACTTTCTCTTTCCTTTAGACTGTGGATAGTCTGATGACTATATGCTGTGGTGAAGTTTTTCTTTTTTTCTATTTTTTGATTAAAAAGACGTGCCACTGGTTAAGACTAGTGATCAACACATAGATGAGCAAGACCTAAAACTGAAGCAGACCCCAAAGCTAGTCAAGACCTTAAAAATTAATAAAGACCACAAAGCAAAGAAGAAAGGAGAACTATTTAACAAAATAGTGCTGGTAGAACTCGCTAACTAGGGAAAAAGAGGAAGAGGCAGTTGCAGTATAAGAGTATTTTATATCTACATACAATTATAGAAGTAAATGTGAAAAGAGCTAATATATTTCCAAAATTTTGTTTCATTTAGCTCACCTTTCAGATAAAGATTATTAAATTCAACACATGCACAGCTCCAAAAATCTAAAAGCCTCGTCATAAAATGAGTGGTCATCCTTATCACCTTAGTCTTCCTCCCTAGAGGCAGCCACTTCTGACTGCTTACCGCTTCTCCTGAGCGTTTCACGGAGGCCACTTGCAGGATCTTCCTGGGCTTTCCAAGCATGATAATTTACAAGGAAAAAATCAAGTTAGAGACCTGTTTATATAGAAATAAAAATATTTTTTTGTTTGAAAAACACCAAAAAGTGAATTAAATAATGAGCTGTGGAGAAGGAAAAAAAAAAACACTAAAAATATAATAAAGGTGCAATCTTTTTTTATAAAAAACAGTTTTTTTTTCTTTTGAGAAAGAAAAAAGGGGAGTGAGAACTGGATTCTTGCTCTATTGCCCAGGCTGGAATGCAATCTAAAAATAGGTAATAAAAACCTCTTTTATGCCAATAATTGTACTTAACAACAGAGACAGGATGGAATAAGGGAAGAAAATAACAAACAAACAGCCAAACAATATTTCATTTAAGTCTGTGAGATACTATGCAAATGCTAAAGAGTGATTTACCTCCAATTATGTAGTCACTTTCAGAATAGGTGTAATATGATACTGAGAAAAATGTATGTTCTGTAGACCTGGGGTGGTGAATTCTATAAATATTCACTAAGTTTGCTTATTCCAGGTCGAAATTCAAATCATAGATGTCTCTATTAATTTTCTACCTCGTTGATCCATTGAATATTAACAATGTGGTGTCAAAATCTCCCACTATTATTGTGCGGGAGTCCAAATCTCTTTATAAGTCATTAAGAACTTGTCTTATGTATCTGGGTGCTTGTATATTGGGTGCATATATATTTATGATCATTCACTCCTGTTGTTGCATTGATCCTTTTACCATTATGTAATGTCCTTCTTTGTTTCTTTTAGTCTTTGTTACTATTAAAGTCTATTTTGTCAGAAACAAAAGTTACAACTCCTGTTTTTTGTTTGTTTGTTTGTTTTTCCTCTCCATTTGATTGGTAAATCTTTTTCCATCCCTTTGTTTTGAGTCTCTGTGTGTCATTGCTTGTGAGATAGATCTGGATACAGCATACCGATGGGTTTTGACTTTTTATTCAATTTGCCTGTCTGTATCTTTAATTAGGGCATTTAATCCATTTAAATTTAGGATTAATATTAATATTTGAGAGTTCAATATTGTGATTTAATGCTAGCTGGCTATTTTGCCCATTAGTTGATGTAGATTCTTCATTATAGAGATACTCTTTATGTTTTGGTAAGTTTTTGGGATGACTGATACTGGTTGTTCCTTTCTATTTGTAGTATTTCTTTCAGAAGCCGTTGTAAAGCAGGCCTGGTGGTGATGAAATCTCTGAGTGCTTGCTTGTTCACGAAAACTTGACCCCCACTCTCTTCTAGTTTGTAGGGTTTCTGCTGAGAGGTCTGCTGTGAGTCTGATAGGCTTCCCTTTATGGGTAATCTGACCTTTCTCTCTAGCTGCCCTTAGAATTTTCTCCTTTATTTCAACCCTAGTAAATCTAGCAATTATGTGTCTTGGAGTTGCTCTTCTTGAGGAATATCTTTATGGTGTTCTCTGGATTACCTGGAGTTGAATATTGTCCTGCCTTACTAGATTAGGAAAGTTTTCCTGAATAATATTCTGAAGAATATTTTCCAACTTGAATTCATTCTCTTCATGACATTCAGGTACACCTATCAATCATAAATTAGGTCTTTTCACATAGTCCCATATTTCTTGGAGATTTTGCTCATTCTTTTTTACTCTTTCTTCTCGAATCTTGTCTTGTTTCATTTCATTAAGTGGGTCTTTGACCGCTGATATCCTTTCTTCTGCTTGATCAATTCGACTGTTAAAACCTGTGCATACTTTGTGAAGTTCTCATATTGTGTTCTTCAGTTCCATTAATTCACTTATATTCCTCTCTAGATTGTCTATTTTCGTTAGCATTTCGTCAAACCTTTTTTCAAGGTTCTTAGTTTCTTTACATTGGTCTAGAACACGTTCTTTTAGCTCACAAAAGTTCCTTATTATCCACCTTCTGAAGCCTAATTCTGTTAATGGAACACACTCAGGCCTTGTTCCCTTGTTGATGAGGAACTGTGATCCCCTGTAGAAGGAGAGGCATTCTGATTTTGGGCATTCTCAGCCTTTTTACACTGGTTTCTTCCCATCATTGTGAGTTCATCCACCTGTCGTCTTTGTAATTGCCAACTTTCAAATTAGGTCTCTGAGTGGACGTCCAACTTGTTGATTCCCAGTGCAGAAATCTGAGCAACCCACTGTGTCAGCTAAAACAGTGGCATTAAGATTCATTGTGCTTTTCTGCCCGGGAATCTCCGGTCTGTCTTCCTGCTTGAATCCCTTTTTCAATCAGGTGAGTGGGCGACTCTGCCTTCCCGGAGCTCCAAATGTCGACCAAAAGGGGACCCAGTCCCGTTTACTCTGCACCTAGAACTGCTGTGCTGGGGCACTGGCAAAACCTCCACGCTGGCCACAAGAGTCGCGCTGGCGCCCCATGGGGCTCCTCTGCTGGGAATCTCCTGGTCTGTGGGAAACAAAAATTCATCTGAAAATGTGGCGTCCTCTCATTTTGTGCACTTTCTGTGGGAGCTACAATCCTGAGCTGCCAGTAGTTGGCCATCTTGGATCTCTCTCCAAAGTTTTTCTTAAAATGTATCTCCCAGAAGTTACCTGACCTTGTATGGGTGTCTAAATCTCTAGCAAAACCAGGGAAATTTTCCTGAATTTTTCCCTCAAACGTTTCTTTATACTTTTTACTTCTTCTTCTTCTGGAATAATGTTAACTTGTAGATTAGGATTCTTAAATAATCCAATGTTTCTCAAAGTCTTTGCCAATTTTTATTTATTACAAATACTTTTTGTCTGACTGAGTTAATTAAATAGCTCTGTTTTCTAGCTCTGAAGTTGTTTTTGTTTGTTCTAGCCTATTATTAGGGCTTTGAACTCTATTTTGTGGTTCTTTTAATGAATTTTTAGTTCTAGAAGCTCTTTTAAAAATATAATCATCCTCCTTAGTAAATTTCTGATTATGTTCTGAGGTGTTCTTCTTACTACTTTGAATTGGTTTCGAACTGTCTCTTGGATCTTATTGAGCTTCCTTACCCTCCATATTTTGAATTCTTTATCTTTGAATTTTTATTTTGAGTAGGCTCCATTGCTAGAGAGTTGATATGGTCCTTTGCAGGTGGTATAACACTTTGTTGTTGTTGTTGTTTTCATACTGCTATAGTTCTTATGCTGGTTCTCTCTCATCTGAAGAAACTGTCACTTCTTATTTTTGAGTTTAATTTTGTTTTGATGGGACATCGTTTTTTTCCCCTTGAAGGTATGATTCTCACATATGTTATGTATGATTGTTTGGCTTCAATTCTAGCTGCTTTCAGGTGTCAAGAACTGTATGAGTTCCTTGGTTATAGATAATCTTTGTGCAGTGGCTTTCTCAAGTGCCAGTGTTAGTAGCGATGTCCTGGGTATTTTTGCAGGCTAACTCAGGAACAGGATTATATTGGTCTCAGGAAGCTTATCTCATTCCTCAACACTGTGCACTTCCATCAGCAGGTTTTGTATTGTATTGTACAGTTCAACCCCCAGGCTGGTAGGTGGCAACTATGCATAAGAGTGGCTATGACAGAAGAAGATGGATAGGGGCTTAATGTTTGTTTAGTGAGGTGCTCTCTGTTGTTTCAGGTGATGGTCTGGTCTGTGGAATCCTTGGTTTCCAAGAGTTCCCTGCTGAGCTTCCGTAGGTAGGGGGACAAAGCTGGGTAGAACTGGACAGCCAAGCTCACTCATGAATACCCTATTGACAAGATCAGACATCAACACTGACAGGAGTGGCAGGAGAGCTCTGGTGAAATGTGTTGAGTTCTCTGAAGGAGGAGAGTTGGCTGCACCAGCTTCACATCCTAGGCAGGTGGGAATGCAATCCATTTCCCTATTATAGCCCTGTCCCAGGGCTCATGACTCTCAGTTTAGTCAGACACTGTTGTCTACCTCCAGGTCACAGTGTAGCTGAGGGCTGCAGAATATTCCTGTCCTATGGCTTTCTGTGGAAGTGGCTTTGGAGCAGAACCTCTTAGCTACAAACAGACAGGGTTGTGGTTTGCCTGCCTTCCAATGCAGGAACACTCCTACTTTGTGTATAGATGGGGAGTGGCTCCATTTTTTGGCACGTGCAAGTGCATGCCAGCTGTGCTGTCAGCTGGTTGGGCTTGCCTGACTTATACCCTGAGGGGACTGATTAGGTGTCAGTTTTTGTGGACTGGGCTAGGCAGCCCCCCAACTTCCAGGTGCCTAGATGTCCCCTTGGATGGTATGCATGTGTCCTGGTTGGACTGGACTGGTGGACTTGTCCTCGTGTCCCTAGGGTTCAGGTGCTGCCTATGCTAGGAAGGAGTGGGCTGGTCCCTAGGCCACCAGCAGAATGGTCAGGCAGGCTGACTGTGCTTTCTCTTTTTCTGCCACCAAGGGAGGCTGGACCTTTTTCTGCCTTGAGCAGTGGAGGCAGGCAGCTGTGATACACATGTTTTGCTCATACCTCCACCTGGCAGCAGTGGCAGTGGTACCTGCCCTTGAGGCATATGAAAGTGCCTGGCCTGCCTGCTTCCTTCTGGCTTGAGGGTGGCAGAGACAGCAGTGATAGTAAGAGCCTAAGGGAAGAACTCAGGCTTCTGGGGTCTGGGCTCTCAGAGTGGTGCTGGCTTTAGTGGAAATGTTCAGATGGGAGCAGGGTGGCTGCACTGTGGATCTGCCATGGTGTATGTATAGCGGGGCAGTCCTCTCTCAGTGGGACCAGTGAAGTCAAGCGTTTATAGGGTGCTTCATTTTTGCACTCTTCTGTCCCACAGCAGTGGTGGAGGTATGTGTCCTTGGAGCCTTGTGAAGATGCTTAACTGCCCTGCTTTCTCTCTGGCCTGGTGGCCTGGACAGTGATACTGATGGCAGACCCAGTGTAACACAAAGGCCTCTGGGGTTGGGCTCTCAAACTGGCATCAGGCTCAGGGCTCAAAAGCCTGTGGGACTTTACATGAGTGCAAAAATGTCTTTGTGTAATTTCTAGGCAGTTCCCTGTTATTCTGGAGGCCTGAGAGGACTGAGGGATTCTTCTGTAAATAGAATTGTAAAAGTCTATTATGGGAGAGTGGAACCCTAGGGGTCTCTCACTCACCTTTTCGCCACATTAGTTTCTACCAGCTTTACATCTGTCCCAGCCCAGTAGGCTGCTTGGATTCATTCTTATTTGCATTCTGTGATTCTTGTCACTTCTCTGTTGAGTTCTAGTGTTCTCTCTTAGACAATCCATTCAAAGTGTGTATATTTACTTGATATTTTGATATTTCTTCATGGAAGAGCCACCTACTAGCTGCATCTGGTCAGACATTTCAAACCCCCCTTTCAGTCAGTCTCTTAACTGTGGCATCCCTGGTGATCAGAGTGCAGAATAGCTGCTGAGTTTCATATGCCAGTTGCTACGATCCTGTTCTTTGTTTCCTAGTTTGCCCTAGATGATTCAGCCATTCCACTCTCAGTGGTTCCCATGGGATGGGACTGGAGTAGGCTTCCTGTTAAGACTCTTAGACTTGTGAAGAGTTTGAAGTTTCACCTCCAATTCTCCTCTCCCACCTTAGAAATTAGAGGTCTAGAGAAATTCTCTTTGAGTGACATGATGCCAGGTTGGGGGATAGGCTGATGCAGCCTAAAATGACTGTTTATTTTTATTTATTTATTTATTTTACCAGTCATGGCTTCTCTTGATTTTGTGGACCCGAGTATTTTCTCCACTTCTCCAAACCCCAAGTTCTGATGAACTCAGGATATTATTCTCATTTTTGAATAGCTCCTTGTATTTTTGTGTTGGGGAGTGATGCCAGGGCATCGTCTATTCTGCTATCTTGCTGATACCCTGAGATCTCCTGCAAACAGAGATAACTTACTTTGTTCTCTCCAACTTGGATGCCCTTTCCCTCTCCATTTCCCTTCTGTTCCCCTTCCCTTTCCCTTTCCCTTTCCTTTATTTCTTTTTCTTTCCCTTTCCCTTTCTGTTTATATGTTTTGCCCATCTTATATTTTGATTATTTCTTTTTTGAATGTTGTGCTTCAAGAGTTTTTACATATTCTACAGACTAGTTCTTTGTTGGGTATACTTTCTTTCATTCTTAGCTTGTGTTTACCCTCTTAACTTGACAGAGTTCCTCACAGAGTTCAGTTTTTCAGTTTTTGAAAAATAGCTTATTTTCTTGGTTTCACCTCTTAGAATTATTTGCTTTGCTCTGAATATTGATGATTTTTTCCTTTTATAAAAAATAAAATTTACAGTTTTATATTTTATATTTAAATATGAGTTTTATTTTGAATTAATATTTTATTTGTATTGTCTTAATCTGATTTTGTTATCTGGGTAATACTAACTTCATAAAGTGAATTAGGAAGTATTCCTTTTGTTTGCTTTCTGGAAGTTATTGTGAAAAATTGATGTTAATTCTTTGTTAGATGTTTGGTAGAATTCTCTAGTGAAACCACCTGTGTCTGGAGCTAATTTCATGAGAAATTTGATATTCCAAATGTAATTTATTTAGTAATTATAGGACTATTTTGGTTATTACCTTTATCTTCGTTTAGTTTTTGTTGTTTGTAGTCAGTCCTACCTAATGGTTTTTCAGGAATATTGATTTTATTGTTGCATTTGATTTTCTTTTTTGTTATTATTTTTTCCTTTCTCATGTTTTAGTTTATTTTGCTCTTTTTTTTTTCTAGTTTCTTGAAGTAGGAACTTAGATCATTGATTTGGTACTCTGTCTTTTATAAGGTTCCACTAAGTGTTATTAATCTCTTTGCATTGCTTCAACTGTTTTAATACAGGTGTTTTTTCCATTTGGTTAAACTGATTTTTCAAAATTTCCTTTGAGACTTCTCTTTGAATCATGAGTTACTCAGAAATGTTCTAATTAGCTTGCAAGTGTTTGGAAACTTCCTTGTTGTTTTGTTATTGATTGCTAGTTTGATTCCATTGTGTCAAGAAAAAAAACACTCTGCTTGACCTCAATTGTCTTAAATTGTAAAGTTTTGAGATTTGTTTTATAGCCTAGGGTATGGTTTGTCTTAGTGAATGCTTTGTGGACTCTGGAGAAACATGTATGCTGTTCTTTTTTTGGATGAAATGTTCTGTATTTGCCAAATAAAATTGTTGGTTGATTGTGTTGTTGAGTTTTATATCCTTGCTAATTTTCTTCAAAAAAAATTTTTTAGAGATAAAAGGGATACAGGTGCAATTTTGTTACATGAGTATATTATGTAGTGGTGTAATCTAGGCTTTTAGTGTAACCATCATAGTGTCTGTTGTGCCCACAAGGTCATTTCTCATCCCTCTCCCTGTTCCCACTCTTGTACTTTTCTGAGTGTTCATTGTAAATTCTTTCACTATCTATGTCTGTGTTTACACATTATTTAGTTCCTATTTATAAGTAAGAACATGTGACATTTGACTTTCTATTTCTGAGATATTTCACTTAAATTAGTGGCCTCCAGTTCCATCCATATTGCTGCAAAAGACATGATTTTTTTTATGGCTGAATAATATTACATGAAATATACATACATCACATTTTATTTCTCTTAGTATCCATCAATAGACAGTTAAGTTGATTCTGTGTCTCTGCTGTTGTGACTAGTGCTGTGCTAAATGTGTAAGTGGTTATCTTGTTCATATAATGATTTCTTTTCTCTTGGGTAAGCACACAATAGTGGGATTGCCAAATCAACTATTTTATGTTTTCCATAGAAGTTACACAAATTTTATGTTTTCCATAGAAATTTTCCCACCAGCAATGTATAAGTGTTCCCTTTTCTGTGCATCCTCATCAACATCTGCTGTTTTCTGACCTTTAAATAGTGGCCATTCTGACTGGTGTAAGATAGTATCTCACTCTGGTTGTAATTTGCATTATTCTGATTATTTGTGATGTTCAGTATTTTTTCATATGTTTATTGGTGATTTATATGTCTTTCTTTTAAAAATGTCTGCTCATGTCGTTTGCCCACTCTTTAATGGGTTTGCTTTTGTTGTTGAATTGTTTGAATTCCTTGTAGTTAGTACCTTATTGGATACATACTTTGCAAATATTTCTCTCATTCTGTGTGTTGGTTCTATAATATGCTGAGAGGGGAGTAAATTGGGGACTGTAACTCTGATTTTGTGTTTCTATATTTCTCTTTCCAGCTATACTAGTTTTTGTTTTATGTATTTTGAGGCTGTATGGTTTGTACTCATTTAGGATTGTTACGTCTCACTGGTGAATTGGTCCCTTTATCATTATGCAATGTATTTATTTTTTTATTTGTCCAAAGTATTTTTTCTCTAAAATTTAATATCAATACAGTGACGACTGCTTTTTAATAAAATTGATATTTATATAGCATATTTATTTTTATCTTCTTGCTTTAAATCAACCCATGTCATTGTATTTGAAATGATTTATTGTAGAAAGCTTTTTTTGGATCACTAAAGAAAATCTATGTCAACCTGCATTTAAATATATATATATATATATTTTCTTGCATTTTAGGTTTTGGGGTACAAGTGAAGAAACGTGCAAGATTGTTGCATAGGTACATACATGGGAGTGTGGTTTGCTGCCTTCCTCCCGATCACCTATATCTGGCATTTCTCCCTATGTTATCCCTACCCAACTTCCCATCACCCTGCTTTCCCTCCCCTAGTTCCCCCCACAACAGACCCCAGTGTGTGATGCTCCCCTCCCTGTGTCCATGTGTTCTCATTGTTCAACTCCCGCCTATGAGTGAGAACATGTGGTGTTTGATTTTCTGTTCTTGTGTCAGTTTGCTGAGAATGATGGTTTCCAGGTTGATCCATGGCCCTACAAAGGACATAAACTCATCGTTTTTTATGGCTGCATAGTATTCCATGGTGTATATGTGTCATATTTTCCCTGTCTAGTCTATCATCGATGGGCATTTGGATTGGTTCCACGTCTTTGCTATTGTAAACAGTGCTGCAATGAACATTCGTGTGCATGTTTCCTTATATTGGAATGCTTTATAATCCTTTGGATATATACCCGGTAATGGGATTGCTGGGTCAAATGGAATTTCTATTTCCAGGTCCTTGAGGAATCACCACACTGTCTTACATGATGATTGAACTAATTTACACTCCCACCAACAGTGTAAAAGTGCTCCTATTTCTCTACTTCCTCTCCAGCATCTGTTGTCTCCAGATTTTTTAATGATCACCATTCTAACTGGAGTAAGATGGTATCTCAAGGTAGTTTTGATTTGCATTTCTCTAATGACCAGCGATGATGAGCACTTTTTCATATGTTTGTTGGCCTCATATATATCTTCTTTTGAAAAGTGTCTGTTGATATCCTTTGCCCACTTTTGAATGGACTTGTTTGTTTTTTTCTTGTAAATCTGTTTTCGTTCGTTGTAGATTCTGGATATTTGCACTTTGTCAGATGTGTAGATTGCAAAAATTTTTTCCAATTCTGTTAGTTGCTGATTCACTCTAATGACTGTTTCTTTTACTGTGCAGAAGCTGTGGAGTTCGATTAGGTCCCATTTGTCTATTTTGGCTTTTGTTGCCAATGCTTTTGGTGTTTTAGTCATGAAGTCCTTGCCTACGCCTATGTCCTGAATGGTTTTGCCTAGGTTTTCTTCTAGGGTTTTTATGGTGTTAGGTCTTATGTTTAAGTATTTAATCCATCTGGAGTTAATTTTAGTGTAAGTGTCAGGAAGGGGTCCAGTTTCTGCTTTCTGCACAAGGCTAGCAAGTTTTCTCAACACCATTTATTAAACAGGGTCTCCTTTCCCTATTGCTTGTTTTTGTCAGGTTTGTCAAAGATCAGATGGTTGTAGATGTGTGGTGTTGCTTCCAAGGCTTCTGTTCTGTTCTATTGCTTTATATCTCTATTTTGATACCAGTACCATGCTGTTTTGATTACTGTAGCCTTGTAGTATAGTTTGAAGTCACGTAGCATGATGCCTCCAAGTTTGTTCTTTTTGCTTAGAATTGACTTACCTATTTGGGCTCTCTTTTGGTTCCATATGAAGTTGAAAGTGCGTTTTTCCAGATCTGTGAAGGAGGTTATTGGTAGCTTGATAGGGATAGAATTGAATCTGTAAATTTCTTTGGGCAGTATGGCCATTTTCATGATACTGATTCTTCCTAACCATGAACATGGAATGTTTCTCCATCTGTTTGTGTCCTTTCTTATTTCGTTGAGGAGTGGTCTGTAGTTCTCCTTGAAGAGGTCCTTTACATTCTATGTTAGTTGTATTCCTAGGTATTTTATTCTCTTTGTAGCAAATGTGAATGGCAGTTCATTCTTGATTTGGCTGTCTTTAAATCTGTTATTGGTGTATAGGAATGCTTGTGACTTTTGCACATTGATTTTGTATCCTGAGACTTTGCTGAAGTTGCTTATCAGTTTCAGGAGATTTTGGGCTGAGACGATGGGGTCTTCCAAATATACAACCATGCTGTCTGCAAATAGAGACAGTTTGACTTCCTCCTTTCCTAATTGAATACCCTTTATTTCTTTTTCTTGCCTGATTGCTCTGGCTAGAACTTCCAATACTATATTGAATAGGAGTGGTGAGAGAGGGCATCCTTGTCTAGTGCCAGATTTCAAAGGGAATGGTTTCAGTTTTTGCCCATTCAGTATGATATCTGCTGTGGGCTTGTTGTAAATAACTTTTATTATTTTGAGATACGTTCCATCAATACCTAGTTTATTGAGAGTTTTTAGCATGAAGCTTTGTTGAATTTTGTCAAAGGACTTCTCTGAATCTACTGAGATGTGGTTTTTGCCTTTGGTTGTGTTTATATGGTGAATTACGTTTATAGACTTGCGTATGTTGAACCAGCTTTGCATCCCCGGGATGAAGCCTACTTTATCACGACGGATAAGCTTTTTGATGTGCTCTTGCAATGGCTTGCCAGTGTTTTACTGAAGATTTTTGCATCTGTGTTCATCATGGATATTGGCCTGAAGTTGTCTTTCCTTGTTTAGTCTCTGCCAGGTTTTGATATCAGGATGATGTTGTTCTCATAATATGATTTGGGAAGGATTCCCTCTTTTTGGATTGTTTAGAATAGTTTCAGAAGGAATGGTACTAGCTCCTCTTTGTATATCTGGTAGAATTTGCTTGTGAACCCATTTGGACCTGGGCTTTTGTTTATTTGGTAGGGTATTAATTGCTGCCTCAACGTCAGCCCTTGTAGTTGGTGTATTCAGCATTTTGACTTTTTCCTGGTTTAGGCTTGGGAGAATGCAAGTGTCCAGGAATTTATCCTTTTCTTCCAGGTTTACTAGTTGATGTGCATAGAGTTTTTTTGTAATAATCTCTGATGATGGTTTGTATTTTTGTGGAATCTATGGAGATATCCCCTTTATCGCTTTTTATTGCATCTATTTGATGATTCTCTCTTTTCTTTTTTATTAATCTGGCTAGTGGTCTATTTTGTTGATCTTTTCAAAAAACCAGCTCCTGGATTTATTGATTTTTTGAAGGCTTTTTGTGTCTCTATCTCCTTCAGTTCTGCCCTGATCTTAGTTATTTCTTGTCTTCTGCTGGGTTTTGAGTTTTTTTGATCTTGCTCCTCTAGCTCTTTCAATTTTGACAGTAGGGTGCCAATTTTTGATCCTTCCTTTCTTCTCATGTGGGCATTTATTACTATGTATTTTCCTCTAGAGACTGCTTTAAATGTGTCCCAGAGATTCTGGTATGTTGTGTCTTCGTTCTCATTGGTTTGAAAGAACATCTTTGTTTCTGCCTTCATTTCATTGTTTATCCAGTCAACATTCAAGAGCCATTTTTTCAGTTTCCATGAAGCTGTGCGGTTCTGAGTTAGTTTCTGAATTCTGAGTTCTAACTAGATGGCACTGTGGTCTAAGAGACTGTTATGATTTCTGTTCTTTTGCATTTGCTGAGGAGTGATTTACTTCCGATTATGTGGTCATTTTTAGAGTAGGTGTGATGTGGTGCTGAGAAAAATGTATATTCTGTGGATTTGGGGTGGAGAGTTCTGTAAATGTCTATTAGGTTTGCTTAGTCCGGGTCTGAGTTCAAATCCTGAATATCCTTGTTAATTATCTGTCTCACTGATCTGTCTAATATTGACAGTGCAGTGTTAAAGTCTCCCACTATTATTGTGTGGAAGTCTTAAGTCTCTTTGTAAGTCATTAAGAACTTGCTTTATGTATCTGGGTGCTCCTGTGTTGGGTGCTTATATATTTGGGATTGTTAGCTCTTCTTGTTGCATTGGTCCTTTTACCATTATGTAATGTCCTTTGTCTCTTTTGATCTTTGTTGGTTTAAAGTCTATTATATCAGGGACTAGGATTGCAACTCCAGGTTTTTTTTTTTTGCTCTCCGTTTGCTTGGTAAATCTTCCTCCATCCCTTTATTTTGAGCCTTTGTGTATCCTTGCATGTGAGGTGGGTTTCCAGGATACAGCACACTGATGGGTTTTGGCTTTTTACCCAATTTGCCATTCTGTGTCTTTTGAGTGGGGCACTTAGCCCATTTACATTTAAAGTTAATATTGTTATGTGTGAGTTTGATGCTGCTATTTTGATGCTAGCTGGTTGTTTTGCCTGTTAGTTGATGCAGTTTCTTCTTTTTGTCGATGTTCTTTACCATTTGGTATGTTTTTGGAGTGGCTGGTCCTGGTTGTTCCTTTCTATGTTAAGTGCTTCTTTCAGGATCTCTTGTAAAGCAGGCCTGGTGGTGATAAAATCTCTGAGTAATTGCTTGTTCATAAAGGAGTTTACTTCTCCTTCGCTTATGAAGCTTAGTTTGGCTGGATATGAAATTCTGGGTTGATAGTTCTTTTCTTTAAGGATGTTGAATATTGGTCCCCACTCTCTTCTGGCTGGAAGGGTTTCTGCTGAGAGATCTGCTGTGAGTCTGATGGGTTTCCCTTTTTGCGTGACCCGACCTTTTTCTCTGGGTGCCCTTAGCATTTTCTTCTTCATTTCAACCCTGGTGAATCTGACGGTTATGTGCCGTGGGGTTGCTCTTCTTGAGGAATATCTTTGTGGTGTTTTCTGTATTTCCTGGACTTGAACATTGGCCTGCCTTGCTAGGTTGGGGAAGTTTTCCTGGATTATATCCTGAAGAGTATTTTCCAGCTTGGATTCATTCTCTCTGTCACATTCAGGTACACCTATCAAATGTAGATCAGGTCTTTTCACATTGTCCCATATTTCTTGGAGACTCTTTTCATTTCTTTTTACCATTTTTCTCTCATCTTGCCTTCTCATTTTATTTGATTGAGTTGATCTTCGACCTCTGATATTCTTTCCTCTGCTTGGTCAATTCGGCTATTGAAACTTGTATATGCTTTGCGAAGTTCTCACATTGTGTTTTTCAGCTCCATCATTTCATTTATATTCCTCTCTAAGCTGTTTATTCTCATTAGCATTTCATCAAACCTTTTTTCAAGATTCTTAGTTTCTTTGCATTGGGTTAGAACATGTTCTTTTAGCTCAGAGAAATTTCTTATTGCCCACCTTCTGAAGCCTGTTTCTGTCAATTGATGTGACTCATTCTCCATCCAGCCTTTTTCCCTTGCTGGTGAGGAGTTGTGATCCTTTGGAGGAAGAGAGGCATTCTTGTTTTGGGTATTTTCATTCTTTTTGCACTGGTTTCCTCTCATCTTTGTGGCTTTATTTACCTTTGGTCTTTGTAGTTGCTGACTTTCAGATGGGGTCTCTGAGTGGACATCCAGTTTGTTGATGATGAAGTTATTTCTCTCTGTTTTTCAGTTTTCCTTCTAACAGACAGACCCCTCTGCTGTAGGGCTGTTGGAGGTCCGCTCCAGGCCCTGCTTGCCTGGGGATCACCTGCAGCAGCTGCAGAACAGTAAGGGTTGCTGCTAGTTTCTTCTTCTGCTATCTTGGTCCAAGAAGGATATCTTCCAGAAATCAGTCTGTGTTCTCCTTTGTGAGGCGACTCTTTGGATATAAGGGGGTCAGGGAGCTGCTTGAGGAGATAGTCTGTCCTTTATAGGAGCTCAAGTGCTGAGCTGTGAGCTCCATTGTTCCATTCAGAGCTGCTGGGCAGGTACATTTAAGTCTGCTGCAACAGAACTCATAAAAGCCTTTTTTTCCCCAGGTGCTCTATCCTGGGAAGGGAGGGCTTTATTTATAAGTTTCTGTCATGCTGCTGCCTTTTTCCAGGGCTGCCCTGCTCAGGGAGGAGGCAGCCTAGTCACAGTCTGCCAGCAGAGGGTTTGCTGAGCTGCTGTGGTCGTCACCCAGTTGCCATGTGAACTTCCCTGTGGTCCTGCTTATAGGGGAATTGTTACAACTACCTTGGCAATAATGGCCCACATCTGTAGTGGTGGACTCTCTCTGTAATGGTGGACTGCCTCAGCAATGGCAGACCACCTCAGCAATGATGTTCCACCTCGGCAATGGTCAACTACTGCCTCAGTAATGGCAGATACCCCTCGCCCACAGAGCTGGACCATCCTAGGTTCAGCTGTGCTTGCTGTGAAACTCTCAAGAGTGTTTCAGATTGCTGGCTTTTGTGGAGGTGGGATCAGCTGAGCCTGATCACCTGGTTCCCTGCCTCAGACCCCTTTTTTTTCAGTTGAATAGGCAACTCTGTCTTCCAGGCATTCCAGTCACCAGTTGAAACGGCACCTGGATTTGTGTGATTTCTTGTCCAGAGACCTGCTGTGCTCGCTGAAACAGCCACTGGAGTCTCGTGATGCTTTTTTGCCTGGGAATCTCCTGGTCTGGCTTTCTGTTTCTATCCCCCTTTTTTTCAGTTGAATAGGTGAGTCTGTCTCCGAGGCATTTGGTGACTGGATCTGTGTGATTTCTCTTGTGGCGACCCACTGTGCTGACTGAAACAGTCGTACTCAAGATTCATGGTGCTTTTTCACCTGGGAATCTCCTGGCCTGTCTCTCTATTTCAGTCCCTTTTTTATCAGTTGAACAAGTGACTCTGTCTCCCAGGCAGTCCAGTCCCCTGTCGAAAAGGTGCCCAGACCTGTGTGATTTCCTGTACGGTGACCCACTGCATCAGCTGAAACAGCCATGCTGGAGATACATGGCGCTTTTTCACTTGGGAATCTCCTGGCCTGGCTCCCTGTTTCAGGCCCCTTTTTATCAGTTGAATGGGCAACTCTGTTTCCCTGGTGCTCAAGTTGCCAGCTAAAATGGTGCCCAGACCCATGTGAATATTTTGTGTGGAGACCTTCCATGCCGGCCACAAACAGCTATGCTGGCAACCCATGGGGCTTCTCTGTCTGGGAATCTCCTGGTCTGTGGGCAATAAAAATCCTTCTGGAAATGCGGCGTCCACTCGCCCTCCGCGCTCTCACTGGGAGCTGCAATCCAGAGCTGCTCCTAATCAGCCATCTTGGATCCCCTCCCTTATCCACCACATTTTTTTTTTTTTAATTCATTCATCCTTTGACAGACAGTTTGTTCCCATATCATGGCAATTATGAGTAATGCTTTAATGAGCTTTCAAGTACAGATATATCTGTGACATACTGATTTTATTGCCTTTTTCATATATTCCCAGAAGAGGGATTACTGGATCATATAGTATTTTTAAATCTTTGAGGATCCTTTTTACTGTTTTCCAAAATGGCTGTACCAATTTATGTTTTTTACTAATAGTATACAAGTATTTCTTTTTCTTCACATTCTCATCAATACTTTTGTTTCTTCTTTTTGATTATAGCCATTCTTTTTTTTTCCCATTTATTTATTTTATTGCATTTTAGGTTTTAGGGTACATGTGAAGAACATGCAAGATTGTTGCATAGGAACACACGTGGCAGTGTGATTTGCTGCTTTCCTCCCCATCACCTACATCTGGCATTTCTCCCCTTGTTATCTCTCCCCAGCTTCCCACCCCCCACCGTCCCTCCCCTATTTCCCCCCAACTGACCCCAGTGTGTAGTGCTCCCCTCCCTGTGTCCATGTGTTCTCATTGTTCAACACCCGCCTATGAATGAGAACATGCGGTGTTTGATCTTCTGCTCCTCTGTCAGTTTGCTGAGAATGATGGTTTCCAGGTTCATCCATGTCCCTACAAAGGACACAAACTCATCGTTTTTGATGGCTGCATAATATTCCATGGTGTATATGTGCCACATTTTCCCTATCCAGTCTATTGTCGATGGGCATTTGGGTTGGTTCCAGGTCTTTGCTATTGTAAACAGTGCTGCAATGAACATTCGTGTGCACGTGTCCTTATAGTAGAATGATTTGTAATCCTTTGGATATATATACCCAGTAATGGGATTGCTGGGTCAAATGGAATTTCTATTTCTAGGTCCTTGAGGAATCGCCACACTGTCTTCCACAATGGTTGAACTAATTTACACTCCCACCAACAGTGTAAAAGTGCTCCTATTTCTCCACATCCTCTCCAGCATCTGTTGTCTCCAGATTTTTTTAATGATCGCCATTCTAACTGGCGTGAGATGGTATCTCAATGTAGTTTTGATTTGCATTTCTCTGATGACCAGTGATGATGTGCATTTTTTCATATGTTTGTTGTCCTCACGTATGTCTTCTTTTGTAAAGTGTCTGTTCATATCCTTTGCCCACTTTTGAATGGGCTTGTTAGTTTTTTTCTTGTAAATCTGTTTTAGTTCTTTGTAAATTTTGGATATCAGCCCTTTGTCAGATGGGTAAACTGCAAAAATTTTTTCCCAATCTGTTGGTTGCCAATTCACTCTAATGATTGTTTCTTTTGCTGTGCAGAAGCTGTGGAGTTTGATTAGGTCCCATTTGTCTATTTTGGCTTTTGTTGTCAATACTTTTGGTGTTTTGGTCATGAAGTCCTTGCCTACACCTATATCCTGAATGGTTTTGCCTAGATTTTCTTCTAGGGTTTTTATGGTGTTAGGTCTTATGTTTAAGTCTTTAATCCATCTGGAGTTAATTTTAGTGTAAGATGTCAGGAAGGGGTCCAGTTTCTACTTCCTGCACATGCCTAGCCAGCTTTCCCAACACCATTTATTGAACAGGGAATCCTTTCCCCATTGCTTGTTTTTGTCTGGTTTGTCAAAGATCAGATGGTTGTAGATATGTTGTGTTACCTCCAAGACCTCTGTTCTGTTCCATTGGTCTATATCTCTGTTTTGGTACCAGTACCATGCTGTTTTGATTACTGTAGCCTTGTAGTATAGTTTGAAGTCTGGTAGTGTAATGCCCCCCGCTTTGTTCTTTTTGCTTAGAATTGACTTGGCTATGCGGGCTCTCTTTTGGTTCCATATGAAGTTTAAGGTGTTTTTTTCCAGTTCTGCGAAGAAGGTCTTTGGTAGCTTGATGGGGATAGCATTGAATCTGTAAATTACTTTGGGCAGTATGGCCATTTTCACGATATTGATTCTTCCTAACCATGAGCATGGAATGTTTCTCCATCTGTTTGTGTCCTCTCTTATTTTGTTGAGTAGTGGCTTGTAGTTCTCCTTGAAGAGGTCCTTTACATTCCTTGTTAGTTGTATTCCTAGGTATTTTATTCTCTTTGTGGCAATTGTGAATGGCAGTTTGTTCTTGATTTGGCTCTCTTTAAGTCTGTTATTGGTGTATAGGAATGCTTGTGATTTTTGCACATTGATTTTGTATCCTGAGACTTTGCTGAACTTGCTTATCAGTTTCAGGAGGTTTGGGGCTGAGACGATGGGGTCTTCCAAATATACAACCATGCTGTCTGCAAATAGAGACAATTTGACTTCCTCCTTTCCTAATTGAATGCCCTTTATTTCTTTTTCTTGCCTGATTGCTCTGGCTAGAACTTCTAATACTATATTGAATAGCAGTGGTGAGAGCAGGCATCCTTGTCTGGTGCCACATTTCAAGGGGAATGCTTCCAGTTTTTGCCCATTCAGTATGATATTGGCTGTTGGTTTGTCATAAATAGCTTTTATTATTTTGAGATACATTCCATCGATACCTAGCTTACTGAGTGTTTTTAGCATAAAGGGCTGTTGAATTTTGTCAAAGGCCTTCTCTGCATCAATTGGGATAATCATGTTTTTTTTGTCTTTGGTTCTGTTTATGTGGTGAATTACGTTTATAGACTTGCGTATGTTGAACCAGACTTGCATCCCCGGGATGAAGCCTACTTGATCTTGGTGGATAAGCTTTTTGATGTGCTGTGGCAATCGGCTTGTCAGTATTTTATTGAAGATTTTTGCATCTATGTTCATCATGGATATTGGCCTGAAGTTTTCTTTTCTTGTTGAGTCTCTGCCGGGTTTTGGAATCAGGATGATGTTGGTGTCATAAAATGATTTGGGAAGAATTCCCTCTTTTTGTATTGTTTGGAATAGTTTCAGAAGAAATGGTACCAGCTCCTCTTTGTATGTCTGGTAGAATTCAGCTGTGAACCCATCTGGACCTGGGCTTTTTTTGGGTGGTAAGCTCTTAATTGCTGCCTCAACTTCAGACCTTGTTATGGGTCTGTTCAGGGCTTCGGCTTCTTCCTGGTTTAGGCTTGGCAGGAGGCAAGTGTCCAGGAATTTATCCATTTCTTCCAGGTTTATTAGTTTGTGTGCATAGAGTTGTTTGTAATAATCTCTGATGATGGTTTGAATTTCTGTGGAATCTGTGGTGATATCCCCTTTATCATTTTTTATGGCATCAATTTGGTTATTCTCTCTTTTCTTTTTTATTAATCTGGCTAGTGGTCTGTCTGTTTTGTTGATCTTTTCAAAAAACCAGCTCCTGGATTTATTGATTTTTTAAGGGTTTTTTGTGTCTCTATCTCCTTCAGTTCTGCTCTGATCTTAGCTATTTCTTGTCTTCTGCTGGGTTTTGAGTTTTTTTGATCTTGCTCCTCTAGCTCTTTCAGTTTTGACGATAGGTTGTCAATTTTTGATCTATCCTTTCTTCTCATGTGGGCACTTATTGCTGTATATTTTCCTCTAGAGACTGCTTTAAATGTGTCCCAGAGATTCTGGTATGTTGTGTCTTCATTCTCGTTGGTTTCGAAGAACATCTTTATTTCTGCCTTCATTTCATTGTTTATCCAGTCAACATTCAAGAGCAAGTTGTTCAGTTTCCATGAAGCTGTGCGGTTCTGAGTTAGTTTTTCAATTCTGAGTCCTATCTTGATTGCACTATGGTCTGAGAGACTGTTTGTTATGATTTCCGTTCTTTTGCATTTGCTGAGGAGTGATTTATTCCCAATTATGTGGTCAGTTTTAGAGTAGGTGTGATGTGGTGCTGAGAAGAATGTATATTCTGTGGATTTGGGGTGGAGAGTTCTGTAAATGTCTATTAGGTTTGCTTGGTCCAGGTCTGAGTTCAAGTCCTGGATATCCTTGTTAATTTTCTGTCTGGTTGATCTGTCTAATGTTTACAATGGGGTGTTAAAGTCTCCCCCTATTATTGTTTGGGAGTCTAAGTCTCTTAGTAAGTCATTAAGAACTTGCCTTATGTATCTGGGTGCTCCTGTATTGGGTGCGTATATATTTAGGATCATTAGCTCTTATTGTTGCATTGATCCTTTTACCATTATGTAATGTCCCTCTTTGTCTCTTTTGATCTTTGTTTCTTTAAAGTCTAATTTATCAGAGATGAGAATTGCAACTCCTGCTTTTTTTTGCTCTCCATTTGCTTGGTAAATCTTCCTCCATCCCTTTATTTTGAGCCTTTGTGTATCCTTGCATGTGAGATGGGTTTCCTGGATACAACACACCAATGGGTTTTGTCTTTTTATCCAATTTGCCAGTCTGTGTCTTTTGATTGGGGCATTTAGTCCATTTACATTTAGGGTTAATATTGTTATGTGTGAATTTGATACTGCCATTTTGGTGCTAGCTGGCTGTTTTGCCCTTTAGTTGAGCTGGTACTTGTTGTTCCTTTATATGTGTAGAGCCTCTTTCAGGAGCTCTTGTAGAGCTGGCCTGGTGGTGACGAAATCTCTGAGTACTTGCATGTTCCCAAAGGATTTTATTTTTCCTTCATTAATGAAGCTTAGTTTGGGTGGATAGGAGATTCTGGGTTGAAAGTTCTTTTCTTTAAGGATGTTGAATATTGGCCCCCATTCTCTTCTGGCTTGTAGGGTTTCTGCTGAGAGATCTGCTGTGAGTCTGATGGGCTTCCCTTTATGGGTAACCCGACCTTTCTCTCTGGCTGCCCTTAGTATTTTCTCCTTCATTTCGACCCTGGTGAATCTGACGATTATGTGCCTTGGAGTTGCTCTTCTTGACGAATATCTTTGTGGTGTTCTCTGTATTTCCTGGACTTGAATGTTTGCCTGCCTTGCTAGGTTAGGGAAGTTTTCCTGGATAATATCCTGAAGAGTATTTTCCAGCTTGGATTCATTCTCTTCGTCGCATTCGGGTACGCCTATCAAACGTAGATTAGGTCTTTTCACATAGTCCCACATTTCTTGGAGACTTTGTTCATTCCTTTTTACCCTTTTTTCTCCAGTCTTGCCTTCCCGTTTTATTTCATTGAGTTGATCTTCGACCTCTGATATCCTTTCTTCTGCTTGGTCCATTCGGCTGTTGATACTTGTGCATGCTTCATGAAGTTCTCGTGTTGCGTTTTTCAGCTCCATCAATTCACTTATATTCCTTTCTATTTTGTCCATTCTCGTTAGCATTTCATCAAATCTTTTTTCAAGGTTCTTAGTTGCTTTGCATTGGGTTAGAACATGTTCTTTAAGTTCACAGAAGTTTCTTACTACCCACCTTCTGAAGTCTGATTCTGTCATTTCATCACAATCGTTCTCCATCCAACCTTGTTCCCTTGCTGGTGAGGAGTTGTGATCCCTTTTAGGAGGAGAGGTGTTCTGGTTTCGGGTGTTTTCATCCTTTTTGCGCTGGTTTCTTCCCATCTTTAAGGATTTATCCACCTGTCGACTTTGTAGTTGCTGGCTTTTAGATTGGGTCTCAAATCTTTCAGATTGACGTTCTGTTTGTTGATGATGAGGTTATTTCTGTTTCTTCGTTTTCCTTCTGACAGTCTGGCCCCTCTGCTGTAGGTCTGCTGATATTCACTCCAGGCCCTGCTTGTCTGGGGATCACCTGCAGCAGCTGCAGAACAGTAAGGGCTGTTACCAGTTTTCTTCTTTTGCTATCTTTGTCCCAGAAGGATACCCGCCTAGTGTCAATCTGATCTCTCTTTTATGAGGTGTCTTTTTGGATATATAGGGGTCAGGGAGCTGCTTGAGGAGATGGTCTCTTCTTTATAGGAGCTCAAATGGTGAGCTGCGAGCTCTGTTGTTGTTCATTGAGAGCTGCTGGGCAAGGACTTTTAGGTCTGCTGCAGCAGAACTCATAAACTGCTTTTTGTTCCCATGTGCTCTGTCCCAGGGATTTAGGGCTTTATTTATGAGTTTCCGTTATGCTGCTGCTGCCTTTTTTCTTTTTTTCCTTCAGACCTGCCCAGCCCAGCAAGGAGGCAGCCTAGTCACTGTCGGCCACATGGCTGTGGGCTCCGCCCCGCTGCCATGTGAACTTCCCTGCAGTCCTGTTTATATGGTGTAGTTAGAACTGCTTTGGCAATGGTGGCCCGCCTCTGTTGGGGCGGCGTCTCTGCTGTGGCGGGTTGCCTTGGCAACGGCGGGCTGCCTCAGCAATGGCGGGTTGCCTTGGCAAGGGCGGGCTGTCTCGGTAATGGCGGACGCCCCTCCCCCTCAGAGCTGGACCGTCCCGGGTTCAGCTGCGCTTGCTGTGAAACTCTCAATCCAGAGTTTCTGGTTGCTGTTCTTTTGTGGTGGTGGGACCAGCCGAGCCTGATCGCCTGGCTCCCTGCCTCAGAGCCTTTTTTAAGTTGGTGTTCCAGTCACCTGTTGAAGAGGTGCCGGGGTCTGTTTGTTTTCCTCTGCGGCCACTCACTGCGCTGGCTTAAACAGCGGCACTGAGGTTTGTGTCGCCTTTTTTTTTTTGCCCTGGAATCTACTGTCCTGGTTCTCTGCTCAGTCCCCTTTTTGAACCGGCGTATGGGTGACTTCTCGTGGCTCCAATCACCAGCCAAAAGGGCCCCCGGACCGGTGTATTTTGTACGGAGAACCGCGGCTCCGGGGTGCCGACAAAGCAGCTGCGCGGGGCAAAGCAGCCACGCTGGCCGAAACAGCCGCGCTGGCGACCATGGAGCACCTCCGCCCGGGAATTTCCTAGTCTGTGGACAATAAAAACGCGGCGTCCACTCACCCTCTGTGCTTTCACTGGGAGCTGCAATCCTGAGCTGTTCCTAAACGGCCATCTTCGATTATAGCCGTTCTTATAGACGTGAGGTAGGATCTCATTGTGGTTTTGATTTGTACATCCCTGATGATTAGTAATGTTTAGCGCCTTTTCATATACCTGTTGTCTATTTGTGTGTCTTCTTTGAAAAATGTCTATTTAGGTCATTTACCCATTTTTAAATTTGAGTTGTTTTTTTGTTATTGAACTATATGAGTTTTTTTTTACATATTGAATGTCAGATATATGGTTTGCAAATATGTTCTGCCAATTTCAGTGGCCTTTAAATTTGTTGATTGTTTTCCTTGCAGAAACTTAGTTTAATATAGTCCCATTTGTTTATTATTTTTTTGTTGCCTTTGCTTTTGGTATCATATTCAAAAAAATCATTGCCAAGATCAGTATCAAAGTATTCTTACCTATGTTTTCTTTGAAGAGTTTTATGGTTTTAAGTCTTATGTTTAAGTGTTTAATCTATTTTCAGTTGATTTTTGTGCATGGTATAAAATGAGGATTCAGTGATTTGTATGTGGATATTTAGCTTCCCTAACATTTTTCAAGAGACTGTCCTTTCTCCATTGTGTATTTTTGTCACCTTTGTTAAAAATTAGTTGTTTGTCCTCCATTATATGCTTATTTTAAATTGCACGACTGTATCAAAACATCTTGCATACCCCATAAACATAACAGCTACTATGTACCCACAAAAATAAAAAAAAAATAGCTGATTTTATAGGCCTGGATTTATAGGACAGATTTATATGTCCCATTTGTCTTTCTGCTTTTATGTCAGTACCATAGTGTTTTGATTATTGTAGCCTTGTATATTTTGACATTAATAAGTATGTCCTCTCCAACTTTGTTATTTTTTTTTTAAATTAAGATTACTTTGGCTGTTTGGGGTTTTTTGTAATTCCACATGAATTTTAGAATTTTAAAAATATATTTGTGAAAAATGCCACTTAAATTTTGCTATTGACAGCATTGAATCTCTAGATTGGCATAGTATGGCATTTTAACAGTATTGATTCTTCCAATTCATGAACATAGGCTATCTTTTTATTTATTTTTATCTTCTTCCATTTCATCAGCATCTTACAGTTTTCATTGTAAAAGTCTTACACTTCTGTGGTTAAATTTATTCCTAAATTTTTATTGATTTTTATGCTTTGTAAATGTGATTTTTTTTTTTACTAGTAAAAATCTTTTTTGGATAGTTTATTTTTTAGCATACAGAACCAGTAGTGATTTTTGTGTGTTGACTTTTGTATTGTGTAACTTTATTGAATTTGTTTATTAGGGCTCAGTTTTTTAAAAAATAAGTCTTTAGCCTTTTTTAAAAAAACATATAGCATAATGTCATATGCAAACAGAAATAATTCACTTTTTTTCTTTCTAGTTTGGATTCTTAGATTTATTTTTCTTACCTAATTGCTCTGGTTAGGACTTCTAGTATTATGCTTAATAGAAGTTTTGAAATTGGGCATTCTTTACTTTACTGGAAGAAAAGGATTTCAGTTGTTTTGCCTTAGAATATGATGTTAGTGCTGGGATTTTTATAAATGGCTTGTATTATGATGAAGTTTTTTCTTTACCTGTTTTGTTTAGAGTTTTCACTGTGAATGGATGAGGAACTTTGTTATTTTTTTCTGTATCTGTTGAGATCTTTTTATTGTTTATCTTTTATTATTCTGTGAATGTGGTTTATCACATTGATTGATTTGTGTGTGTTCAATCAATCCTGCAACTGAGATATAAATCCCATTTTGTCATCATGTATGGTCGTCTTAATATGTTTTGAATTTGGTTGCTAGTATTTTATTAAAGATTTTTTCATCTGTGTTTATTAGAAATAATTGCCTGGGCCGGGCGCGGTGGCTCAAGCCTGTAATCCCAGCACTTTGGGAGGCCGAGGCGGGTGGATCACGAGGTCAAGAGATCGAGACCATCCTGGTCAACATGGTGAAACCCCGTCTCTACCAAAAATACAAAAAGTTAGCTGGGCATGGTGGCGCATGCCTGTAATCCCAGCTACTCAGGAGGCTGAGGCAGGGAATTGCCTGAACCCAGGAGACGGAGGTTGCGGTGAGCCGAGATCGCGCCATTGCACTCCAGCCTGGGTAACAAGAGCGAAACTCTGTCTCAAAAAAAAAAAAAAAAAAGAAATAATTGCCTGTAGTTTGTTTCTTTTCTTTTTTCTTTTTTCCTTCCTTCCTTTCTTTTTTTCTTTTCTTTTCCTTCCCTTCCTTCCTTCCTTCCTTCCTTCCTTCCTTCCTTCCTTCCTTCCT
>NW_022436980.1:401770-466783 GCF_009761245.1 Sapajus apella | reverse complement strand
CTTCCTTCCTTCCTCTCTCTCTCTCTCTCTCTCTCTCTCTCTCTCTCTCTCTCCCTCCCTCCTCCTTTTTTCCTTCCTTCTTTTCTTCTCTTCTTTTCTATGGTGTCTTTCTCTGGCTTTTGTATGTTGACCTTATAGATGTGCTTGAGGGACCTACTTAAATGTGGTTATTTTCTAATAGTATTTTTGTGGGCTGAGGTTTTTCTACCTGAACAATAATTTCATCTACAAATAATGCAGTTTTCTTTTCCCTTTTGCAATCTTTTTACCTTTTAGTTTTCTTGCTATACTGCAGTGGCTAGCTCCTCCTCTGCAGTGTTTTATAAGATAGGTGAAAGTGGACAACCTTGCCTTGTTTCTTATTATAGGAGTTAAATGTGTCGCCTTTTAGATAACCTTTAGCAAGTTTAGGAAATTTCTTTCTATTCCTAGGTTGCTCAGATTTTTTAAATAATTAATTAAAATTATTACAATTTAAAGGTTTTAAAAACATTTATTGAAATGATTGCATTTTTAAATTTTCAAATTCTATTTATATATTAAACTACATTAACTTTTGAAAGATGTTGAATTTACTTTGCCTTTCTGTGATAAACCCCCTTAATTATGATATATTATCTATCTTAATATTGTTCTTTTTGATCACTAAGGATTTTGTTGACTCTTTTTCAATGTTTTTAATGAATATTTCTCTGCAGTTTTCTTGTCTGACAATGGTTTTGGCTGGTGTAACCCAAATGCCCATTGATCAATGTGGTGTGTGTGTATATATATATATACAGATACACACACATATACATACATACATACATACACATACATACACACATACACACACATACATAGATACATATTATGGAATACTTCTCAGCCATAAAAAGGATCAAAATAATGGTATTTGCAGCAATCTGGATCGAATTTGAGACCATTATTCTCAGTGAAGTAACTCAGGAATGGAAAACCTAAACATGGTATGTTCCTACTTATAAGTGGGAGCTAAGTTATGAGGATGCAAAAGCATAAGAATGACACAATGGACTTTGAGGATCAGGAGAATTGATGAGAGGGAAGTCAGGAATAAAATATATCACATTGAGTACAGTGTACACTGCTCAGGTGTTGGGTGCACCAAAATTGCAAAAATCACCACAAAAGAACTTATTCATGTCACCAAATGCCACCTGGTTCCCCAAAACCTATTGAAATTAAAAAAGACCTAAAAAAAAAAAGTAAAAGTATTAGATAAAGCAAGATAACTCAAGGTTATACTAATTACAAGAAAAAAAGGCAAGATAACTCAAGGTTACACGAATTACAAGAAAAAAAGCCTACATGTGCTAATATACCTTAATATATCTTAAGAAAAAAGTTTCAATAATTGGATTATGAGTGATTTTCCTCTATTAGCTGAACTTTCTATGACATTATGTAACTTTGATACATTTAATATATATGTAATATATATTAAATGTATTAACATATATACATATATATGTATATTTTTTTCTTTTTTGAGAAGGAGGCTAGAGTACAGAAGTACAATCTTGACTCATTGCAACCTCCACCTACCCGGTTCAAGCGATTCTTCTGCCTCAGCCTTTTGAGTATTGGGACTACAGGGGAGCACCACCACACCCAGCTAATTTTTGTAGTTTTAGTAGTGACAAGGTTTTGCCACATTCGCCAGGCTTGTCTTAACTTCCGACTTCAAGAGATTTGCCCACTTCAGCCTCCCTAAGTGATGGTATTAAAAATACATTCTTAAACAAAAAAATGAAAAAATAAAAATTATTCTGTGAAAGACACTCTTATAGGAATCAAAAGAGAGGCCACAGACTTGGACAAAATATTCTTAAAACATGTATCTGATAAAGAATTGCTGTCCACAAATTTAAAGAACTTTAAAAATAAACTCAGCAATAAGAAAACAAACAACCTAATTTAAACATTGGTAAAATTTCTGAACAAGTATCACCAAAGAGGCTATATGGATAGTAAATAAGCATATGAAAAGATGCTCTGCCTCGTATGCCATTAGGGAATTAGGATGGTTCTAGAGTGGGTTTACTTCAGGAATTCTTTAGTCCTACCACTAAGGTAAAATCTTTTTGGGGTTACTACTGAGTGCCTCTGGTTGAGCATTGAGATATCTCTACTCTTGGTGTTTGGAATTTAAATACCTTTTAGTGTTCTGTCAGCTCTTGGATACGCTCAGCTCTGGAATTCAGGTAACTTCTAGTGGTATATAAGCTCTCAAGTTTAACAATCTTTTTGGATTTTTCCTTCTTTTGTGTGAAGGCCCATGTAAGTAAAATACAAATACTATCAGTAAAATTTATAAACTCATTCCACCATCAGTCTGTCATTTGTCAATTTAATTTGCAACACTCAAGTACAAAATGTACAAGGTTGGATTAAATTTTTCCTCCTATACAATATCTACTCCATGATAAACCAGTATATTACCAAATACTCTGTAATTGTATTTGTAATTTTAGCATTAATTGTTATATATTCATGTAACTAATAACTTTTTAATAATTGAAAGATAAATTATAGTCTTTTCTGTAAAATTCTATACTTTGATTTTATGAACGTTTGTTATAATTATATACACTAAATATCACCACTGAAAAGTATCAAGAAGACTGTGAAAACACGAATTTAACTGATTATTGCTTTAGAAATACTTAAAAGATCTGGAAATATTTTAACTCTTATTAAAGGTAGTATTTTCTCATGTCATTTCTATGTTTTTAAAAATTGATTCTATGCAAGTCTTTTGGATAGTAACTACTAAAATAGCAATAGGAAGCCAAGCTTTAGATATTATTTGAAAACGAGCATCTATAAAATGCCACTCTCTAGGTAGGAAATGGAGGTTAGTGATATAAACACAGAAAACCATTGTTTTCTTTGTTTTTCTTTCCTTAAATTTGTATACGTTTAAGGGGTACAAGTGCAGTTTTGTTGGATGAATATACTAAATAGCGGTGAAGTCTGAGTTCTTATTGTAACCGTTACCCAAATAATGTACATGATATTTATTAGGTAATTTCTCATCCCTCATTCTCCTCCTCCCTTTCACCCTTCTGAGTGTTTAACATTTATTATTTCATACTTAATGTCCCTGTGTACACTTTATTTAACTCCCATTTGTAAGTGAGACTAATATTTGACAGTTTCTGAGTTGACCTAACTTAAGATAATGGCCTCTAATTCCATTCATGTTGCTGCAAAAGATATGATTTCATATTTATGGCCAAATAGTATTCCATCATGTATATTTTTATATATGTCTATACCTACATCATCTATCCATCTATCCATCTGTCTATCTGTCTATCTGTCAGTCATCTGTCTCACTTTCTTATTGAATCATCCATTAATGGACACTTAGATTGATTTCGTATATCTTCTATTGTGAATAATGCTGCAATAAACTTATGAGTGTAGGTATCTTTTTGATATAATGATATCTTCTCCTTTGGGTAGATACCTAATAGTGGAATTGCTGGATTGAATAGTAGTTATGTTTTTAGTTTTTTGAGAAATACCCATAGTGTTTTCTATAGAGTTTGTACTGGTTTATATTCCCACCAACAATGTATGTATAAGTGTTCCCTTTTCTCTACATCCTTTCAAACATGTTATTTTTTGACTTTTTATTAGTAGTCTTTTTGGCATAAGATGATATCTCATTGTGGTTTTATTTGTATTTCTCTAATGAACAGTGTTGTAGAGAAGTTTTTATATGCTTGTTGGCAATGTGTAGGTCTTTTTTGGAAAAATGTCTGTGTCCTTTTTTTTTTTTTTTTTTTTAACGGGATTGTGTGTTTTACTGTTGTTGTTGAGTTGTTTGAGTTCCTTGTAGATTTTGGATATCAGTCCCCAGTATAGTTTGAATATATTTTCTCCCATTCTGCAGTTTGTCTATTTATTCTGATGATTGTTTCCTTTGCTGTGCAGAAGGTTTTATTTTAATTAAGCCCCACTTGTCTACTTTTGTTTTGTTGCATGTGCTTTTGAGTTCTTAATAATGAATCCTTTGCCTAGGCCAATGTCCAGAAGAGTTTTCCCAAGTTTTTTTTTTCTAGTAGTTTCATAGTTTGAGGTCATACATTTAAGTCTTTACTTCATCTTGAGTTTATTTTTGTATACAGTGAGAAATAGGGGTCCAGTTTCATGTTTCTGCATGTGACAATCAAATTTTCCTAGCATCTTTTATTGAAAAGAAAGTCCTTTTTTAATATATGTTTTTATTGAATTTATCAAGTATCAGTTGGGTGTAGACATGTAGCTTTATTTCTGGGTGCTCTATTGATGTATGTGTCTATTTTTTATATCTATATCATGCTGTTTTGGTTTCTGTAGCTTTGTAGTATAATGTGAAGTCAGGCAATGTTATGTCTCCATCTTTATTCTTTCTGCTTAGGATTGCTTTGGTTCTTCTGGTACTTTTTTGATTCCATTTGAATTTTATGATTTTTTTTCTAATATCGTGAAAGATGACATTGGTGTTTTGATAGAAATTGCATTGAACTTGTAGATTGCTTTGGACAGTATGGTCATTAAATGAATCTAGATCAATTTAGGGAAGGTTGCCATCTTAACAATATTGAGTCTTGAATATTTTCATTTATTTTGGTCTTTAATTTCTCTTTGTAATATTTCATAGCTTTTAGTGAACAGGTCTTAAAACATCTCTTGTTAAACTTATTCCAGAGTATTTCTTCATGCTGTTTGAAATGGATCTTTCTTAAAATATAATTGGTCTTTGTTAGTAAATAGAAATACAATAGATTTAAAAATTTGGGGGCTGGCCATGGTAGTTCACACCTGTAATCCCAGCCCTTTGATAGGCCGAGGTGGGCGGATCACTTGAGGTCAGAATTTTGAGACCAGCCTAGCCAGCATTGTGAAACCCTGGCTCTAGTAAAACTACAAAAATTAGCTGGACATGATCGCGGATGCCTGTAATCACGGCTACTCAAGAGCCTGAGGCAGGAGAATCGCCTGAACTCAAGAGGTGGAGGTTGTAGTGAGCTAATATTGTGCCAGTGCACTCCAGCCTGGGCAACAAGAGTGAGACTCCATCTTTAAAAGAATTGATTTTACATTCCACAACCTTATTAAATTCACTTAGTTGTTTCAGGAGCATTCTATGGCTTTCTTATGATTTTTCTATATCAATTTTATGTTTTCTGCAATTAGAGTTGTCTTCCTTTTCAGCCTGCATGCCTTTTATTTATTTTTCTCACCTTAATGCACTTGCTAGTACTTCTGATGTGTAGCATGATAGTAAATATAAATAATGATAGAAGATTCTTGCTTTATTCATCATTTTAGGTGGAAAGTATTGTTCCTCTTGATCTTAAGAATAATGTACACATTTTCCTGAAATGCACTTAATCAAATTGAGGAAGTTCCTTTTTCCTAATTTACTGTGAGATTTTATTATGAAATCATCTTAAATTTTGTCAAATGCTTTTTCTTCATCTATCAAAGTGATTGGCTTTATTTTCAGTTAATAGGATGTCTTACATTGATTGATTTTTTAAAATGTTCTACCAACATTGCATTCCTGGCACTTGGTGATATATAATTCTTTCAAAAATTTTTTAAAATGTATATTTTCTAGAGTTGAGGTCTTTCTCTGTCATCCATGTTTGATTTCAGTGTTACGTTCAGAGCTCACTGAAGCCTCAAACTCCCGGGCTAAAGCAATCCTCCCACCTAAGCCTGCTGAGTAGCTGGGACTACAGGCATACACCATCATGCATAGCTAATCTTTCAAAAATCTTATTTGTAGAAATGTTGTCTCACTATGTAGGCCAGGCTGGTTTTGAACTCCTGGCTTGAAGCCATCATCCTGCTTTGGTTTCTCAAAGTTGGGATTCCAGGAGCGAGCCAGCACACCTGGCTTTTTCTTTTGACAGACAGGTTCTCACTCTGTCATCCAGGTGGGAGTGCAGAGATGTGATCATAGCTCCTTATAACCTTAAACTTCTGCACTTAACCAATCGTTTTGCCTCAGCCTCCTTACTATCTGGAACCACAGGTATGTGCCACTGAACCCAGCTAAATTTATTATTTTTTAGTTTGTAGAGATGGGGTCTTGCTATGTTGCACAGGCTGGTCTGGAAATCCTGATCTTCAGTGATCCTCCTACGTTGCCCTTACAAAGCACTATAATTCTTTTTATATATTGCGTTCAATTTGCCAACATTTTGATTGGTATTTTTTGAATCTATGTTCATGAGAGATATATTACTCTAAGGTTTTCCTGTTTTGTGAATCTTTTGTCATGATTTGGTATTAAATTAAAAGAATTTCTATAGAAGGAATCAGAAAATTTTTCTTCCTCTCAATTTTCTGCAGGAATTTTATAAAATTGTTGTTACTTTTTCCTTTAAATGTATCGTAGATTTTATAAGTGATGGTATCTTGACCTAGAGTTTTCTTTGAGGAAAGAATTTAAATTAGAATTCAGTTTCATTAATTTTGTATAGTGCTGTTAAATTTCCTGCTTCTCTCTGTGTAATTTGTGTCTTCCTGGGAATTTGTCCATTTCATTTAGATTATCAAATTTATTGGCATATTTTTAAAAATAATATTTGTTGTCTTTTTAATGTCTAATTTTTTAATGGTAATATTTCTTCTTTCCTTATTAAAAAATATGTGTTCTTTCTTTTTATTTTGATCACTATGGCTAAAAGGTTTATTAATTTCATTGAATTTTTCAAACCAGCTTTGGGTTTCACTGTTTTTATAATTGTTAATCTGTTTTGATTTTATTGATTTCTTTTTATTATTGTTTTCCTTTTTTCTGATTTTGAAATTAATTTGCTCTTCTTTTTCTAGTGTGTTAAGATGAAAGCTTACATAATTTAAGATCTTTTTTCTTTGCTAATATAGGTAGTAAAAGCTCTAAATTTTTCTCAAGGTGCTGCTTTAGCTACATCTCACACTTATGATACGTTATGTTTTTATTAGTTTATTAAAATATTTTCTAATTACTCATTTCTTTTATATAAATGTTTAGTAGTTTGTAATTTAATTCTCAAACATTTGGAGGGTTTTCTGGATGTTGTTAATTTCTAATTCAATTATGGTTGGAAACTATACTGTTTATGATTTTAATACTTTTAAATGCTTTGATGCTTTTTTTGTATTTTTAAATTATACTTTAAGTTCTAGGGTACATGATGCTTATTTTATAATTCAAAAGATTTTATCTCTTAGTAATTGTTTCTTTTTTTTCCATTTATTTGATTGCATTTTAGGTTTTGAGGTACATGTGAAGAACATGCAAGATTGTTGCATAGGTACACACATGGCAGTGTGATTTGCTCTCTTCCTCCCCATCACCTACATCTGGCATCTCTCCGCTTGCTATCTCTCCCCAACTCCCCACCCCTCACCGTCCCTCCCCTATTTCTCCCCAATTGACCCCAGTGTGTAGTGCTACCCTCCCTGTGTCCATGTGTTCTCATTGTTGAACACCCGCCTATGAGTGAGAACATGTGGTGTTTGATCTTCTGCTCTTCTGTCAATTTTCTGAGAATGATGGTTTCCAGGTTCATCCATGTCCCTACAAAGGACACAAACTAATCGTTTTTGATGGCTGCATAATATTTTGTGGTGCACGCATGTTTTCACTCATAGGCGGGTGTTGAACAATGAGAACACATGGACACAGGGAGGGGAGCACTACACACTGGGGTCAGTTGGGGGGAAAGAGGGGAGGGATGGTAGGGGGTGGGGAGCTGGGGAGAGATAGCAAGGGGAGAGATGCCAGATGTAGGTGATGGGGAGGAAGACAGCAAATCACACTGCCACGTGTGTACCTATGCAACAATCTTGCATGTTAATCACATGTACCCCAAAGTCTAAAATACAATAAAATAAATAAATGGGAAAAAAATTTATTCATGTTTCACATATACCTATACATGAAGCTGAGGGTAATTTTATGCAATATTTTTAATAACTTTGTGCATTAAACAATGCTTGTGTACATGAAAAAAAATATTCCATGGTGTATATGTGCCACATTTTCCCTGACCAGTCTATTATCCGTGGGCATTTGGGTTGGTTCCAGGTCTTTGCTATTGTAAACAGTGCTGCAATGAACATTCGTGTACAGGTGTCCTTATAGTAGAATGATTTATAATCCTTTGGATATATACCCAGTAATGGGATTGCTGGGTCAAATGGAATTTCTATTTCTAGGTCCTTGAGGAATTGCCACACTGTCTTCCACAATGGTTGAACTAATTTACACTCCCACCAACAGTGTAAAAGTGTTCCTATTTCTCCACATCCTCTCCAGCATCTGTTGTCTCCAGATTTTTTAATGATCGCCATTCTAACTGGCGTGAGATGGTATCTCAATGTAGTTTTGATTTGCATTTCTCTGAGGACCAGTGATGATGAGCATTTTTTCATATGTTTGTTGTCCTCACGTATGTCTTCTTTTGTAAAGTGTCTGTTCATATCCTTTGCCCACTTTTGAATGGGCTTGTTTGTTTTTTTCTTGTAGATCTGTTTTAGTTCTTTGTAAATTCTGGATATCAGCCCTTTTTCAGATGAGTAAACTGCAAAAATTTTTTCCTATTCTGTTGGTTGCCCATTCACTCTAATGACAGTTTCTTTTGCCATGCAGAAGCTGTGGAGTTGGATTAGGTCCCATTTGTCTATTCTGGCTTTTGTTGTCAATGCTTTTGGTGTTTTGGTCATGAAGTCCTTGCCTACACCTATGTCCTGCATGGTTTTGCCTAGATTTTCTTCTAGGGTTTTTATGGTGTTAGGTCTTATGTTTAAGTCTTTAATCCATCTGGAGTTAATTTTAGTGTAAGATGTCAGGAAGGGGTCCAGTTTCTGCTTTCTGCACATGGCTAGCCAGTTTTCCCAACACCATTTATTGAACAGGGAATCCTTTCCCCATTGCTTGTTTTTGTCAGGTTTGTCAAAGATCAGATGGTTGTAGATACGTTGTGTTGCCTCCGAGACCTCTGTTCTGTTCCATCGGTCTATATCTCTGTTTTGGTACCAGTACCATTGCTGTTTTGATTACTGTAGCCTTGTAGTATAGTTTGAAGTCCGGTAGTGTGATGCCTCCTGCTTTGTTCTTTTTGCTTAGAATTGACTTGGCTATGCGGGCTCTCTTTTGGTTCCACATGAAGTTTAAGGTGGTTTTTTCCAGTTCTGTGAAGAAGGTCATAGGTAGCTTGATGGGAATAGCATTGATTCTGTAAATTACGTTGGGTAATATGGCCATTTTCATGATATTGATTCTTCCTAACCATGAACATGGAATGTTTCTCCATCTGTTTGTGTCCTCTCTTATTTCATTGAGCAGTGGCTTGTAGTTCTCCTTGAAGAAGTCCTTTACGTTCCTTGTTAGTTGTATTCCTAGGTATTTTATTCTCTTTGTGGCAATTGTGAATGGCAGTTCGTTCTTGATTTGGCTGTCTTTAAGTCTGTTATTGGTGTATAGGAATGCACGTGATTTTTGCACATTGATTTTGTATCCTGAGACTTTGCTGAAGTTGCTTATCAGTTTCAGGACGTTTGGGGCTGAAACAATGGGATCTTCTAGATATACAATCATGTCATCTGCAGATAGAGACAATTTGACTTCCTCCTTTCCTATTTGAATACCCTTTATTTCTTTATTTTGCCTGATTGCTCTGGCTACAACTTCTAGTACTATATTGAATATGAGTGGTGAGAGAGGGCATCCTTTTTAGTGCCAGTTTTTGCCCATTCAGTATGATATTGGCTGTTGGTTTGTCATAAATAGCTTTTATTATTTTGAGATACGTTCCGTCAATACCTAGCTTATTGAGGGTTTTTAGCATAAAGGGCTGTTGAATTTTGTCAAAGGCCTTCTCTGCATCAATTGAGATAATCATGTGGTTTTTGTCTTTGGTTCTGTTTATGTGGTGAATTACATAGAGACTTGTGTATGTTGAACCAGCCTTGCATCCCCGGGATGAAGCCTACTTGATCTTGGTGGATAAGCTTTTTGATATTCTGTTGCTATCGGCTTGCCAGTATTTTACTGAAGATTTTTGCGTCTATGTTCATCATAGATATTGGCCTGAAGTTTTCTTTTCTTGTTGAGACTCTGCCGGGTTTTGGAATCAGGATGATGTTGGTCTCATAAAATGATTTGGGAAGAATTCCCTCCTTTTGTATTGTTTGGAATAGTTTCAGAAGGAATGGTACCAGCTCCTCTTTTTATGTCTGGAAGAATTTGGCTGTGAACCCGTCTGGACCTGGGCTTTTTTTGGGTGGTAAGCTCTTAATTGCTGCCTCAACCTCAGACTTTGTTATGGGTTGTTCAGGGTTTCAGCTTCTTCCTGGTTTAGGCTTGGGAGGAGGCAAGTGTCCAGGAATTTATCCATTTCTTCCAGGTTTACTAGTTTATGTGCATAGAGTTGTTTGTAATAATCTCTGATGATGTTTTGAATTTCTGTGGAATCTATTGTGATATCCCCTTTATCTTTTTTTATTGCATCAATTTGTTTATTCTCTCTTTTCTTTTTTAATAATCTGGCTAGTGGTCTGTTTATTTTGTTGCTCTTTTCTAAAAACCAGCTCCTGGATTTATTGATTTTTTGAAGGGTTTTTTGTGTCTCTGTCTCCTTCAGTTCTGCTCTGATCTTAGCTATTTCTTGTCTTCTGCTAGATTTTGAGTTTTTTTTTTATCTTGCTCCTCTAGCTCTTTCAGTTTTGACGATAGGGTGTCAATTTTTGATCTCTCTTTTCTTCTCATGTGGGCACTTATTGCTGTATATTTTCCTCTAGAGACTGCTTTAAATGTGTCCCAGAGATTCTGGTATGTTGTGTCTTCATTCTCGTTGGTTTCGAAGAACATCTTTATTTCTGCCTTCATTTCATTGTTTATCCAGTCAACATTCAAGAGCAAGTTGTTCAGTTTCCATGACGCTGTGCGGTTCTGAGTTAGTTTTTGAATTCTGAGTTCTAACTTGATTGTACTGTTGTCTGAGAGACTGTTTGTTATGATTTCCGTTCTTTTGCATTTGCTGAGGAGTGATTTACTCCCTATTCTGTGGTCAATTTTAGAGTAGGTGTGATGTGGTGCCGAGAAGAATGTATATTCTGTGGATTTGGGGTGGAGAGTTCTGTAAATGTCTATTAGGTTTGCTTAGTCCAGGTCTGAGTTCAAGTCCTGGATATCCTTGTTAATTTTCTGTCTGGTTGATCTGCCTAATATTGACAATGGAGTGTTAAAGTCTCCCACTATAATTTGTGGGAGACTACGTCTCTTTGTAAGTCATTAAGAACTTGCCTTATGTATCTGGGTCCTCCTGTATTGGGTGCATATATATTTAGGATCATTAGCTCTTCTTGTTGCATTGATCCTTTTACCATTATGTAACGTCCTTCTTTGTCTCTTTTGATCTTTGTTGCTTTAAAGTCTAATTTATCAGAGATGAGAATTGCAATTCCTGCTTTTTTTTGCTCGCCATTTCCTTGGTAAATCTTCCTCCATCCCTTTATTTTGAGCCTTTGTGTATCCTTGCACTTGAGATGGGTTTCCTGGATACAGCACACCAATGGGTTTTGGTTTTTTATCCAATTTGCCAGTCTGTGTCTTTTGATTGGGGCATTTAGTCCATTTACATTTAGGGTTAATATTGTTATCTGTGAATTCGATACTGTCATTTTGGTGCTCGCTGGCTGTTTTGCCTATTAGTTGTTGCAGATTCTTCATTGTGTTGATTCTCTTCACCATTTGGCATGTTTTTGGAGTGGCTGGCACTGGTTGTTCCTTTATATGTGTAGAGCCTCTTTCAGGAGCTCTTATAAAGCTGGCCTGGTGGTGACGAAATCTCTGAGTACTTGCATGCTCATAAAGGATTTTATTTTTCCTTCATTTATGAAGCTTAGTTTTCCTGGATAGGAGATTCTGTGTTGAAAATTCTTTTCTTTAAGGATGTTGAATATTGGCCTCCACTGTCTTCTAGCTTGTAGGGTTTCTGCTGAGAGATCTGCTCTTAGTCTGATGGGCTTCTGTTTGTGGGTAACCCACCCTTTTTCTCTGGCTGCCCTTAGGATTTTCTCCTTCATTTCAACTCTGGTGAATCTGACGATTATGTGCCTTGGGGTTGCTCTTCTTGAGGAAATCTTTGTGGTGGTCTCTGTATTTCCTGGACTTGAATATTTGCCTGCCTTGCTAGGTTAGGGAAGTTTTCCTGGATAATATCCTGAAGAGTATTTTCCAGCTTGGATTCATATTCTTTGTCGCATTCACGTACACCTATCAAACGTAGATTAGGTCTTTTCACATAGCCCCACGTTCCTTGGAGACTTTGTTCATTCCTTTTTACCCTTTTTTCTCTATTCTTGCCTTCCCATTTTATTTCATTGAGTTGATCTTCTACCTCTGATATCCTTTCTTCCACTTGGTCAATTTGGCTGTTGATACTTGTGCATGCTTCGCGAAGTTCTCATGTTGTGTTTTTCAGCTCCATCAATTCACTTATATTCCTTTCTATTTTGTCCATTCTCATTAGCATTTCGTCAAATCTTTTTTCAAGGTTCTTAGTTTCTTTGCATTGGGTTAGAACATGTTCTTTTAGTTCACTGAAGTTTCTTACTACCCACCTTCTGAAGTCTGATTCTGTCATTTCATCACACTCGTTCTCCATCCAACCTTGTTCCCTTGCTGGTAAGGAGTTGTGATCCCTTGTAGGAGGAGAGGTGTTCTGCTTTCAAGTGTTTTCATTCTTTTTGCGCTGGTTTCTTCCCATCTTTATGGATTTATCCACCTGTTGTCTTTGTAGTTGCTGGCTTTCAGATTGGGTCTCTGAGTTGACGTTCTGTTTGTTGACGATAAGGTTATTTCTGTTTCTTGGTTTTCCTCTTGAAAGTCTGGCCCCTCTGCCATAGGTCTGCTGAGGTCCATTGCAGGCCCTGCTTGCCTGGGGATTACGTGCAGCAGCTGCAGAACAGTAAGGGTTGTTACCCGTTTTCTTCTTCTGCTATCTTTGTCCCAGAAGGATACCTGCCAAGTGTCAATCTGATCTCTCCTTTATGAGGTGGCTCTTTGGATATGCAGGGGTCAGGGAGCTGCTTGAGGAGACGGTCTCTTCTTTGTAGGAGCTCCAATGCTGAGCTGTGAGCTCCGTTGTTCATTCAGAGCTGCTGGGCTGGTACGTTTAGGTCTGCTGCAGCAGAACTCATAAACTGCTTTTTGTTCCCATGTGCTCTGTCCCAGGGATTTAGGGCTTTATTTATGAGTTTCTGTTAAAGAGCTGCCACGCTTCTCTTTTTTTTTTTTCCCTTCAGAGCTGCCCTGCCCAGCAAGGAGGCAGCTTAGTCACTGACTGCCTGTAGAGGCTTTGCTGAGCTGTTGTGGGCTCTGCCCAGCTGCCGGGTGAACTTCCCTGCAGTCCTGTTTATATGGGTGTAGCTAGAACCGCCTTGGCAATGGTGGCCCGCCTCTTTTAAGGCGGAGTCTCTCTGTAGCGGCGGGTTGCCTTGGCAACGGCGGGCTGCCTCAGCAATGGTGGGTTTCCTTGGCAGCGGCGGGCTGCCTCAGCATTGGCTGGCTACCTCTGTAGTTTTGGAGTGCCTTGGTAATGGCGGACACCCCTCCCCCACAGAGCTGGACCGTTCCAGGTTCAGCTGCGCTTGCTGTGAAACTCTCAATGCATAGAGTTTCTGATTGCTCTTCTTTTGTGGGGGTGGGACCAGCCGAGCCTGATCACCTCGCTCCCTGCCTCAGAGCCTTTTTTTTTTTTTTTTTTTTAAGTTGGTGTTCCAGTTGCCTGTTGAAGAGGCACCGGGATCTGTGTGTTTTCCCGTGCGGCGACTCACTGCGCTGGCTTAAACAGCGGCACTGAGATTCATGGCATTTTTTTTGCCCTGGAATAATAGAGATAGTAAAACATTTATTATACTACATTGCATATGTTGAAAAAGGTAGAGAGAAGACTGATTATGTTAAGTAGATATACAAATCTATCTATTCACCTATCTACCTATCTCAAGTAGAATATCTAGAGATGTTTTATAAAATACACTGAATATTAGTGAACTTAAAAATATGTCCATAGAAACTATCCAAAACATAACACAGAGAAAAAAATAACTGAGAAGTAAAAGAAGAACAGCACACCAATGAACTGTTGATCAATATAAAATGGCCTAATTAGTTGTAATTTCAGTAATAAAGAAGAGAAAGGGGAGGGAAAGGAGAGAAAAAATATATTTTAAAATAATGACCAAAATTAAATTTTTTAAAAAATGAAGGTGAAATAAAGACACTTTTCAGACACATAAAACTGAAATAATTCATCATGAAAAAACCTGCACTGAAAGATTCCCGTCAAGGGGAATCTTTAGGGAAAAGGAAAATGACATCAAATAGTATCTGATTATACCAAAAAAAAAGAACACTAAAAATGATAAATATATGGGTAAATATAAAATACAAGTTATCTTTAAAAGATAATTTACTGTTTGAAACAAAAATAATAATAGTACATTTGTGGATTATAAGATGTAGAAGTAAAATGATGTTAACAACAGCACAAAGGCTAACAGGAGGGGAAATAGCAACTTTACTATTATAGTATTAATAAAGTAGTATAATATTAATTAAGGTAAACTTTGATAAGGTACAGCTGTATACTATTAATATAAACCAAAAGGCAATCACTAAGAATATTATAGCCAATTAGCTAACAAAGGAGCAAAATGAAGTCATAAAAAAATCATAAAAAATTTTGACATAAGTCAGAACATTGTCGAGGGGAGGAATAAGAACTAGTAAGATAAATAGAAAGCAAAAAGCAAGATGGAAGGTTTTTACTCAGCCATACCAATACCACACTAAATGTAAATAATGTAAACACCCCACTTAAAATGCAGTGATTGTCAGAGCAGATAAAAAAGCAAGACCTAAGTATATGCTTTGTAAGGAAACCTCCTTTAAATATATACAAGTAGGTTAAATGTTAAAACATACAAAATTATATACCATACTAAAATTAAGACATAAATGGAATCTTCTGTCCTTGTTCCCTGTTCAGTCCCCTTTTTAAGCAGATGAATGGGCGACTTCCCATGGCTCCAATCACCAGCCAAAAGGGCACCCAGACCAGTGTATTTTGTATGGAGAATCGCTGCACTGGGGCGCTGACAAAGCAGCCGCGCGGGGCAAAGCAGCGTCGCTGGCTGACACGGCCGCACTGGTAAAAACAGCCATACTGGTGACCCATGGAGCTCCTCCGTCTGGGGATTTCCTAGTCTGTAGGCAATAAAAATGTGGCGTCTGCTCACCCTCTGCACTTTCACTGGGAGCTGCAATCCTGAGCTGTTCCTAAACGGCCCTCTTGGATCCACCCCTCAATTGTTTCTTTAATACTTCAGAAGAGTGTGTATTCTGCTCTTTTTGGGTGATGTGTTCTTTAAATGCCAATTAGGTCAAGTTGGCTGATAGTCTTTTACTTAAATCTTCTTTATTGTTACTTACATTGTTCTTATATTAGTTATTGAGAGAAGGATGTTAAAAAGTCCAACTATAATTGTGAAATCATCTGTTTCTCTTTGTGTTTCTATCATTTTTGTATCATGTATTTTAAGCTGTATAATTAGGCATATAATTTTGGATTTTTATGCCTTTTAAATAATTTGACCCATTTATTATTATGAAGTGACTGCTTTTAATTTTGGTAATGTTTTATGTTCTTAAATCAACTTTACTGTATATTAATATATCTTTCCATTTATGTCTTAATTTTAGTATGGTATATTTTCTAGTTTTCTTGTTTTTTATTTATCTTTTTATGTAGATATTTTATATTTTCATATAGTCAAATATATCAATTTATTCCTTTATGAACTGAGTTTTAAATCATACTTAGAAGATTTTTGATATGTCAAGTTTATCAACCCATTTACCTATGTCTTTTTAAATTGATCTTATTATTTAATTATATTAAATTATTGACTCATTTTGAATTAATTTTAGTGAAAAGAGTGTTCAATGAATTAAAAAATCTTAAATGAAATGAGACGTATCTGGATTCTTAATTGTTTAACTTCATGCAACAAAGCTGATGTCTTTCAAATTTTTATCATTTTTTTTTCAAATTTTTCAAATTGCTGGAGTACTAAGCAATCTGAGCTATAAAATTTAATTTGCCTCTACTAAGATTTTTCAACTTTTTATTTATAAAAATAAGGGAAACTAAAAAGAAAACATCTCTTGATAAATTAGTTTCTCCTTTGCTCATTAATATTGGTGCTAATTTAAATGTTAGAATCCTTGACTTTTTTTTATATTAGACTCGGGAGACCTGGTGTTGATTGCTATTGCCAACATGAAAGTGGTGCAGCTGTCCTACAGCTCCAATTTTTGATCAATGAGGTAAGGATTATTTTTTGACTACTTAAATCAGACACTCCCCCACTAAATAGTAAATCTATTGATGTAATCATTTAAATACCATGATTCTAAATGCTTAAATATATATGTATGCAATATTACTTCTGATTACATTTTTACAAAAGACTGTACTCCTGTATTGGCCAATTTATTAAATTTTAAAGAAAAAAGATTGTATATACCAGATTCTGTTATTGTTTCTATATAGCATAATTTAGTTTCATTATTTAAATTTTTAAAATAATTCTAATGTCCTTTGATTGCTTCACTGTCCATTAAATTTTTCTTCTATTCACTAACTTCCCAACAACTTAAATTTTGTAACCAAAGCCTAACTTCACGTTTTATCTTTATCTTCCCTGAAATGATCTTTTTTGTTTATATACCTATGGGCCCTTTTATTTGTATATATCTCCAAATGCTTTTGTTGGAATGTATATGCATTTGTATTTATTTTTGTATCCAAAGCTATTATGGAAATTAGCTCTCTACCCTATCTGCATTTTTATAAAATTATAGTGATGAGAAACTCTAAAAACAAAATATGTATTTATGAAGCTTAGAAAAGTTGGAGATATTCTATTAGTAGGAGGCTACTTGTGGCTTTCTTGAATCAGATTTTTATAGTGAAACTTAGAGTCTTTTAGAGCTTCTTTTATGTTAAGTAAGCCAATCAATGTAAAAATACTATAAAAGTTTGTGCCATGCCAAATGCAGGCACTTAGAAAATTGAACTGCCTTGGAAAAAAAGTTTGGTTATTTTCTCATGGCGTGACAATGATCTTTCATTCAGTGCCTGCATATATTTGTATATATCTATACTTGTATATCATCCTAAGAACTTACAATACTAAATGTGGATAAAATGTCTCAGAACTTCACATCAGAGATATGTGAGACAAGAAAGATATTGGCAAATGTTCACTTTTCCCTTCTCTTGGCTCAAAATCTTTCTCAGAAGACTGTCAGATCCTCCTTATTGACAAATCTAGCATATTTCACCTTGTAGGCACACTTGCTATGGGGTACTGAAATGAGAAAGGAAGGTAAAGAAAACATTTGAAAAATATTTCTTTGTAATAACAGCCTTTTTGAGGTCTCTGTGCTACTCTGTTGTTCCTTGTTGAGGGATCTCAGCTTTTGCCTTCTGCGTGGATATATACTGGCAGGCCTAATTTGTTTCCATGTGATTTGTACTGAGTCTAATCCTTTGAGATTTGTCTTCCAGGTCCTATGCTTGCCCCTGTAATACATAGCTAAGAATAAATAAAGACAAGCCTTCAACTTCCTTTAATTGTCCACATAATTTATCTTGAACTACTCACCCTATGTACCTCACACAAAACATCTGCACCTTTTCCCAAACTTCCCAGCTTCTGACCTGACTGGTATTCCTATTCATAGTTTTAAATATTTTCACAGATCTTTATAGTGCTTTTGGTAGGTTCACTTTGCTTTCATAGACTAACTTAGACACTCTGCTAATGTGCTTACTTTCATGTGTCTGTCCCTGTTTGTGCTATTATGGTTAGTACTGTTCACTTCCCTCCAATGTTAAATCACATCTCAGTTTTATCACAGAATTAAGAATACTGGCCAGGTGCAGTGGCTCACACCTGTAATCCCAGCACTTTGGGAGGCTGAGGCAGGTGAATCATGAGGTCAAGAGATAGAGACCATCCTGGCCAAAATGGTGAAAGTCCATCTCTACTAAAAATACAAAAATTAGCTGGGCATGGTGGTGCGCATCTGTCATCCCAGCTACTCAGGAGGCTGAGGCAGGAGAATTACTCGAATCTAGGAGGCGGAGGTTGTAGTGAGCTGAGATCTTGCCACTGTATTCCAGTCTGGTGACAGAGAAAGACACCATCTCATAAAGAAAAACAAAACCAAAAAACATAGAGTTTGATACTAGAATTATTTAGGTATTACACTAAGATGTTAGTGACTATATGTTACTTCAATTCCATTGCCTTTGGCATGTTATATCTTCTGTATAGTATGTAACTATCTCTTGTAGATAATGTTTTATTGTTGTTACATATCATGTTCTATTCTCACCCTATCTCAAGTGAACTTCCACCTCTCTGAGAAATGAGACCAGTATACTGTATCTCAAAAAAAAAAAAAAAAATCAATTGTAGCTCATCAAATGCTTCCAAGGAATCCTAGTAAATTTCTAGTTTCTTTATAGGAAGCATAAAAATCAAGCAGGCAAACAAACACAAAAATTCTCATGGCATATATAGAATATCTTCTATTTCATGGCAGGAAATTATCTCAGTTAATGTTAAGATGTATATATCAAAGGGATAGATCCAAGGTGGCTGAATAGGAACAGCTCTGGAGTGAAGTCCCCAGTTAGAGAAACAAACACAGAGGGTGAGTTATCACCACATTTCCAAATGAGGTACCAGGTGCATCTCAATGGCAATGTTTGCACAGTGGGTGTAATCCAAGAGGGGTGAGCAGAGGCAGGGTAAGGCACTGCCTACCCAGGAGGTGCAATCCACAGAGAAACCCCCTCTCTACCCAATGGAGGCCATCGGAGGCTTGTCCATTCACTCCAGCACTCTGGTTCAGATACTGTGCTTCTCCCACTGTTTTTGCTGCCCACAGACCAGGAGATTCCTGGGCCAAAAAGTCCTACAAGTTTTGAGCACAGCTGATTCAGATGGTGCTGTGGGTTTCCACACAAAAGCTCACACAAATCTGGGCGGCTGTTTCAGCTGGTGCTTGGAATGGCCTGGGAGACAGAGCTGCCCATTCAGCTGAAAAGGAGGGCGCTGAAAGTAGGGAGCCAGGTGATCTGGCTCAGCAGGGCCCATCCCCACAAAGACCAGCAATCTGAAACACTCTGGATTCAAAGTGTCACAGCAAGTGCAGCCGGACCAAGGACAGTCCAGCTCTGTGCTGGGAAGGCTATCTGCCATTATCAAGGCAGTCCACCACTACTGAGGCAGTACACCATTACTGAGGCAGTCTACCATTACTGAGGCAATCTGCCATTAATTAGGCAGTCCGCCATTACCAAAGCAATCCGCTATTACTGAGGCAGTCCAACATTACTGAGTCAGACAGCCAGCCATTACTGAGGCAGTCTCTCAGACCACAGTGCAACCAAATTAGAACTCAGGATTAAGAAGATCACTCAAAATTACACAACTACATAGAAACTGAACAACCTGCCTCTGAATTACTACTGGGTATAGAATGAAATGAAGGCAGAAATAAATAAGTTCTTTGAAACCAATGAGAACAAAGACAAGACATATCAGAATCTCTGGAACACAACTAAAGCAATGTTTACAGGGAAATTTATACCACTAAATGTCCATGGGAGAAAGCAGTAAGATCTACAATCAACAACCTAACATCACAATTAAAAGAAGTAGAGAAGTAAGATCAAATTCAAAAGCTAGCAGAATAAAAGAAATAACTGAGATCAGAGCAGAACTGAAGGAGATAGAGACATAAAAAACCCTTCAAATAAAATCAATGAATCCAGAAGCTGGTTTTTTGAAAATATCAACAAAATAGACCCATAGCCAGACTAAAGAAGAAAAGAGAGAAGAATTAAATAAATGCAATAAAAATGATATAAGGGATATCACCACTGAACCCACACTGGAAATACCTCTATGCAAATAAACTAGAAAATCTAGAAGAAATGGATAAATTCCTGGACACATACACCTTCCAAGACTAAACCAGGAAGAAGTTTAGTCCCTGAATAGACCAATCAAAAGTTCTGAAATTGAGACAGTAATTAATAGCCTACCAACCAAAAAAAGCCCAGGACTAGACAAATTCACAGCCAAATTCTCCCAAAGGTACAAAGAGGAGCTGGTACCATTCCTCCTTGAAACTATTCAAAACAATAGGAAAAGAGGGAGTCCCCCCTAACTCATTTTATGAGGCCAGCATCATCCTGATACTAAAACCTAGCAGAGACACAAGAACAACAGCAACAAGGAAAATTTCAGGCCAATATTTCTGATGAACACAGATGCAAAAATCCTCAATCACATACTGGCAAACTGAATCCAGCAGCACATCAAAACCTTATCCACCATGACCAACTCGACTTTATCCCTGGGATGCAAAACTGTCTCACCATATGCAAATCAATAAACATAATACATCACTTAAACAGAACCAGTCACAAAAACCACAACATTATCTCAATAGGTAAAGAAAAAGCCTTCAATGAAATTCAACACCCATTCACTCTAAAAACTCTCAATAAACTAGGTATTGATGGAACATATCTCAAAATATTAAGAGCTATTTATTATAAACCCACAGCCAATATCATACTGAATGGGCAAAAGCTAGAAGCATTCCCATTCGAAACAGGCAGAAGACAAGGATGCCATCTCTCCCCACTCCTATTTATCATAGTATTGGAAGTTCTGTCTGGGGTAATCAAGCAAGAGAGCAGAAATAAAGGGTATTCAAATAGGAAGAGAGGAAGTCAAATTGTCTCTTTTTGCAGATGACATGATTGTATATTTGAAAAACCCTATAGTCTCAGCCCAAAAATCTCCTTAAGCTGATAAGCAATGTAAGTAAAGTCTCAGGATACAAAATCAACATGCAAAAATCATAAGTATTTCTATATACCAGTGACAGACAAAGAGCCAAACTGTGAGTGAACTCCCATTCACAATTGCTATAAAGAGAATAAAATACATGGGAATGCAACTTACAAGGGAAGTGAAGGACCTCTTCAAGGAGAACCATGAAACACTGCACAAGGAAATCAGAGCAGACACAAACAAATGGGAAAACATTCCATGCTCATGGGTATAAAATATCAATATTGTGAAAATGGCCATACTGCCCAAAGTAATTTATATATTCAGTGCTATCCCCATCAAGCTACCATTGACTCTCTTCACAGAATTAAAAAAAAAAAAAACTATGTTAAATTTTATATGGAAGAAAAAAAAGAGCCTGTATAGATAAGACAATTCTAAGCAAAAAGAACAAAGCTGGAAGCATATATTTCAAACTATAATGCAAGGCAACAGTAATCAAAACTGCATGGTACTGGTACCAAAATAGATATATAGACCAATGGAACAGAACAGAGGCCTCAGAAATTATGCCACACATCTACAACCATCTGATCTTTGACAAACCTGACAAAAGCAATGGGGAAAGGATTCTTTATTTTAATAAATGGTATTGGGAAAACTGGCTAACCATATGCAGAAAACTGAAACTGGACCCCTTCCTTATACCTTATACAAAAATTACCTCCAGATGGATTAAAGGATTAAACATAAGACCTAAAACCATAAAAACCTTAGAAGAAATTCTAGGTAATAGCATTCAGAACATAGGCATGGGCAAAGACTTCATGACTAAAACACCGAAAGCAATGGCAATACAAGCCAAAATTGACAAATGAGATCTAATTAAACTAATGATATTCTGCACAGCAAAATAAACTATTATGAAAGTGAAGAGGCACTCTATAGAATGAGAATAAATTTTTCAATCTATTTATCTGAAAAATGGCTAATATCCAGAATCTACAAGGAATGTAAACATATTTACAAGAAAAAAACCTCATCAAAATGTGGACTATGGATATGAACACTACTTAAAAGAAGACATTCATGCAGCCAACAAACATATGAAAAAAGTCATCACCACTGGTCATTAGAGAAATGCAAATCAAAACCACAATGAGACACCATCTCATGCCAGTTAGAATGGCGATCATTAAAAAGTCAGGAAACGCCAGATGCTGGAAAGAATGTGGAAAAATAGAAACGCTTTTACACTGGTAATGGGAGTATAAGTTAGTTCGAACATTGTGGAAGACTGTGATGATTCCTCAAGGATCTAGAACCAGAAATACCATTTGACCCAGAAATTCCATTACTGGTTATATACCCAAAAGACTATAAATCATTCTAATATAAAGACACATGTGCACGTATGTTTATAGCAGCACTGTTCACAATAACAAAGACTTGGAACCACCCAAATGCCTGTCAATGACAGACTGAATAAAGCAAATGTGGCACATATACACCATGGAATACTATGCAGCCATAAAGATAGATGAGTTCATGTTCTCTGTTGAGACATGGATGAATCTGGAAACTATCATTCTCAGCAAACTAACAGAAGAACAGAAAACCAAGCACCACATATTCTAACTCATAAGTGGGCGTCAAACAATGAGAACACATGGATACAAGGAGGGGAACATCACACACTGGGACTTGTCAGGGATGGGGGCCTAGGGGAAGGATATCATTAGGAGAAATACCTAATGTAGATGATGGGCTGATGGGCATAGCAAACCACCATGGCACATGTATACCTATGTAACAAACCTGCAAGTTCTGCATATGTATTCTAGAACTTCAAGTATATTTTAAAAAAGAATCTTAATTTGATTTTATAGTTATATGAAATTGTAGTTGGAGAAATGCTTTTATTGATATTGTTCTTTATAAATAATAAACTTCTTGGACTGTAAGAAGGAAATTATATTGACTGCACTTTTTAGGAAGAATATACACATTTTAAATGTACAGAAAATTCTTGCAAAGGAGAATTTTTATGTGACCTGTATTCAATTTTATAAGATTGTATTTTGTATTTGCTTCTTAAGGTTATTTAGTATATGTGTGAATAGTAGAAACAACAACAAAAAAATCTAAACCATATTTCTCCCATAGAGAAACCTTTAATGGTCATAATGATGCTATAATAGTTAATTCTCTCTATTGGTAAATGAATATTCCTAAGCTAGTCTTCCTCATTATTGAAATGTAGTGGGTTAGTTTTCTCTTCTGTGCTCAGCATTCTTATCCTTCCTGATTAAGATTTATGCACTTATTCTTCCTTATATTTCTTGGTTATATAGAGACAACTAACTTTTCAGATAGTAAAAAATTGAGTAAAGTAGCATGTTTCTGCTTCACAAAAACCCTAAATTAAGTAAATCACATACTACTTTATCTTCTTTTTGTTCTAGGGTGCCTTGGTCAGTGCAAGTTCAGATGATACACTTCATTTGTGGAACCTTAGACAAAAAAAGCCAGCTATTCTCCATTCTCTTAAATTTAACCGAGAAAGGTAAGAACCTATGAGTTAAATAATTTCTTAATGTACAAAATTATTTTTTGAACAAGTTTTGGTTAATTTTATCGGATTTTTTTTTCTCAAATTCCAACAGCTAGAAATAATGTAATGTTTATGCTTACTTTTATAGTGGTTTCTTTTTTATAGGAAATGCGTAACTAATATAGACCCAGTCAGCTACTAATGCAATGTTTATTAGCTTTAAGAGTTTACGGGCTGAGATTATGGTGTTTTCTACATATAGAATCATATTATCTGCAAAAAGAGATTGTTGATTTTCTTTCTTCCTATTAATATTTACAGGCCTTTTATTTCTTTCTCTTTCATGATTGCTCTGGCTAGGACTTTCAGTATTATGTTGGCTAGGAATGATGAGAGATGGCATTCTTGTTTTGGTTCTCAAGGGGAATGCTTTCAGCTTTTGTCCATTCAGTATGATGTTGGCTGTGGGTTTGTCATAGATGGCTCATTATTTTGAAATATTTTCCTTCAATGCCCAGTTTGTTGAGGGCTTTTAACATGCAGGACGTTGAATTGTACCAGAAGCCTTTTCTGCATGTATTGAGATAGTCATGTGATTTTCGTTTTCAGTTCTGTTTATGTAGTAGATCATATTTATTTATTTGTGATTATTGAACCAACCTTGCTTCCATGGGATAAAGCTTACAAGAGTGTGGTGGATTATCTTTCTCATGTGCTGCAGGATTCAGTTTGCTAGTTTTTTTTGAGAATTTTTAAATCTGTATTCATCAAGGATATTGGCCTGAATATTTTTTTATTGTGTTTCTGCCAGGTTTTGGTATCAGGATGAAGCTGGCTTCATAGAATGAGTTGAAGAGGAGTTCCTCCTCCTCAATTTTTTGGAGTAATTTCTGTCAGAATGGTACAAGCTCTTCTTTATGCATCTGGTGGAATTTGGCTGTGAATCTTTCTTGTCCTGAGTCCTTTATGGTTGGTAGGCTTTTTATTACTGATTCAATTTTGGAACTATTTATTGGTCTGTCTAGGGATTCGGTTTCTCCCTGGCTCAATTTTGGGAGTTTGTATGTTTGCAGGAATGTATTTATTTCTTTTAGGTTTTCTAGTGTATGTGCAGAGGTGTTCTCTGAGGGTTTTTTATATTTCTGTGGGATTGGTGCTAATGTCTTTTTTGGCATTTCTGATTATTTGGATCTTCTCTTTTTTTCTCTTTATTAGCATAACTAGTGGCCTATCATATTTCTTCTGTCAAAAAAACAACTCTTGTATTCATTGATCTTTTGTATGTTTTTTTGTCTCTTAGTTTCCATCATTTCAGATTTGCTATTAGTTATTTTTTATCTTTTGCTAGCTTTGGGTTTGGTTTGATTTTGTTTCTTTAGTTTCTCTAGGTGTAATGTTAGGTTGCTAATTTAAGATTGTATGAATTTTTGATGTGAGCATTTAGCAGTATAAACTTTTCTCTTAGCACTACTTTAACTGTGTCCTAGAGTTGCTCGTATTTTTTTTGGTTCTCAGTAGTTTCAGAGAATTTCCTGATGTCTGCCATAATTTTATTGTTTACCCAAAGGTCATTCAATAGCAGATTGTTTAATTTCTATGTAATTGTATGGTTTTTAACAATTTTCTTAGTGTTGATTTTTATTTTATTGCATTGTGGTCTGAGAATGTGGTTGGTATGATTTGAATTTAACAGTTTTTCTGAGGATTGTTTAATGTCCAGTTGTTCTAGAACTAAAACATTTAGGGATTGATTTTAGAGTATGTGCTATGTGCAGATAAGAAGATGGTATATTCTGTTCTTTTTGGGTGGATCATTTTGTAGATGTCTAATTTGGTTCCATTTGGTCAAGTGTTAAGTTTAGGTCCTGAAAATCCTTGTTAATTTTCTGGCTGGATGGTCTATCTAAAAACTGTCAGTGGGGTGTTGAAGTTTCTCACTATTATTGTGTGGAAATCTAAGTCTCTTAGTAGATCTCTAAGAACTTGCTTTATGAATCTGGGTGTGCCTGTGTTGAGTGCATAAATATTTAGGATAGTTAGGTATTTTTGTTGAATTGAACCATTTACCATTATGTAATGACCTTCCTTGTCTTTTTTGATCTTTGTTGGCTTAAAGTCTTTTTTTTTTTTTTCCTGAAATTAGAATAACAACCCCTGATTTTTTGTTTTCTATTTGCTTGGTATATTTTCTTTTATCCCTTTACATTGAGCCTATGGGGTGTCATTGCATGTGAGATGGGTCTCTTGAAGACAGCATACTATTCAGTCCTTCTTCATTTAGCTTGCCAATCTGTGCCTTTTAATTGGAACATTTAGCCCATTTACATTCAAGTTTAATATTGATATGTGTGGATTTGATCCTTTCATCATGTTTCTAGCTGGCTATTGTGCAGACTTGTTTTTGTGGTTGCTTTATAGGGTCAATAGTTTGCATACCTAAGTGTGTTTTTGTAGTAGCTTATAACAGTCTTTGCTTTCCATATTTAGCACTCCTTTCAGGACCTCTTGTAAGGCAGGTCTGGTTGTCATGAATTCCCAGACAAGCATTTGCTTGTCTGGAAAAGATCAAATTTCTCCTAGGTTTATGAAGCTTAGTTTGTCTGTATATGAAATTCTTGCTTGGAAATTCTTTTATTTAATAAGGCTTAATATAGGCCCTCAATTTCTTCTGGCTTGTAAAGTGTCTATCGAAAGGTCCTCTGTTAGCCTGATGGGGTTTCCATTGTAGGTGCCTTGCCTCTTCTTTCCAGCTGCCTTTTCACTTTTTCCCTTTTATTTCAGCCTTGGAGAATCTGAAGATTATGTGTCTTGGCTGTGGTCTTTTTGTGTAGTATCTCACTTAGGTTCTCTGCATTTCCTGAATTTGTGTTTAGGCCTCTCTAGTGAGGTTGGGGAAGTTTTCACGGATGATATTCTGAAATACGTTTTCCAAGTTGCTTACTCTCTCCTTATCTCTTTCAGGGACACCATTGAGTTATAGATTTGCTTTCTTTACATAATCTCTTATTTTTTTGAGCATTTTGTTTATTTTTTTCTCTGACCACTATAGTTAAGGGAACCAGTCATCGAACTTGCAGATTCTTTTCTGAACTTGGTCTATTCTTCTGTCAATACTTGTGATTACATTATGAAATTCTTGTAGTGTATTTTCCACTCTATCAGGTCAGTTTGAATCTTTATTTCATTTTTTATTGTTATGAGATGGAGTCTTACTCTGATGCCCAGCCTGGAGTGCAGTGGTGCAATCGTTGCTCACTGCAAACTCAACTTTTTGGGTTCAAGCAATTCTCCTGCCTCAGCCTCCTGAGTAGCTGAGACTTAGGCTCATGCCACCACATCTGGCTAATTTTTGTATTTTTACTAGAGGCAGGGTTTCGCCATGTTTGTCAGGCTTGTCTTTAACTCTGACCTGGTGATCCACCCACCTTGGTCTCCCAAAGTGTTGGGATTATAGACATGAGCTACTGTGCCTGGCCAAGTCTTTCTTAAAATGTCTATTTTATCTATCAGCTCTTGTGTCATTTTATTGTCATCCTTAGATTCTTTGTATTGGGTTTCAACTTTCTCCTGAATCTTTATGGTCTTCATTTTTATTGAGATTCTGAATTCTATTTTTGCCATTTTAGTCTGGTTAAGAATTCTCACTGGGGAACTAGTGTAGTCATTTGTGGGAAAGAAGACACTCTGTATTTTTGAGTTGCCAGAGTTCCTGTGCTGGATCTTTCTGATATGTGTGGGTTGATTTTTTTTTTTTTTTTTTTTTGTTATCAACTGTGGTGTAATTTGAGCACAGTCAGTTGACTTCCTTTCTAGATGTTTTCAGAGGGCTGAGGCTTTGTGCCAGATTTTTACTTGTGCTAAATTCTTATCCTTGATTTCACAGGGAGGCATATTAGCAAAATGTTTTTCATGTTGAAAATATTTTTGGGTTGTGATCCAGTAGATGGCACTTAAGCATAATGGCCAGTAGGCAGGCTTTTGCTCAGCAATGTGCCACCTCTATTTTTTCTCAATTTCAGTCTCTTAATATTCTGAAAGTGTGGGCTCCTTTCCCACTTGAATGTTGGCTGTATGTCTTGTCTTGGTATTCCCAGGTTGCACACCACAGCCCTGGGACAAGCTCAGGCTTTTTGTTCCTTACCTTGCTTGGAGACAACAGGGGAAGAATCCTTGCCAAGGTCAGTGGCAGTGGCAGAGGACCTTTCACTTTCTCCTTGGGGCTCCACCCTAGAGAAATGCAGAGCTGGTGACTGTTAGTGTATTCAGCCAGGTGTGAGGTGGCTGTATTGTGGGCTCAAGCTTGGTGGGCACTGCCTGGTTATGAGTAGGGGGGATGGAGGGCTCATGGGGAAGACAGAATAGCCTCTTCTCCTCAGGGCAACAGCTGCAGTTTGTTCAAGGTGTGGTTTAAGCACTCAGGTCTTTGCTTTTTTCTCAGTCTGAGGGCGATATGGGAGGTGGGTGGGGAAGTGCTAGGTAGAGAACGGTGGTGTCTGTGGCAAGGACTCCATCCTCATGCCGCTGCCCATAGACGTATGTGAGAACAGGCACTCCTGTTTTCACTCCCAAATGTTGCATTTTCCAAGACCACTCTGGTCTGCCATGCCCCGATCCTGTGTCCATATAAATCCCAAAGACCATAGTAGGCATTACACACACAAGTGGCTAGACATCAAAAGGAGTAAAAGAGCACACCAACTGACACTAGCACACACTGGCAGGCCATCAAGGTGGGATGATGCAGAATTCAGTTGGGACTGAACTCCAGGGGAAGGCCACCTTCCCAGTCCATCTGCCTTCTGGCTCCCCATCCACCTCACTGAGGGATACCTCCACCACTCAATAAAACCTTGCACTTATCTTCCGAGCCCACTTGTGATCTGATTTTTATGGTACTCTAGGGCAAGAACCTGGGATACAGAAAGCCCTCTGTCCTTGCCGCAATGCAGACGGTCTAATTGAGGTGATTAATGCAAGCCTCCTTCAGACTGCAAAACTGAAAGAGCTTACTATAACACATGCCTGCTGTGTCTTCAGGGACTATAAACACTCAACCCTAGACACTGCCATGGGATTGGAGCCCCAAAACGCTCCCCATGACCTGCCCATCTGCATGCTCCCCCTAGGGGTTTGAGCAGCAGGGCACACGAGAAGCGAGCCACACCTCCGTCACATGTACTATGTGAGGGGGATAAGGAACATTAGTTTTGTTTCAAGAGCAGAAAGGTTAGTACCTCTGCAGTGGCAGTGGCAGAGGGGTTTTCAATTGCTTCTGGGAGCTCTATCTGAGGGGACACAGAACTGTTGCTATTGAGGATGTTCAACTGAGGGAGTGTGGTGACTGCACTGCTGGCCTGAGCTGGGGGCCCTGCTTGGTGAAGTGGAGAGGCTTAAGGGTTCACAGGGAGGAAGCTGGGCTTGTCTCTTTATAGTGATTGTGTTGTGCTAGCTGTATGAATAAAGTCCTCAAGGTTTTTGTTTCATCTGTAGTTCAAGGGCAACAAGGGCGTAACTGCTGCCATGGCAATAGCAGAGAGGCTTTTGGTTCCTTCTGGGAGCCCCTCCCCAGGGAAACACAGAGCCACCAGCAGTGAGAATGTTCAGCTGAGGATGGGACATCTGTTCTGCTGTCCCAAGCCAGGGACACTACTTGGTTATGAGTGAGGCGAGGACTCACAGGGAAGAGAGACTGTGCTCCTCTCTGTACTATGGCTGTAGTGTGGTATAGGTTCCAGTATAATAACGAGGCCCTTTGTCCCTTCCCCTGCCTGAGGGGAGTAAAGGTGGTACTATTTCACCTACAATGGTAGAAGGGCTGTTGCTTGTCTCTGGGATTTCCTCCTCAGTGAAATGCAGAGCTGCCATCTGCTGAAGTGCTGAGGCAGGGCAGAGTGAATGTGTGGGAACCCAGGTCAAGAGGTACTGCACAGTGAAAAGTAGTGGAAGCAGGGATTCATGTGGACAACAGTCTGGCTGCTTTTTCATAAAGTGGCTGTGTTGTGCTAGGGGTTGTATTGGTCCCCAACCACTACACTTCCTCTCAATCCCAAGGGCAACAAGACCAAGGGCTGCAAGGCAGCAAAAATGGTGGCTTGCTTTCTCCTTTGGGACACTCTGTTTCAGAAAAGCACAGAGCTGCTACTAGCCTGAGAGCCTAGATGGGGGTGGCTGGAGACCCCTCTAGGGTGGCACTGTCCAGAGAAGAGTAGCAGGGTTCGGGACCCATGTAGAAAACAGTCTGCTGCTTTTCTGTAAGGTGGCTACACTGTGCTAGGAGTTCATGGTAGTCCCTAATCACTGTGTACCCTCCTGATCTTGGGGACATCAGGAGGGAAGGTTGTGGGGCAACAAACAAGGTGGCCTGCCTCTCCCTCTGGGAAATCTGTCCCAGGGAAGTGGAGAGCTGGTATTGGCCCAAGAGTCCAGTGTGGGGTGGCTGAAGTTCTAGGTCAAAAGGCCTTGCCCAGTGAGGATTAGCAGGTGTGAGGGCTCACATGGAAAAACGTCTGTCTACTTTTCCTTAAGATGGCTGCCTTGTACTGGTTGTCTACAATTGCCCCAGTTACTGCATACATTCCCCGGCCTGTGGGCAAACAGGAGGGAGGGTTATATGTGATCTGCCTCCCCCTCTGGGAGCTCCATCCCAGAAAAGCATAGAACTACTTCTGATTCAAGAATTCTGTTAGGGCATTGGTGGCCTCACTAGTGTCCCAGGCTGGTGGGCCTTATCCTGTACCTTGCAGGATAAAGCCTATTGGACCTTGTTCCTCTCCAGCCCCATGGATTGAGCCCCTTTCCTGGGGATACGTGAGGGAGCCTAGCTCCCTCCATTGCTAGAGCTTCAGTTGCTGGTGTTGGTGTGCCTGTTGATCCAATACTCCTGGGAGTGATGGCTCTGCCCAGACTCCACATAGCTCTTTGCATGTTGGTCTGGAGGCCCTGGTTGGACGGATCATGAGGATGATCCTGAGTTCAAGGATGCAAAGGTCCATGGCAGAAGCGTGGATCTCTGGGGACTCTCACTCACTCTTGTCTGTGGTGGGAGGACTCCCCTGGCTCTGTGCCACTTCTGGGTGGGCAGTTGTCCTGTCTTACTCTTCTGTGTTCACTGTGGGTGATGTTGTTTCCCTAATAATATAAAATCCTGTGTTTGCACCTGGATGTTCTGGTTGAAGAGCTAGTGTCCATTCACCACTGTTTCTTCTCTCCATGAGAGTGGTGCTAATTAGCCACTTCTAGTCAACCATGTTGCCCCAAGTCTCTATACTTAGTATTTTTTTTAATGAGGAAGGGAATTTATGTTATAGACACTTGTTAAAACTAGATAGGATTTACTTCTTTAGATTAGTTCTAATTTTGGTTATTTTAGTTTAAAATTTAATACAAGTAATGTAGCAGAAATTTCAAGGATATTGAAAAATTTTAGATTAGTAAAGAGTTGGTTTTTATACTATTTCTTTTACCTTACTGGTAAAATATTACTGATTTAGATTACCATATTGATTTTATCTTTATCTCTGTTGGTAAGATTTTTCTTCTAGCTTTGAGTAGATCTGACCATATACTTTTATGTGGATGGACAGAGTGTTTTTACTTCCCCCTCACAAACGGGATGTTGAAGGAAATTTTCTGGCCCCTTCTATGGCCTTTTTGGGAGGGAGAAATTAGTGATGATGATTTCCAATTATAATTTTATTATCTCAACTGAGTTAGATTAATTGATAGAAACATAAAAAAGCCAGCTGACAGATTTAAGTTTTGATCACAGATACTTTGAAAATGTTTTAATGCTTACATTAAATATGATCTTCATCTTTTTAAGAAAGATACATATTGTCATGTGACTTGAGAACATTAACGATCACAATTTTTTGTAGGAGGGGAAGTTATCTATCAAAGTATGGTGAATGGGAGGTTCATGTCTATATAGAATTTAACAAAGGATCTTTTGGAACAGTCTCCAAACCCTCTGATATTAGACATTTAATTATGTAGATATTCTAAGTACTCTTATGCTTATGCTGCATGTGTTTCAGTTTACTGAATTTATACTATAAATTTTAGCTTGTTTCATTAGGACACCTACACTTTTTAGTCTTATAGTTTTTGAAGGCAGAAACCAGCCTTAGATTGTTAAGCAATAGGCTTTTATTATTGTTATTTTTGGAGTATTATTGTTGAAGACAGGATCCCAGGCTGGAGTGCAATGGTATGATCATAGCTTACTACAGCCTCAAAACTGTGGCTGAAGCAATTCTCCTGCCTCAGCCTCCTTTAGTGCTGGGACTATGGACATGTGCCACCATACCGAGCTATTTTTTTTAAGTGGCGATGGTTTCTTACTATGCTTTTTTTGAGACAGAGTCTTACTCTATCACCTAGGCTGGAATACAGTAGCATGAATATGGCTCACTATAACCTTGAACTTCTTGGCTCAAGCATTCCTCCTGCCTTAGCCTCCTTAGTAGCTGGGACCACAGGTGTGCACTATGATGCCTGGCTAATTTTATTTTATTTATTTATTTATTTATTTATTTGTTAGAGACAGAGCCTCTCCATGTTGCACAGGCTGGTTTCAAATTCCTGGGCTCAAGCAATCCTCCCACCTTAGCCTCCCAAAGTGCTGGGATTAGAGGTGTGAGCCACCATCCTTGTCCTGGGATCTCACTGTGTTGCCTAGGCTAGATTTGAAATACTGGGCTCAAGCCATCCTCCTTCCTTGGCCCCACAAAGAATTAGAATTACAAGTATGAACCATTGCATTTGGTAAGGCTTACATATTCTGTTTCTGGTGGATGATCCTTGGACTTCTTCCAAATACAATTTTAAACCTAAGTAAGGAAGAAAAAAGTCTTGATTTTTGTAATGCATGATCTGGGTAATGAATAAAATAAAACATTTGTATTTTAGGCGTAGCTAGCAGTCCTTGCTATCACAATCATAAATTTATGTAATACTGGAGAAAGCATGGAGTTGCTTTATAGGCCTTTTGAGTGAAAATCAAATGTAGGCTATGATATACAGGCCCTTAAATTATCTGTACTTATTATGTATATTTACTTTATCTTACTCTAGTGTTCTGCTAATTAATATGAGAGAATTTCTGAAGAATATTCATTAAACTGGAAGGAAGCAATATTTTGTTTAAAACCTTATAATTTGTGAAGTTTCTAGCAAACTTTATCCATCTGAATTGGCTTTTACAGACCCAATTTGTAACCCACATTTAAAATATCATTTTATAAAGGCAATTTGAATTGGATTTGATTCTTTTCAAAGTCTTGCATAACTATTATATTTACTGGGTTTGACATTCAAAAGGCACAACAGTATATACAGTAAAGGATCTTTCTTTATTCCTATCCCCTGGACACTTACTTAGTTCTCCTGAGCAGAGCTAAATAGTGTAATTAATTTACTGTGTCTTTACAGACAATCATTATGTACATATATAAGCAAATATGTAACAATTTTATTTCTTATGTATACATAAGCTAAACAGAAAATCATATATATATATATATATATATATATATAATATATGTATATAGAATATCATATTGTTTTGGTTAAACAAATTAGCAAGACCTTTAAACAAATTAGCAAGATCTTTAGAATATACTATAAAGAGGGAAAAAAGAAAGACACAAAATATACATATATATTTGTATATATGTTTTATATATACCAAATATGTTGTTAAATTAGCAAGATCTTTAGAATATATTGTTTTTTATTTTTATTTTATTATTGTACTTTGAGTTCTCGGGTACATCTACAGGGCATGCAGGTTTATTACACAGATATACAAGTGCCATGGTGGTTTGCTGCATCCATCACCCCATCATCTACATTAGTTATTTCTCCTAATGCTATCCTTCCTCTAGCCCCCTTACCCACTGACTGGCCCAGTTGTGTAATGTTCCCCTCCCTGTGTCCATGTGTTCTCATTGTTCACCTCCCACTTGTGACTGAGAACATGCAGTGTTTGTTTTTCTGTTCCTGCGTTAGTTTGCTGAGAATGATGATTTCCGGCTTCATCTGTGTTCCTGCAGAAGACATGAACTCATCCTTTTTTATGGTTACATTGTATTTCATGGTATATATGTGCCACATTTTCTTCTTCCAGTCTATTATTGATGGGCTTTTGGGTTGGTTCCAAGTCTTTGCTACTGTGAACAGTGCTGTAATAAACATACATGTGCAGGTGTTTTTATAGCATGATGATTTATAATCCTTTGGGTATATACCTAGTAAGGGATTGCTGGGTCAAATGGTATTTCTAGTTCTAGATCCCTGGGGAATCACCACACAGTCTTCCACAATGGTTGAACTAATTTACAGTCCCATTAACAGTGTAAAAGTGTTCCTATTTTTCCACGTTGTCTCCAGCATTTGTTGTTTTATGACTTTTTAATGATCGTCATTCTAAATGGCATGAGATGGTGTCTCATTGTGGTTTTGATTTGCATTTCTTTAATGACCAATAATAATGAGCTTTTTTCTATGTGTTTGTTGTCTGTATAAATGTCTTCTTTTGAGAAGTGTCTGTTCATATCCTTCACCCACTCTTTGATGGAGTTGTTTGTGGGCTTTTTTTTTTTTTTTTTGGCAAATTTCTTTAAGTTCTTTGTAGATTCTGGTTATTAGCCCTTTGTCAGATGGATAGATTACAAAAGTTTTCTTGCAATCCATAGGTTGCCTGTCCCTGTGATGATACATTCTTTTGCTGTGCAGAAGCTCTTTAATTTAATTTAGATCTCATTTGTCAATGTTGGCTATTGTTGCCACTGCTTTTGGTGTTTTAGTCATGAAGTCTTTGCCGATGCCTATGTCATGAATGGTATTGCCTCATTTTTTTTTCCAGGATTTTTGTGGTTTTAGGTCTTACGTTTAAGTCTTTAATCTATCTTGTGTTAATTTTTGTATAAGGTGTAAAGAAGGGGTCTAGTTTCAGTTTTCTTCATATGGCTAGCCAGTTTTCTCAACATCATTTATTGAATAGGGAATCGTTTCCCCATTGCTTTTTTTTTTTTTTTTTGTCAGGCTTGTCAAAGATCAGATGGTTATAGACGTGTAGTGTTGTTTCTTAGGACTTTGTTCTGTTTCATTGGTCTTTATATCTGTTTTAGTACCAGTACCATGCTGTTTTGGTTACTGTATCCTTCTACTATAGTTTGAAGTCAGGAAGCATGATGCCTCCAGCTTTGTTGTTTTTGTTTCCTTTTGTTTCAGATTGTCTTGGCTGTACAGGCTCTTTTTTGGTTTTATATGAAATTAAAAGTAGTTTTTTCTAATTCTGTGAAGAAAGTCAATGGCAACCTGATAGGGATAGCATTGAATCTATAAGTTACTTTGGGCAGTATGGCAATTTTCATGATGTTGATTTTTCCTACCCATGAACATGGAATGTTATTTCATTTGTTTGTGTGCTCTCTTATTTCCTTGAGCAATGGTTTGTAGTTCTCCTTGAAGAGATCCTTCACGTCCCTTAAGTTGTATTCCTAGGTATTTTATTTTCTTTGTAGCAGTTGTGAATGGGAGTTCACTTATGATTTGGTTCTCTGTTTGTCTATTATTGGTGTATAGGAATGCTTGTGATTTTTGCACATTGATTATGTATCCTGAGACTCTGCTGAAATTGCTTATCAGCTTAAGGAGATTTGGGCTAAGACTATGGGGTTTTCTAATTATACAAACATGTCATCTGCCAGCAGAGACAATTTGACTTCCCCTCTTCCTATTTGAATACACTTTATTTCTTTCTCTTGCCTGATTGCTTTGGGCAGAACTTCCAATACTATGTTGTATAGAAGTGATGAGAGAGGGCATCCTTGTCTTGTGCCAGTTTTCAAAGGGAATGCTTCCAGTTTTTGCCCATTCAATGTGATATTGGCTGTGGGTTTGTCGTAAATAGCTCTTATTTTGAGATATGTTCCCTCAATACTCAGTTTATTGAGAGCTTTTAGCATGAAGGAGTATTGAGTTCTATCAGAGGCCTTTTTTGCATCTATTGAGAAAATCATATGATTTTTTTCATTTGCTCTGTTTATATGGTGGATTATGTTTACTGATTTGCATATGTTGAGCCAGCCTGCAACCCAGGGATAAAGCCACCTTGATCATGGTGGATAAGGTTTTGATGTGCTGCTGGATTCGGTTTGCCAGTATGTGATTGAGGATTTTTGCATCTATGTTCATCAGGGATATTGGTTTGAATTTTTTTTGTTGTTGGTGTGTGTCTGCCAGGTTTTGGTATCAGGATGCTGGTGGTCTCATAAAATGAGTCAGGAAGGATTCCCTCTTTGTTTTTATTTTTTGGAATACTTACAGGAGAAATGGTACCAGCTCCTTTTTGAACCTTTGTTAGAATTTGGCCGTTAATTTTTCTGGTCCTGGGCTTTTTTTGGTTGGTAGGCTAGTAATTACTGCCTCAATTTCAGAACTTGTTATTGGTCTGTTCAAGGACTCAACTTCTTCCTAGTTTAGTCTTGGGAGGTATATGTGTCCAGGAATTTATCCATTTCTTCTAGATTTTCTAGTTTATTTGCATAGCGGTGTTTATAGTATTCTCTGATGGTAGTTTGTATTTCTGTAGGATCAGTGGTGATATCCCCTTTATCATTTTTCATTGTGTCTATTTGATTCTTTTCTCTTTTCTTCTTTATTAGTCTGGCTAGTGATCTATCTATTTTGTTGATCTTTTCAAAAAAACAGCTCCTGGAATCATTGATTATTTTTTTTTAAAGATATTTTTGGTCTCTGTCTCCTTCAGTCCCACTTTAATCTTAGTTATTTCTTGTCTTCTGCTGGCTTTTGAATTGATTTGCTCTTGCTTCTCCACTTCTTTTAATTGTGATGTTTGGTTTTGTTGATTTTAGCTCTTTCCTGCTTTCTCTTATGGACACTTAGTGCTGCAAACTTCCCTCTAAACATTGCTTTAGCTCTGTCCAAGGGATGCTGGTACATTGTGTCTTTGTTCTCATTGGTTTCAAAGAACTTACTCATTTCTACCTTCATTTCATTATTTACCCAGTTGTTATACTGAAGCAGATTTTGCAATTTTCCTGTAATGTTGTCATTTTTAGTGAGTTTCTTAATTCTAATCTCTAAATGGATTTCACTGTGGTTTGAGAGACTGTTTGTTATGATTTCTTTTGCATTTGCTGAGGAATGTTTTACTTCCAATTATGTGGTTAATTTTAAAATAAGTGCAATATGGTGCTGAGAAGAATGCATATTCTGTTGATTCAGGGTGGAGAGTTTAGTAGATGTCTATTAGGTGCACTTGGTCCAGAGCTGAGTTCAAGTTCTGAATATCTCTGTTAATTTTCTGCCTTGTTGATCTGTCTAATATTGACAGGCGAGTTTTAAGTCTCTTACTATTATTGTGTGGGAGTCTAAGTCTCTTTTTAGGTCTCTAAGAACTTGCTTTATGAGTCTGGGTTTTCCTGCATTCATTGCATATATATTTAGGATAGTTAGCTCTTTTTATTGCATTACCATTATGTAATGCCCTTCTTTGTCTTTTTTTTTTTTTTTTTTAATCTTGGTTGGTTTAAAGTCTCTTTTATCAGAGACTAGGATTGCAAAGCCTGCTTTTATTGCTTGGCAAATATTCCCCCATTCATTTATTTTTAGCCTATGTGTGACTTTGCACCTGAGATAGGTCTCCTATATATAGTACACCAATGGTTTTTGACTCTTTATCCAATTTTGCAATCTGTGTCTTTTAATTGGGTCATTTAGCCCATTTACATTTAAAGTTCATATTGTTATGTGTGATTTTCAACATGTCATTATGATGCCAGCTATTATTTTGTCTGTTAGCAATGCTGTTTCTTCACTGGTGATGACGGTCTTTACAATTCGGTATGTTTTTACAGTGGTTATTCCTAGTTGTTCTTTTCCATGTTTAGTACTTTCTTTTTTTTTTTTTTAATTGCATTTTAGGTTTTGGGGTACATGTGAAGAACATGCAAGATTGTTGCATAGGTACACACATGGCAGTGTGATTTGCTGCCTTCCGCCCCTTCACCTATATCTGACATTTCTCCCCATGCTATCTCTCCCCTCATTCCTAACCCCCCATCCCTCCCACATTTCCCCCAACAGACCCCAGTGTGTAGTACTCCCCTCCCTGTGTCCATGTGTTCTCATTGTTCAACACCCGTCTATGAGTGAGAACATGCAGTGTTTGATTTTCTGTTCTTGTGTGAGTTTGCTGAGAATGATGGTTTCCAGGTTCATCCACGTCCTTACAAAGGACACAAACTCATCGTTTTTGATGTGCGTAATATTCCATGGTGTATGTGTACCACATTTTCCCTGTCCAGTCTATCATCGATGGGCATTTGGATTGGTTCCAGGTCTTTGCTATTGTAAACAGTGCTGCAATAAATATTCGTTTGCATGTTTCCTTACAATAGAACGATTTATAATCCTTTGGATATATACCCAGTAATGGGATTGCTGGGTCAAATGGAATCTCTATTTCTAGGTCCTTGAGGAATCGCCACACTGTATTCCACAATGGTTGAACTAATTTACACTCGCACCAACAGTGCAAAAGTGTTCCTGTTTCTCCACATCCTCTCCAGCATCTGTCGCCAGATTTTTTAATGATCACCATTCTGACTGGCGTGAGATGGTATCTCAATGTAGTTTTGATTTGCATTTCTCTGATGACCAGTGATGATGAGCATTTTTTCACATGTTTGTTGGCCTCACGTATGTCTTCTTTTGTAAAGTGTCTGTTCATATCCTTCGCCCACTTTTGAATGGGCTTGTTTGTTTTTTTTCTTGTAGATCTGTTTTAGTTCTTTGTAAATTCTGGATATCAGCCCTTTTTCAGATGAGTAAACTGCAAAAAATTTTTCCTATTCTGTTGGTTGCCGATTCACTCTAATGACTGTTTCTTTTGCCATGCAGAAGCTGTGGAGTTGGATTAGGTCCCATTTGTCTATTTTGGCTTTTGTTGTCAATGCTTTTGGTGTTTTGGTCATGAAGTCCTTGCCTACGCCTATGTCCTGAATGGTTTTGCCTAGATTTTCTTCTAGGGTTTTTATGGTGTTAGGTCTTATGTTTAAGTCTTTAATCCATCTGGAGTTAATTTTAGTGTAAGGTGTCAGGAAGGGGTCCAGTTTCTGCTTTCTGCACATGGCTAGCCAGTTTTCCCAACACCATTTATTAAACAGGGAATCCTTTCCCCATTTCTTGTTTTTTTCAGGTTTGTCAAAGATCGAATGGTTGTAGATATGTTGTGTTGCCTCCGAGGCCTCTGTTCTGTTCCATTGGTCTATATATCTGTTTTGGTACCAGTACCATGCTGTTTTGATTACTGTAGCCTTGTAGTATAGTTTGAAGTCTGGGAGTGTGATGCCTCCTGCTTTGTTCTTTTTGCTTAGAATTGACTTGGCTATGTGGGCTCTTTTTTCGTTCCATATGTAGTTTAAGTGTTTTTTTCCACTTCTGTGAAGAAGGTCATTGGTAGCTTGATGGGAATAGCGTTGAATCTGTAAATTACTTTTGGTAGTATGACCATTTTCATGATATGGATTCTTCCTAACCATGAACATGGAATGTTTCTCCATCTGTTTGTGTCCTCTCTTATTTTGTTGAGCAGCGACTTGTAGTTCTCCTTGAAGAGGTTCTTTACGTTCCTTGTTAGTTGTATTCCTAGGTATTTTATTCTCTTTGTAGCAATTGTGAATGACAGTTTGTTCTTGATTTGGCTCTCTTTAAGTCTGTTATTGGTGTATAGGAATGCTTGTAATTTTTGCACATTGATTTTGTATTCTGAGACTTTGCTGAAGTTGCTTATCAGTTTCAGGAGATTTTGGGCTGAGACGATGGGGTCTTCTAGATATACAATCATGTCATCTGCAAATAGAGACAATTTGACCTCCTCCTTTCCTATTTCAATACACTTTATTTCTTTTTCTTGCCTCATTGCTCTGGCTGGAACTTCCAGTACTATATTGAATAGGAGTGGTGAGAGAGGGCATCCTTGTCTAGTGCCAGATTTCAAAGGGAGTGCTTCCAGTTTTTGCCCATTCATTATGATATTGGCTGTGGGTTTGTCGTAAATAGCTTTTATTGTTTTGAGATATGTTCCATCAATACCTAGTTTATTGAGGGTTTTTAGCATAAAGGGCTGTTGAATTTTGTCAAAGGCCTTCTCTGCATCAATTGAGATAATCATGTGGTTTTTGTCTTTGGTTGTGTTTATGTGGTGAATTATGTTTATAGACTTGCATATGTTTAACCAGCCTTGCATCCCCGGGATGAAGCCTACTTTATCATGTTGGATAAGCTTTTTGATGTGCTGTTGCAATCGTCTTGACAGTATTTTATTGAATATTTTTGCATCTATGTGCATCATGGATATTGGCCTGAAGTTTTCTTTTCTTGTTGAGTCTCTGCCGGGTTTTGGTATCAGGATGATGTTTGTCTCATAAAATGATTTGGGAAGAATTCCCTCTTTTTGAATTATTTGGAATAATTTCAGAAGGAATGGTACCAGCTCCTCTTTGTATGTCTGGTAGAATTCGGCTGTGAACCCATCTGAACCTGGGCTTTTTTTGGGTGGTAGGCTCTTAATTGCTGCCTCAACTTTAGACCTTGTTATTGGTCTATTCAAGGTTTCAACTTATTCCTGGTTTAGGCTTGGGAGGAGACAAGTGTCCAGGAATGTATCCATTTCTTCCAGGTTTAGTAGTTTATGTGCATAGAGTTGTTTGTAATAATCTGTGATGTTGGTTTGAATTTCTGTGGAATCTGTCGTGATATCCCCTTTATCATTTTTTATGGCATCAATTTGTTTATTCTCTCTTTTCTTTTTTATTAATCTGGCTAGTGGTCTGTCTATTTTGTTGCTCTTTTCTAAAAACCAGCTCCTGGATTTATTGATTTTTTGAAGGGTTTTTTGTGTCTCTATCTTCTTCAGTTCTGCTTTGATCTTAGTTATTACTTGTCTTCTGCTACGTTTTGAGTTTTTTTGATCTTGCTCCTCTAGCTCTTTCAATTTTGATGCCAGAGTGTCAGTTTTAGATCTCTCCTTGCTTTTCATGTAGGCATTTATTGTTATATATTTTCCTCTAGGCACTGCTTAATTGTGTCCCAGAGATTCTGGTAATGTTGTGTCTTCATTCTTGTTGGTTTTGAAGAACATCTTTATTTCTGTCTTCATTTCATTGTTTATCCAGTCAACATTCAAGAGCCAGTTGTTCATTTTCCATGAAGCTGTGCAGTTCTGAGTTAGTTTTTGCATTCTGAGTTCTAGCTTCATTGCACTGTGGTCTGAGAGACTGTTATGATTTCCATTCTTTTGCATTTGTTGAGGAGTGATTTATTTCCAATTATTTGGTCAATTTTAGAGTAGGTGTGATGTAGTACTTTCTTCAAGAGCTTTTCTAAGGCAGGTCTGGTCGTGACAAAAGTCTCTCAGCATTTGATTCTCTTTAAAGGATTTTATTTCTCCTTCACTTATGAATCTTAGTTTGACTGCATATGAAATTCTCGGTTGAAAATTTTTTTCTTTAAGAATGTTGAATATTGGCCCCCTCTCTCTTCTGGGCAATAGAGTTTTTGCAGAGAAATTTGTTGTTAGTCTGCTAGGCTTCCATTTATAGGTAACCTGACCTTTCTGTCTGTCCTTACTTTTTTCCTTATTTTCAACCTTGGTGAATTTGATGATTATGTGTCTTAGGTTTGCTCTTCTTGAGGAATATCTTTGCGGGTTTCTCTGTATTTCCTGAACTGAATGTTTGCCTCTTTTGCTAGGTTGGGGAAGTTCTGAATAATATTCTCAATAGTGTTTTCCAACTTGGTTTCATTCTCCCCATCATTGTCAGGCACACCAATCAATCATAGGTTTGGCCTTTTCACATAGTCCCATATTTTTTCGAGGCTTTGTTTGTTCCTTTTTATTCTTTTTTCTCTAATCTTGTCTTCACACTTTATTCTATAAATGCATCTTCATTCTTAGATATTCTTTCTGCTGCTTGATTGATTCAGCTATTGGTACTTGTGTATACTTCACAAAGTTTTTGTGCTGTGTTTTTCAGTTCCATCAGGTCATTTATGTTCTTCTCTAAACCGGTTGTTTTAGTTAGAAATTTTTCTAACCTTTCTTCAAGGTTCTTTGCTTCCTTGCATTGGGTTAGAACATGCTCCATTTGCTTGGAGAAGTTTGTTACTACCCACCTTCTGAAATCTACTTCTGTCAATTTGTCAAACTCATTCTCCATTCAGTTTTGTTCTCTTGCTGGTGAAGAGTTGTGATCCTTTGGAGGGGAAAAGGCAAAACTATTTTCTGGAGTGGTTGTGTCACTTTATATTTCTACTAGAAATATATAGGAAATCCAGTTTCTCTGTATACTAACTAGAATTTTGTGACATCTGGGTCAAGTCTAGGTGCCTTAGGTCTCAAAGGTTTTCTTCTGTTTTTTTTTTTTTTTTTTTCTAAAAGTTTTTATGGTTTTATGTTTAAAACTACAACTCATTTTGTTTAAGGCATGAGATTTTTTGCTTAAGGCATCATATTATTTTTTGTTTAAAGCATGAGATTTATGTCAAGTTTGTTTTTTCTTCCCCCATGGATGTATTTGTTAAAGACTATTTTTTTCATTAAATATTTCATTAATAATTGCTCTTGCACCTTTGTCAAAACTCAGTTGGATGCTCTTTTGGTCTTTCTGATGTAGTTATTTAATGCTATGAACTTTCCTCTTAGCAGTGCTTTTGCTATATCCCAGATGTTTTGATAAGTTGTGTCATGATTATTCATTTAAAAGAATTTTTAAGTTTCCTTGTTGATATCATTGTTAACCCCAAAATCATTCAAGAGCATATTATTTAATTTTCATGATTTGTAGAGTTTTGAGGGTTCCTTTGGAGTTGATTTCCAGTTTTATTCCATCATGATCTGAGAAGATACTTGATATGATTTTGATTTTCTTCGATTTATTGAGACTTATTTTATGGCCTATCATATGATCTGTCTTGGAGAATGTTTCACATGCTGATGAGAGGAATGTATATTCTGCAGTTGTTGGGAAGAGTGTTTTGTTAATATCTGTTAATTCCATTTATTCTAGGGCATAGTTCAAGCTGTTTCGTTGTTGACTTTCTGTCTTGATGAACCGTCTAGTGGTGTCAGTGGAGTATTGAAGAGCCCCACTATTATTGTGTTGCTGTGTATGTTATTTCTTAGGTATAGTAGTAATTGTTTTATACCTTTTGGATCTCCAGTGTTAGGTGCATATAAATTTAGAATTATAACATCTTTCTGTTAGACTAATACTTTTATCATTAAATAATGTCCTTCTTTGACAGTCTGTTTTGTCTGATATAAGAATAGCTAGTCCTGCTCACTTTTGGTTTCCATTGGCATGGAATATATTTCCACCTCTTTACCTTAAGTTTATGTGAGTCCTTATCTGTAAGGTGAGTCCCTTGAAGACAACAGATATTGGGTTGGTGGTGTTTTATTCATTCTGTCATTCCATATCTTTTAAATGGAGTGTTTAGCCATTTACATTCAGTATTAGTATTGAGATGTGAGGTGTGGTTCTTTTCATCGTGTTAGTTCTTGCGTAAATACTTTGTTTCTAAATTACTATTGTTTTATAGACTCTATGAGACTTATGCTTTAAGAAGTTTCTATTTTGGTGTATATTGAGGTTTTGTTTCAAGATTTAGAACTTTTAGAATTTCTTGTAGTGCTGATGTTGAAGTGGCAAATTCTCTCAGCGTTTGATTGTCTGAAAAAGACTTTATCTCACCTTCATTCATGAAGCTTAATTTTTCTGTATACCAAATTCCTGGTGACCATTATTTTGTTTAAGGAGCCTGAAGATGGGACCACAATCCCTTCTGGCTTATAAGATTTCTGCTGACAAATCTGCTTTTAACCTTATAGATTTTCCTTTATAGGTCACCTGATGCTTTTGTCTCACAGCTCTTAAGTTTCATTTTTTCATTTTGACTTTAGTAGTAATTGTTGTAGTCACATTGTTTAGCCTGATTTCTGTGTGCCTTGGTGATGATCTTTTCATGATGAATTTGACAGGACTTCTCTGAAGCTTCTTGTATTTGGATATCTAGATCTCTCTGAAGGCCAACGAAGTTTTCTTCAATAATTTTTTCAAACATGTTTTCCAAAATTTAAATTTTTCTTCTTCCTCAGGAATACCAGTTAATTTTAGGTTTGGCTGTTTAACATATTCTCATAATTCTTGGAGACTTTAAGTTTTTATATTCTTTTTTATGTCATTGTCTGATTGGGTTAATTTGAAAGCCTTGTCTTTGAGCTCTGCAATTCTTTCTTCTACTTCTTCTTGTCTGTTGTTGAAACTTTCCAGTCCATTTTGAAGCTCCCTAAGTGTGTATTTTATTTTCAGATGTTAGGATTGTTTTTCTTTATGCTATCTATTTCTCTGGAAAATTTTTCATCCATAGCCTGTAATTTTAAAAAATTTATTTAAGTTGGTTTTTACCTTTATTTAGTATCTCCTTTAGTAGCTTAATAATCGACCCTCTGAATTTTTTATCTGGCATTTCAGAGATTTTTTTCTTTGGTTGGATCCATTGCTGGGTAGCTAGTGTGACCTTTTGGTGGTATTATAGAACCCAGTTTTGTCATATTAACAGAATTACTTTTCTGGTTTCTCTTATGTAGGTAGACCATTTCTTCAAATTGTTCTTAATTTTTTTAAAAATTAGATTGTATTTCATTTAAAATTTTCTTTTTTTCCCCCTCTTAAGGGTGAAACGTTAGTGTTTATAGTTTATTTTATCCTAATTTGATTCTTGGTGGTTTTAGGGGTGAAGACTCTACATGAGTTACTTAGTTATAGTCTTTTTCTGTTGGCTTTCACAGGTGCTGGTTGTAGTAGCTATGTACATGGTGTATAGGCAAGTTTACTCCCACCTGTTGGATTGGAATCGCAAGGATCTCTTGAAGATTATCTTGTTCTCTCATCGTGTGAATTTATTTATTTATTTATTTATCTATTTATTTATTTATTTATTTATTTCCTAGTATTTTATTTACTGAGTTGATGATTCAACCTTCAGACCAGTAGGGGTTGTAATTCCTTGCTAGGCACTGGTTGTAGCTAAGGCAGGTGAGTAAATGTATTACCCATTGGTGGCCAGAGGCCCAGTCTTTATTAAGGTGGCTGGGGAATTTCTCAATTAGGTGTGCAGAGGTTGTATCAGGGTGAAGAGTGGGAGTTACCTCAGCTCCCCTGCCAGGCTAGCAGGAAAGCTGTCAACCTCACAGCCTCACTCTTGTCCCAGTATTCTGGCTGTTCAGATCAGATAAGCTGTATGTATCTATTTCAAGATTTCCTATTTTGTTTTTCTATTTTTTTGTGTGTGTCTCTCTGCCAATACCACATTTTTAAAATTAGTGTAACCATATAGTAAGCATTAAAATTAGATATACTGATTCTTTCAACTTTATTCTTTTTCAAGAATTGTCTTACTCTAGTTCGTATGTCTTTCTATGTAAATTTTAGAATAAGTTTTTCTACTTTTCAAAAACAGAATTTACTTAGAATTTGATAGTTATTACATTGAATCTATATATTACTTTGGGGAGAATTGACATCATTGCTTATGTTGAGTCTTCCAATCCATGAACATAGTGTGTCTCTACATTTATTTAGATCTTTGATTTCTTTCATCATTGTTTTATTTATTATTATTTTTGGCATACAAGTCATGTACATGTTATATTAGATCTATACATATGTATTTTTTTGATTTGGGGTGGTATTTTTAAAATTTTGTTTTGCACATGTTCATTGCAGATACATAGAAATACAATTAATTTTTGTTGACTTTGTAACCTGCAACTTTGCTGAACTCACTAGTAAGTTTCAGGCAGGGCTAGCTTTATGTGCTTTGGACACATTCCATTTGACCAAGGTCTGTACTAACAAGGGCCTATGCTTGGTTAAATGCTCTGCTCTTACCATCTTGAAATTCTTGGTGATTTTATCTCTGAATCCATGTTTTTAAAATGAAGTTTGATAAGACAATAGAGTACATGTGTAAGCAGGTGGGACGTGATAATGTGTGTGTGTATACATATATTTGTAACCCTAGTTTTGAAGTTTTACTGTGAATGGGTTTCAAATTTTGTCAAATACTATTTCTGTATCAGCTGATATGATTATGTTATTTTTCTGTTTCAGCTTGTTAATATAGTAAAGTATGTTGATGGATTTTTGAATACTGAACTAGCCATAAATTTCTGGAATAAGCCTCTCTTGGTTTTTAAATGTATTGTTGAATTCTATTTAGAAATCTTTTTGTTAAAAAGAACTTTTACATTTGTATTCATCAGGGATATTAGTGTATAGTTTTCTTCATTTTATTGAATTTATCTTATTTGTTCTCAGGTAGTCTTATTTTCATTTATAAATTGGAACATTTTACCTCTTGTATTTTTTGGAAGATATTGTTAAAATTAGTATCAATTGCTGGGCATGATGGTTCATGCCTGTAATCCTAGTACTTTGGGAGGCCAAACTGGGTGGATCACTTGAGGTCAGAAGTTTGAGACCAACCTGGCCAACATGATGATATCCTGTCTCTACTAAAAATCCAAAAATTTAGCCAGGCATGATGGCAGGCCTCTGTAATCCCATTTACTCAGGAGGCTGAGGCAGGAGAATTGCTTGAACCTGGGAGGCAGAAGTTGTAGTGAGCCAAGATTGCACCACCGCACCCCAGCTTGGGTGACAGAGTGACACTCCATGTCAAAAAAAATAAATTTTAAAAAAGGTATCAATAAATGTTAAATGTTTAGTAAATTCTCTAGCAAAACCTTCTGTGTGTGGAGATTTCTTTTTTGGAATTTTGGAAATTTGGAAATTATTACTTCAGTTTTCTTAGTAGCTTCAGGGATATTCAGTTTATTTCACTTGGGGTTCTTATGCTTGTTCATAGTTTTTGAGGAATTTGTTCATTTCATCTAAGTTGTTAAATGTATTTTTGTAGAGTTGTTATCATTTTCAAATCTGCATAGTCTGTAGCAATACTCATTGTTTCATTCCTGATATTTGTACCATTTTTTTCTTGCCAGTCCTAGTAGAGATTTTTCTATTTTATTTAGCTTTTCAAGGAAACTGCTTTGTCTTTTATCAATTATCTCTCTTCTTTGTTGTTTTCAATTTTCTTTATTTTTGCTCTTCTTTTTTTCTCTGCTTAGTTTGTGTTTATTTTGGTTTTCTTTTTCGAGGTTGTTGAGACAGGAGGTTAGTTATTGGTCTGAGACTTTTTCTCTTAATATTATTATTATTATAATTTTATTTTAAGTTCTGGGATACATACGCAAGATGTGCAGGTTTGTTACATAGGTAAACATGTGCCATTGTGATTTGCTGCACCTATCAACCTATCACATAGGCATTGAGCCCTGAATGTATTAGCTTTTTATCCTGATGCTCTTCCTCCCGCCATATTCCCAACAGGCCCTAATGTGTGTTGTTCCCCTCCCTGTTCCACATGTTCTCATTGTTCTGCTCCTACTTGTAAGTGAGAACATGTGGTGTTTGGTTTTCTGTTCCTGTGTTAGGTGGCTGAGCATAGTGGCTTTGAGCTCAATCCATGTCCCTGCAATGGACATGATCTCATTTCTTTTTATGTCTGCATAGTATTCCATCGTGTATATGTCCACATTTTTTATATTCAGTCTACCATTAATGGGGCATTTGAATTGATCCCATGTCTTTGCTTTTATTAATAGTGCTGCAATAAACATATTCATGCATGCATCTTTATAATAAAATGATTTATATTCCTTTTGGTATATACCACTAATGAGATTGCTGGTTCAAATGATATTTCTTGTTCTAGATCTTCGAATAATCACCACACTGTTTCCACTCTTTTAGAATGGTTGAACTAATATGCATTCCCACCAGCAGTATAAAATCATTTCTATTTCTCCACAGCCTCTCCAGCATCTGTTTTTTCTTGACTTTTTAATAATTGTCATTCTGACTGGCATGAAATGGTATCTCATTCTGGTTTTGATTTGCATTTCTCTAATCAATTTGTCAACTGCAAATTTGTCAACTGCAAAAATATGTTTGTCAACTGCATGTATATCTTCTTTTGAGAAGTGTCTATTCATATTCTTGCCCGCTTTTTGATGAGGTTGTTGGGTTTTTTCTTGTAAATTTATTTATATTCCTTATAGATTCTAGATACTGACCTTTGTCAGATGGATAGGTTGCAGACATTTTCTCCCTTTCTGTAGGTTTTCTATTCACTCTGACAATAGTTTCTTTTGCTGTGCAGAAGCTCTTTAGTTTAATTACAATGCATTTGCCAATTTTGTTTTCATTGCAGTTGCTTTTGATGTGTTTGTCATGAAATCTTTGTTCATGCCTATATCCTGAATGGTATTGCCTGGATTTTCTTTACGGCTTTTATAGTTTTAGGTTTTATGAATAGAAAGAGAGGAAATCAAGTTGTCTCTGTTTGCAGGTGAAGTTGTCTCTGTATACATTATTCCTATATCTAGAAAACCCCATCGTTTCAGGCTAAAAGCTCCTTAAGCTGATAAGCAACTTCAGCAAAGTCTCAGGATAAGGATACAAAATTGATGTGCAAAAATCACAAGCATTTTTATACACCAAAAATAGACAAGCAGAGAGCCAAATCATGAATGAACTCCCATGCACAATTGCTACAAAGAGAATAAAATACCTAGGAATACAGCTAACAAGGGAGTCTGAAGCTCTTCAAGGAGAACTGCAAACCACTGCTCAAGGAAATCAGAGAGGACATAAGTAGAAACATTTGATGCTAGTGGATAGGAAGAATCAATATAATGAAAATGCCTGTGCTGCCTAAAGTAATTTATAGATTCAAATGCTATTCCCATTAAACTATTATTGACATTCTTCACAGAATTGGAAAAAATTACTTAAGGAATCATATATAACTAAAAAAGAGCCCGTATAATCAAAACAACCCTAAGAAAAAAGAACAAAGATGGAGGCACCACGCTACCCAACTTCAAACTGTACTACAAGCCTGTAGTAACCAAAACAGCATGGTACTTTTACCAAAATAGACACATAGATCAATGGAACAGAATATAGATCTCAAAAATAAGCCTGCACATCTACAACCATATGATCTTCAACGAACCTGACAAAAGCAATGGGGAAAGGATTCCCTATTTAATAAACGGTGCTGGGAAGACTGAGTAGCCCATGCGGAAAATTGAAAGTGGACCCCTTCCTTACATCTTATAGAAAATGAACTCAAAGCAGATTAAAGAGTTTTTCTCTTTTCTAATGTATTTAGTGCTACACATTTCCCTCTTGGCAGTCTTTTAGCTGTATCTCACAAATTTTTATATTCCCAGTTTGATTCAGTTCATTATATTTTTAAAATTTTCATTGTGACTTCTTAGACACAAAGATTACAGTAAGGCATGGTATTATGATGTTTTGGTCAATGATGGACTACATATACATAAGGGGTCTCATAAGTTTATAATGAAGCTGAAAAATTTCTATTGCCTAGTGCATTCGTAGCCATTGTAACATTATAGCACAATGCATTGCCCTTTTCTATGTTTAAATATATTTAGATACACAAATGTTTACCATTATGTTACAATTGCCTACAGTATTCACTACAGTACTATACTGTATAGGTTTGTAGCCTAGGAGAAATAGGATATACAAGTTTTGCATTCCTTATCCAAAATGGTTGGGACCAGAAGTGTTTTTGATTTCAGATTTTTCTGAATATTGGAATATTGTCATTATTCCTACCAGTTGAGTATCCCAAACCTAAAAATTCAAAATCCTAAATGCTCCAATGAGCATTTCCTTTGATTGCCATGTTAGTGCTCAAAAAGTTTTGTATATTTAAGCACTCAGAATTTGGGGTTTTTGGATTAGGGATACTCCACCTGTACCATATAGCCTATATGTGTAATAAGGTGTACTATCTAGGTTAGTGTAAGTACTTACACTCTGTGTAAAACCAACGTTTGCACAATGATAAAATCACCTAATGATAAATTTCTCAGAACTTACACCCATTGTTAAGTGATGCATGACTGTGTTCAGTAGTGTGCTTCTTACTTCCAAGCACTTCAAAATTTTGTATCTTTCTTTTACTGACTTCTAGTTTGATTTCACTGTGTTCAGGGAAAATATTTTATATGACTTGAATTATTTTTAAATTAATGAAGTTTGTTTTTCAGACCCAAAAATGTAGTTCATTTTTGTATATGTCCTGTGTATGCTAGAAACAAAAATGTCTATTTTGCTGTTGTTGACAGATTATTCTGTAAAAGTTGACTAGATCCTATAGGGTTATGATTTTCTTGCATTCTTCTATACCCTTACTGATTAGAAGTCTAGTTGTTCTAATAATTGTTGAGAGAGAGGTATTGAAATTTCCTACTAGAATTATGGATTTCTTTTTTGTCCTTTTAGTTCTATCATGTTCTATTTTCACAGTTTAGCAGCCTGCTTGGTGCATATACATTTAGGATTGCTTTATCTTCTTGGTAGAGTGACCATTTTATTATACTTTTGTCCCTCTCTGTCTTATAATGTCCTTTACTGTGAAATTTTCATTATTTAACATAATATAGTGTCTTCTTTCTAGTGATACATGTTTGCATGATATATCTTTGTCTATTCTTATACTTTAAAATTAGCTATGTTAATATATTTAAAGTGTATATCTTATAGACAAACATATAGTTGGGTCATGGTTTTTAATTCTTTCTGTCCATCTCTATATTTTAATTGGTGTTTACATTTGATATAATTATTGATATGTTAGGGCTTAGGTTCTCCATTTTATTTTTTGTTTTTTGATTGTTCTATTTATCCTTTTTTTTCCTTGCTTCCCTGTGGTTTAATTGAACACTTTTTAGAATTCCATTTTGACTTATTATTGGTTAATTTTAATGTATTTCTTCATTCCACTTTTTAAAGAGATTGCTATTTGTATTTCAATATATATAAACAACTTACTACAATCTACTGCTGCTACATTTTACCAGTTTGAATGAAATGCAGAAACTTCTTCTCTCTTTACATCACTTTACTTCTCTCATTTATAATAAATTTTCTTGTTTTTTTTTTTCCTATATGTACTTTGAACCACATCCTACTATGTTATTTTGGCTTTAACCATCAAATATAATTTAGGAGTCTCAAGAGGAGAAGGAAAAAATATGTAAATACACTTAGTATATTCATAGTACATTTACCCATATTTTTACTGTCTCTTTTTTTATACTTGATTTTTAAAAGTTTTTTTTTTATTAGATTTTTTTCTATTTAGAGAATTTGTAAAGCCATTTTCTTTTGGATTGGCGTTTTAATGAAAACATTTTTAGTTTTCCCTTACCTGATAATGTCATAATTTTTTAATGCCTGAGGGGTATTTTTTCTTAATACAGAATTCTAGGTTGATTGTTTTTTCTTTGTTTTTGTTTTTATGCACCTGAATAGCATTCTACTGCCTCCTGGTCTCTGTGGTTTCTGATGAGAAATCTATTGTCATTGGAATTTTTTTCCTATAATTAAGGTGTTGTTTTTTTCTCTTGCTCCCTTAAAGATTTTTTTCTCTTCTGCCTTGTTTTTGTTTCAGATATTTGGCTATGATTTGTCTTAGTGTTTATTCTGTTTAGTTTTGCTCAGCTTACATTTTTCAGCCGTTATTCCTTCAACTGCTTTTTCAGTCCAATCCTCTTTTCAAAAACTCCCATTCTGTTACTCTGATAATATGATTGTAGATCTATTGGTTTTGTCCTATAGGTTTTTTAGGCTCTGGCACTTTTTACTTCTTTTTTTTGTTTATTCAGAATGGTAAATAAATATTATTTCATCTTCTAGGTCACTGGCTCTTCGTTTCTGTCCTCATTATTCTGGTGTTTAGCTTATCCACAGAATTTTAAATTTTCTTCATTAAATTTTTGGTAGTAAAATTTGTATTTAGTTCTTTTCACTTACTTTTTCTATGCTTATACTTTCTATTTTTATTTGTTTCATATGTCTCTGTATTTGTTGAAATCTTTTTATAATTACTTCTTTTAAATATTTGTTAATGAATTCTAATACCTATATCATCTTGTTGCTGGTATCCTCTTTTTTAATTCAAATGGAGATTTTAAAAAATATCTTATTATAATCAGTGGTTTCTTTTTAGCTTACAAATTATTTTGTTTCTTTGTTATTTATATTTTACTGTGATTTAGGTTTTGGGGTACATGTGAAGAACATGCAGGATTGTTGCATAGCGAGATACATGGCAGTGTGGTTTGCTGCCTTCCTCCCCATCCCCTATATCTGGCATTTCTCCCTATGTTATCCCTTCCCAACTCCCCACCCGCTGCTCTCCCTCCCCTTGTTCCCCGCCACAGACCTCAGTATGTGATGCTCCCCGCCCTGTGTCCATGTGTTCTCGTTATTCAACACCCGCCTTTAAGTGAGAACATGTGGTGTTTGATTTCCTGTTCTTGTGTCAGTTTGCTGAGAATGATAGTTTCCAGATTCATCCATGTCCCTACAAAGGACACGAACTCATCGTTTTTGATGGCTGCATAATATTACATGGTGTATATGTGCCACATTTTCCCTGTCCAGTCTATCATCGATGGGCATTTGGGTTGGTTCCAAGTTTTTGCTATTGTAAACAGTGCTGCAGTGAACATTCGTTTGCATGTGTCCTTATAATAGAATGATTTATAATCCTTTGGATATATACTCAGTAATGGGATTGCTGGGTCAAATGGAATTTCTATTTGTAGGTCCTTGAGGAAACGCGACACTGTCTTCCACAATGGTCGAACTAATTTACACTACTACCAACAGTGTAAAAGTGTTCCTATTTCTCCACTTCCTCTCCAGCATCTGTTGTCTCCAAATTTTTTAATGATCACTATTCTAACTGACTTGAGATGGTATGTAATGTAGTTTTGATTTGCATTTCTCTAATGACCAGTGGTGATGAGCATTTTTTCATATGTTGGTTGGCCTCATATATGTCTTCTTTTGAAAACAGTCTGTTCATATCCTTCACCCATTTTTGGATGGGTTTGTTTGTGTCTTTCTTGTAAATCTGTTTTAGTTCTTTGTAGATTCTGGCTATTAGCCTTTCGTCAGATGGACAGAGTGCAGAAATGTTTTCCCATTCTGTTGGTTGCTGGTTCACTCTAATGACTGTTTCCTTTGCTTTGAAGAATCTCTGGAGTTTAATTAGATCCCAGCTGTCTATTTTGGCTTTTGTTGCCAATGCTTTTGGTATTTTAGTCATGAAGTCCTTGCCTATGCCTATGTCCTGAATGGTTTTGCATAGGGTTTCTTCTAGGGTTTTTATGGTGTTAGGTCTTATGTTTAAGTCTTTAATCCATCTGGAGTTAATTTTAGTGTAAGGTGTCAGGAAGGGGTCCAGTTTCTGCTTTCTGCACACTGCTAGCTAGTTTTCCCAACACCATTTATTAAACAGGGAATCCTTTCCCCATTGCTAGTTTTTGTCAGGTTTGTCAAAGATCAGATGGTTGTAGATGGGGGGAATTGCCTCTGCAGCCTCTGTTCTGTTCCATTGCTTTATATCTCTGTTTTGGTACCAGTACCATGCTGTTTTGATTACTGTAGACTTGTAGTATAGTTTGAAGTCAGGTAGCATGATGCCTCCAGCTTTGTGCTTTTTGCTTAAAATGGACTTGGCTATGTGGGCTCTCTTTTGGTTCCATATGGAGATTAAGGCACCTTTTTTCCATATCTGTGAAGAAGGTCATTGGTAGCTTGATGGGGATAGCATTGAATCTATAAATTACATGGGGAAGTATGGCCATTTTCATGATATTGATTCTTCCTAACCATGAGCATGGAATGTTTCTCCATCTGTTTGTGTCCTCCCTTATTTTGTTGAGCAGTGCTTTATAGTTCTTCTTGAAGAGGTCCTTTACATCCTTTGTTAGTTGTATTCCTAGATATTTTATTCTCTTTGTAGCAATTGTGAATGGCAGTTCGTTCTTGATTTGGCTTTCTTTAAGTCTGTTATTGGTGTGTAGGAATGCTTGTGATTTCTACACATTGATTATGTATCCCAAGACTTTGCTGAAGTTGCTTATCATTTTCAGGAGATTTTGGGATCAGACAATGGGGTCTTCTGAATATACAATCATGCTGTCTGTAAATAGAGACAATTTGACTTCCTCCTCTTATAATTGAATACCCTTTATTTCTTTTTGTTGCCTGATTGCTCTGGCTAGAACTTCCAATACTATAATGAATAGGAGAGGTGAAAGAGGGCGTCCTTGTCTAGTGCTAGATTTCAAAGGGAATGCTTCCAGTTTTTGCCCATTCACTCTAATATTGGCTGTGGGCTTGTTGTAAATAGCTTTTATTATTTTGAGATACATTCTGTCAATACCTAGTTTATTGAGAGTTTTTAGCATAAAGGGCTGTTGAATTTTGTCAAAGGCCTTCTTTGCATCAATTGAGATAATCATGTGGTTTTTGTCTTTGGTTCTGTTTATGTGGTGAATTACGTTTATAGACTTGCATATTTTCAACCAGCCTTGCATCCCCTGGATGAAGCTTACTTGATCATGGTGGATAAGCTTTTTGATGTGCTGTTGCAATTGGTTTGCCAGTATTTTATTGAATACTTTTGCATCTATGTTCATCATGGATATTGGCCTGGTTTTCTTTTCCTGTTGAGACTCTGCCAGGTTTGGTATCAGGATGATGTTTGTCTCGTAAAATGATTTTGGGAGGATTCTCTCTTTTTGGATTGTTTGGAATAGTTTCAGAAGGAATGGTACCAGCTCCTCTTTGTATGTCTGGTAGAATTCGTTTGTGAACCCATCTGGACCTGGGCTTTTTTTGGTTGGTAGGCTGTTAATTGTTGCCTCAAATTCAGTTCTTGTTACTGGTCTATTCAGTGTTTTGACTCCTTTTTGATTTAGGCTTGGGAGGATTTAAGTGTTCGGGAATTTATCCATTTGTTCGAAATTTATTAGTTTATGTGCATAGAGTTGTTTTTCGTAATCTCTGGTGGTGGTTTGCATTTCTGTGGAATCTGTGGTGATATCCCCTTTATTGTTTTTTATTGCATCTATTTGATTATTCTCTCTTTCCTTTTGTATTAATCTGGCTAGTGGTCTGTCTATTTTGTTGATCTTTTCGAAAAACTAGCTCTTGGATTTATTGATTTTTTTTGAAGGGTTTTTTGTGTCTCTATCTCCTTCAGTTCTGCTCTGATCTTAGTTATTTCTTGTCTTCTGCTGGGTTTTGAGTTTTTTTTTTTTTTTTTTCATCTTGCTCCTCTAGCTCTTTCAATTTTTATGATAGGGTGTTGATTTTAGACCTTTGTTTGCTTCTCATGTGGGCATTTATTGCTATATATTTTCCTCTAGGCACTGCTTTAAATGTGTCCCGGAGATTCTGCTATGTTTTATCTTCATTCTCATTGGTTTTGAAGAACAATTTTATTTCTGCCTTTGTTACATTGTTTATCCAGTCATCATTCAGGAGTCAGTTTTTCTGTTTCCATTAAGTTGTGTGGTTCTGAGTTAGCTTCTGAGTTCTAACTCGATTGCACTGTGGTCTGAGAGACTGTTATGATTTCCATTGTTTTGCATTTGCTGAGGAGTGATTTACTTCCGATTATGTGGTCAATTTTAGAGTAGGTGTGATGTGATGCTGAGAAAAATGTATATTCTGTGGATTTGGTGTGGAGAGTTCTGCAATGTCTGATAGGTTTGCTTGGTCCAGGTCTGAGTTCAAGTCCTGGATATCCTTGTTAATTTTCTGTCGTGTTGACCTGTCTAATATTGACAGTGGAGTGTTAAAGTCTCCCACTATTATTGTGTGGGAGTCTAAATCTTTTTGTAAGTCATTAAGAACTTGCTTTATGTATCTGGGTGCTCCTGTATTGGTTGCATATATTTTTAGGATCGTTAGCTCTTCTTGTTGCATTGATCCTTTTACCATCCATTATGTAATGTTCTTCTTTGTCTCTCTTGATCTTTGTTGGTTTAGTCTATTTTATCACAGACTAGGATTGCAACTCCTGCTTTTTTTTGCTTTCCATTTGCTTTGTAAATCTTCCTCCATCCCTTTATCTTGAGCCTTTGTGTATCCTGGCATGTGAGATGGGTTTCCTGGATACAGCACACTGATGGGTTTTGGCTTTTTATCCAATTTGCCAGTCTGTGTCTTTTGCTTGGAGCATTTAGCCCATTCACACTAAAAGTTAATATTGTTATTTGTGAATTTGATCCTGCCATTTTGATGCTGGCTGGTTCTTTTGTCCATTAGTTGATTCAGTTTCTTCATTGTGTCCATGCTCTTTACCATTTGGTATGTTTTTGGAGTGCCTGGTGCTGGTTGTTACTTTCTATGTTTAGTGCTTCTTTCAGGAGCTCTTGGAAAGCCGGCCTCTTGGTGATGAAATCTCTGAACAATTGCTTGGACATAAAGGGTTTTATTTCTCCTTCACTTATGAAACTTAGTTTGGGTGGATATGAAATTCTAGGTTGAAAGTTCTTTTCTTTAAGGATGTTGAATATTGGTCCCCATTGTCTTCTGGCCTGTAGGGTTTCTGCTGAGAGATCCACTGAGTCTAATGGCTTCCCTTTGTGAATAACCCGACCTTTCTCTCTGGCTGCCCTTAGCTTTTTCTGCTTTGTTTCAACCCTGGTGAATCTGATATTTATGTGCTTTGGGGTTGCTCTTCTTGAAGAATATCTTTGTGGTGTTTTCTGTATTTCCTGGACTTCAATATTGGCCTGCCTTGCTAGATTGTGGAAGTATTCCTGGATAATATCCTGAAGAATGTTTTCCAGCTTCCAATTTTGCATTCATTCTCTCCATCACATTCAGGTACACCTATCAAACATAGATTAGGTCTTTTCACATAGTCCCATATTTCTTGGAGATTTTGTTCATTTCTTTTTACCCTTTTATCTCTAATCTTGTCTTCTCATTTTATTTCATTGAGTTGATCTTCAACCTCTGATATTCTTTCTTCTGCTTGGTCAATTCTGCTGTTGAAACTTGTGTATGCTTTGCCAAGTTCTCATGTTGTGTTTTCAGCTGCATCAATTCACTTATATTCCTCTCTAAGCTGTTTATTCTCATTAGCATTTCGTCAAATCTTTTTTCAAGGTTCTTAATTTCTTTGCATTGGGTTAGAACATGTTCTTTTAGCTCAGAGAAGCTTCTTATTACCCAGCTTCTGAATGCTGTTTCTGTCAATTCATCAGACTCATTCTCTATCCAGCCTTGTTTTCTTGCTGGTAAGGAGTTGTGATCCCTTGTAGGGGGAGAGGCATTCTGGTTTTGGGTGTTTTCATACTTTCTGTGCTGATTTTTTCCCATCTTTGTGAATTTAGCCCCCTGTCGTCTTTGTAGTTGTTGACTTTCAGATTGAGTCTCTAAGTGATTGTTCAGTTTGTTGATGATGAAGTTATTTCTTTCTGTTTCTTAGTAGTCCTTCCAACAGTCAGGCTCCTCTGCTATAGGACTGCTGAGGTCCATTCCAGGCCTTGCTTGCCTGGGGATCACCTGCAGCAGCTGCAGAACAGTAAATGTTGCTGCTAGTTTCTTCTTCTTCTATCTTTGTCCCAGAAGGATACCCGCCAGATGTCATTCTGAGCTCTCCTTTATGAGGTGACTCTTGGATATACAGTGGTCAGAGAGCTGCTTGAGGAGATAGTCTGTCCTTTATAGGAGCTCAGGTGCTAAGCTGTGAACTCCGTTGTTCATTGAGAGCTGCTGGGCAGGTACGTTTAGGTCTGCTGCAGCAGAACTCAGAAACGCTTTTTTTCCCCCCCAGGTGCTCTGTCCTGGGGAGTTAGGGCTTTATTTATAAGTTTCTGTCATGCTGCTGCCTTTTTTCATGGCTTCTCTGCCCACCAAGCAGACAGCCTAGTCACAGTCTGCCTCCAGAAGGTTTGCTGAGCTATTGTGGGCTCCGCACAGCTGCCCTGTCAACTTCCCTGCAGTCCTGTTTATACAGGTATAGTTAGAACTGCCTTGGCAATGGTGGCCCACCTCTGTAATGGCGGACTCTTTCTGTAAGAGCAGGCTGCCTCAGCAATGGCAGGCTGTCTCATCAATGGCGGATTACCTCTGTAGTGGACTGCCTCAGTAATGGCCTATGCCTCTCCCCCACAGAACTGGACTGTCCCGGGTTCAGCTGTGCTTACTGTGAAACTCTCAATCCAGAGCATTTCAGATTGCTGTTTTTTTTCTGTGGGGGTTGGAGCAGCTGAGCCTGATCACCTGGCTCCCTGCCTCAAACCCTTTTTTTTTTTAATTTTTTTTAAGCAGAACAGGTGACTCTGACTCCGAGGCATTCCAGTTGCCTTTGGAAAAGGCTCCGGTATCTGTGTGATTTCCCATGCAGTGACCCACTGCACTGGCTGAAACAGCCACATGGAGATTTGTGATGCTTTTTTGCCTGGGAATCTCCTGGCCTGGTTCCCTGTTTCAGTCCCTTTTTTATCAGTTGAAAAATCAACTCTGTCTCCCAGGAGATCCAATCACCAGCTAAAACAGCACCTGGACCCATGTAGTTTGTGCAGAGACCCACCACACTGGCCAAAACAACTGCACTGGTGACCCGTGGGGCTCCTCAGCCTGGGAATCTCCTGGTCTGTGGGCAATAAATATTCATCTGGAAATGTGGCATCCACTCACCCTTGGTGCTTTCACTGGGAGCTGCAATCCTGAGCTGCTCCTAATTGGCCATCTTGGATCCCTCTCCAGCAGTTCTTATACTCATATCAGCTAAAACAGATTTTAAACCAGCAACCATAAAGAAGGATAAAGAAGGAAATTGTATATTGATAAAGATATCAATTTGACAAAATTTTACTATCTCAAATATATATGCCAAATTGGGCCACCCAGATTCATAAAACAAGTACTTCTGAACCTACAAAAAGATTTAGACAGCTACACACTAATAGCGAGGTTTTCAAAATTCCATTGACAGCATTAGACAGATTGTTAAGGCAGAAAACTAACAGTGAAATTCTGGATTAAATTCAGCACTTGACCTAATTGGAAATAATATACATCTACAGAATATTCCACCCATCAACTCTAGGATATATATCCTTGTTATCTGCACACAGAACATAATTCAAACTTGACCACATGCTGGTCAAAAAGCAAGTCTCAATAAACTCAAACAAACTAAATCATACCAAACATACTCTAAGAAAACAGTGGAATAAAAATAGAAATCAATACCAAGATCTTTTATTACCACACAATTACATGAAAATTTTAAAAACTTGGTCCTGATTTACTTTTGGCAAACAACGAAGTTAAGGCAGAAATAAAAAAAATTTTTGACTTAAATGAAAACAGAAATGTAACATACCAAAATCTCTGGGTTGCAGCAAAAGCAATGTTAAGAGGAAAGTTTATAGCGCTAAATACCTGTCTCAAAAAATCATAAAAGATATCATAAAGATATCAAATCAATGCTATACAATCAAATCTAGAAGAATTGGAAAAACAAGAACAAATGAATCCTAAAGCTATCATTGGAAAAGAAATAAATCAAAGCAGAATTAAATGAAATTGAGAACTGAAAATCCATACAGTGTATCAACAAACAAAATGTTGGTTTTTTTAAAGAATAAAGATTGATAGACCACTAGCTCGATTAACAAAGAAAAAAAAAGAGGGACAATCCAAATAAACAATCAGAAGCAACAAAGGTGGCATTATAACCGATCCTACAAAAATATAAAATATCCTCCAAGACTACTAACAATACCTCAATCGACACAAACTAGATAATCTAGAGGAAATGGATAAATCCCTGGAAACACAGCCTCCTATAAGAGAATCAGGAAGAAATTGAAACCTTCAACAGACCAATATCAAATTCCAAAACTAAATCAGTAGTGAAAAACCTGTCAACAAAAAAAGACCCAGACTAGATGGAGTCACAGTCAGATTCATCCAGACATACGAAGAAGAACTGGTACTAATTCTTCTGAAATTATTCCAAATTCAAGGAAGAGGGACCTCCTTTATTACTAATTTTATGAAGCCAGTATCACAGTGATACCAAGTCCTGGTAAAGACAATTTATAAAGGACAATACAGGTCAATATCCCCAATTAACATAGATGTAAAAATCCTCAACAGAATACTAACAAAAATAATCCAACAACATAACGAAAAGTTAATTCACCATGATCAATTAGGCTTCATTCCTGGAATGCAAAGTTTATTTAACATATGCAAATTAATAAATTAAAACATAAAAAGAATTAAAACAAGGCCGGGCACGGTGGCTCAAGCCTGTAATCCCAGCACTTTGGGAGGCCGAGGCGGGTGGATCACGAGGTCAAGAGATCGAGACCATCCTGGTCAACATGATGAAACCCTGTCTCTACTAAAAATACAAAACATTAGCTGGGCATGGTGGTGTGTGCCTGTAATCCCAGCTACTCAGGAGGTTGAGGCAGGAGAATTGCCTGAATCCAGGAGGCGGAGGTTGCGGTGAGCCGAGATCGCACCATTGCACTCCAGCCTGGGTAACAAGAGCGAAACTCCATCTCAAAAAAAAAAGAAAAAAAAAAAAGAATTAAAACAAAAATGATTATTTCAATTGACAGAAAATGCTGTTGATAAAATCTAACATCTCCTCATAAGAAGCATCAACACTTCAGGCATCAAAGGAACATATACCATAGAATAATAAGAGTTATCTATCATAAACCCATAGCCAATATCATACTAAACAGGCAAAAGATGAAAGCATTCCCCCTGAGAAGTGGAACAAGACAAGGATGCTCACTCTCAACCTTCTTACTCAACACAGTACTGGAAGTTCTACCCAGAGCAGTCAGGCAAGAGAAAGAAATAAAAGACATCCAACTAGGAAAAGAAAAACAGAAACTATCTTGTTTTACTGGTCATATAATTTTATACCTAGAAAATCCTAAAGACTCCACCAAAAATCTCATGGAACTGATAAATGAGTTTGGTAAAGCTTTCAGATACAAAATCAGTATACAAAAATCAGTAGCATTTCTATCTACCAACAATGTTGAAGCTGAGAATGAAATCAAGAAAACAATCCCATATACAATAGTCACAAGCAAAAAATATCTAGGAGTATATCTAATCAAAGACCTGAAATATCTCTGTAAGAAGAATCACAAAACACAGCTGAAAGAAATCATAGGTGACACACACAAAAAGTAAAAATATTTCATCCTTATGGATTGGAAGAATCAATATTGTTAAAATGGCCATACTATCCAAAGCAATGTAAAGATTTAATGCTCTACCTATCAAACTACCAGAGTCATTCTTCACAGAATTCGAAAAAAACTGTTGTAAATTCACGTGGAACCAAAAATAGAGCCCAAATAGCCAAATCAAAATCCTAAGCAAAAAGAACACAGCCAGAGGCATAACATTACCTGATTCGAACTGTACTAAGTGGGTACAGTAACCAAAACAGCGTGGTACTGGTACTGAATGAGACATAGACCAATGGAACAGAATAGGGACTCAGAAATCAACCCATGCAACTACAGTCATCTGATCTTTGACAGAGTCAACAAAAATAAGCAATGGGAAAAGTATTCCCTATTCAATAAATGGTGCTGTGATATTTGGCTAGCCATATGTAGAACAATGAACTAGACCTCTACCTTTCACCATATAGAAACATTAACTCAAGATATACTAACGTTTTTAATATTAGACACCTCAAACTATAAGAATCCTAGACATCTTGCAAAATACCATTCTGGACATTGGCTGTGGGAAAGAATTTATGACTAGGTTTTTAAAAGCAATTACAACAAAATCAAAAGTTGACATGTGGGACCTAATTAAGGAATGTCTGCACAGCAAGATAAACTGTCACTAGAATAAACAGATTTAATACAGAATGGTAGAATGTGTTTGCAAACTATGCACCAAACAAAGGTCAAATATCCAGAATCTTTAAGACACTTAGACAATTCAACAAGCAAGAAACATATAACCCCATTAAAAAGTGGGCAAAAGACACGAACAGACAGTCCTCAAAAGAAGACATATAGGTGTTCAACAAAAGTGAAAAAAATACCTCACATAACTAATCATCAGAGAAATGCAAATCAAAACCACAATGAGATATTTTCTTATACCAGTCAGAATGGCTATTATTAAAAAGTCTAAAAACCACAAATGCTGGCAAAGCTGTGGAGAAAAAGGAATGTTTATACCCTGTTGGTGGGAATTTTATTAGTTCAGCCACTGTAGAAAGCAGTTTGGAGATTTTACAAACAACTTAAAACTGAACTACCATTTGACCCAGAAATCCCATTACTGGGTATATATCCAAAGAAAAATAAATTGTTCTACCAAAAAGATATATTCACTTGTATGTTCATTGCAACACTATTCACAATATCAAAGACATGGAATCAACCCAGGTGCCCATTGATGGTGGATTGGAGAAAGAAAATTGGTACATATACAGTAAAGAGTATTATGTAGCCATAATAATATTGAAATCATCTTTTTGGCAGCGATATGGATGTAGCTGGAGGCCATTATCCTAAGCAAATATACACAGGAACAGAAAACCAAATACCACCTGTTCTCAAGTATACATGAGAGTTAAACATTGAATGTACTTGGATATAAAGATGGCAAAAATAGACACTAGAAACTACTTTGGGACAAGAATTAATAAGGTGACTGTTGGGTACTATGCTTACCTCAGTATCACTCAGTAAACCCATGCAGCAGACCTATACATGTATCTCTGGAATCTAAAATAAAAGTTGAAATTATTTAAAAAAAAACACACAAACATATATAAAATAAAAGTCCAATGTAAAATAAAAGTTGAAATTATTTTTAAGAAAACACAAACATACATGCATGTATAAAAGGGCAAGACAGTGCAGTATAGAGAATATAAAGCTTAGTATATATGACATAAAATGCTTGCATTACAAATCAATTCTGTTGGTTAAGAGAAAAGTTAGAGAAAATTGGATGATTAGGTGATTATTTTAAGAACAGATCAAGAAAATTAATAACAGTCTTCAAAACAAAGTGGTTAGTGTTTTGCCACTTAAGTTTTAGTGAGAAAATATGTTTGGGTATTTAGTACAGAAAGGGTATTACATAAATGAACTAAAATAATAAATATTTATCATTCGGTTTTGTCAAATTATTTTTAATTATGAATTTCTGAAGTACTATGTCTCAGATGATATGTCTCTCTAGCATCTAGGTGCTGGTACATAGTATCTGTGAAGTGTTTATTACATTAGTAAATCTTCTACATGTCAATTATTATAAGAATTTATGATTGCTTATGAAATCTTTTGACCATATATTTTTCTTGCTTGATTCTGGCAATTTTGTAATGGCTGTAGGATAATAAAAATGTTATAATCTTAACATTTGGTAGGTAATAAATAACATCCTGACAAAATTATCAAGAAATAATGGAACACAGGTAGAAACACATCTCATAACTCATGGATGGGTAGAATCAATATTTTCAAAACAACCATACTGCCAAAAGCAATCTACAAATTCAATGCAATTCCTATTAAAATACAATCATCATTCTTCACAGAACTAAAAAAAAATCCTAAAATTATTATGGAATCAAAAAAGAGCCTGAAGAGCCAAAGCGACACTAAGCAGAAAGAACAAATCTGGAGACATCACATTACCCAACTTCAAACTATACTGCAAGGCTATAGTTACCAAAACAGCATGGTACTGGTATAAAAATGGGCATGTAGGCAAATGGAACAGAATAGAGAACCCAAAAATAAAGCCAAACACAGCCAACTGATCTTTGACAAAGCAAGCAAAAACGTAAAGTGGAGAAAGGACACCCAATTTGACAAATGGTGCTGGGATAATTGTCAAGCCTCATATAGAAGAATGAAAGTGGATCTTCATCTCTCACCTTATATAAAAATCAACTTAAGATGGGGCCGGGCGCGGTGGCTCAAGCCTGTAATCCCAGCACTTTGGGAGGCCGAGGCGGGTGGATCACGAGGTCAAGAGATCGAGACCATCCTGGTCAACATGGTGAAACCCCGTCTCTACTAAAAATACAAAAAATTAGCTGGGCATGGTGGCACGTGCCTGTAATCCCAGCGACTCAGGAGGCTCGGGCAGGAGAATTGCCTGAACCCGGGAGGCGGAGGTTGCGGTGAGCTGAGATCGCGCCATTGCACTCCAGCCTGGGTAACAAGAGCGAAACTCCATCTCCAACATCTAAAAAAAAAAAAAAAAAAAAAAAAAATCAACTTAAGATGGATCAAAGACTTAACTCTAAGACCTGAAACCACAAAAATTCTAGAAGATATTGTTGGAAAAACTCTTCAATACATTAGGTTAGGCAAAAAGTTTATGACCAAGAACGCAAAGCAAGTGCAACAAAAACAAAGGTAAATAGATGGGACTTAGTTAAACTAAAAAGCTTCTGCACAGCAAAAGAAGTAATCAGTGGAGTAAACAGGCAACCTATGCAGTGGGAGAAAATCTTGGCAAACTATGCATTCAACAAAGGACTATATCCAGTATCTACAAGAAACTCAAATAAATCAGCAAGAAACAAAACCCCCCAAAACCAAATAATCCCATAAAAAAGTGGGCTAAGGACATGAATAGACAGTTCTCAAAAGAAGATGTACAAATGGCCGACAAACATGAAAAAATGCTCAACATCACTAATTATCAGGGAAATGCAAATTAAAAACACAATGTAATGTCACCTTACTCCTGCGATAATGGCCACAATTAAAAAATAATTTAAAAAAATAGGGATTGGCATGGATGTGGTGAAAAGGAAACACTTTTACACTGTTGGTGGGAATGTAAACTAGTACAATCACTATGGAAAACAGTATGGAGATTCCTTTAAAAACTTTTGATAAAAAAACAAAGCTGTTAGAATAGATAAATATGGTGAAAAGTTGCAGATTAAGTATATACACATGAAACTCAATAGAACCTGTGCAGTTAGAACCATATTCATATTTTGAGGTTATTTTACTTCTGTAAAAAAATTCAACTGTCACATAATGTTCATTTAAATTCTGGTTGTAGTTATTTTGTAATTAATTTAGATTTTTTGTTTTATGTGTGTAAAGAGCCATAAGTGTGAAAAGTTTGTATTTTATTTTGTTATTTTGTTTCTAAAAGTAAGTCAAAAGTAAAGAATATCAAAAAATTAAAGGTCTATACATTATTTAAAAGTTGAGAAAATTTTATTTATGTTGTGTTTTGATCATTAATGACCCAATTAAAATACAACTTTCTACATTAGCTTTTCTTTCTTTTTTTTTTTTTTTTGTCATTAGTCACTTTTAACATAGTGTCCTGTATGCACAAAATTGTTGTTTTTTTTTTTTTCCCCATTTATTTATTTTATTGCATTTTAGGTTTTGGGGTACATGA
>NW_022436980.1:387492-401670 GCF_009761245.1 Sapajus apella | reverse complement strand
AACCCAAATGCCCATCGACGATAGACTGGATAGGGAAAATGTGGCACATATACACCATGGAATATTATTCAGCCATAAAAAACGATGAGTTTGGGTCCTTTGTAGGGACATGGATGGACCTGGAAACCATCATTCTCAGCAAACTGACAGAAGAGCAGAAGATCAAACACCGCATGTTCTCACTCATAGGCTTTTCTTTATTTTTCTTGGTGTAATTATTCCCTTTTTTCTTTGGGCTCTTTATAGAAATTAGTACATTTCACGTTTTTTTGTTTGGTTGTTTTTTCTCTCTCTTATTAGATAATATGATTTGAGGAAAAAAGGATTGTGTTTTATAATCTGGGACAATACATTTTTAAAAATTTAATTTAAAGTTCCAGGATATATGTGCCAGATGTGTAGGTTTGTTAACATAGGTAAACATGTGTCATGGTTGTTTGCTGCACCTAATAAACCCATGACAAAGGTATTGAATACTGCATGCATTAGCTATTTATCATGACACTCTTCTTCCCTCCTATCCTCCCTGGACAGGCCCCAGTATGTGGTGTTCCCCATTGTTATTGTTCAGCTTCCACATATAGTGAGAACATGTGTTTGTTTTTCTGTTCCTGCATTAGTTTGCTGAGGATAATGGCTTTGAGCTCCATCTTTGACCCTGCAAAGGCCATAATCTCATTACTTTTTATGGCTGCATAGTATTCCATGGTGTATATGTGTCATATTTTCTTTATCCAGTATATCATTGATGGGCAATGGAATTGATTCCATGTCTTTGCTACTATGAATAGAGCTGCAATGAACATATGCATGTATGTATCTTCATAATAGAATGATTTATATTACTTTGGGTATATACCTAGCAATGGATTGCTGGGTCAAATAGTCTTTCTGTTTGCAGGTCTTTGAGGAATTGTCGCACCGTCTTCCACAATGGTTGAACTAATTTATATTCCCACCAACAGTATAAAAGTGTTCCTATTTCTCCACACTCACCAGCATCTGTTGTTTTTTGACTTTTTAATGATTGCCATTCTGACTGGAGTGAAATGGTATCACATTGTGGTTTTGATTTGCATTTCTCTAATGATCAGTGATGTTGAGCTTTTTTTCATGTTTGTTGGCTGCATGTATGTCTTCTTTTGAGAAGTTTTGGTTTATACCCTCTGCCCACTTTTTAATAGATTCTTTTTTTTTCTTGTAAATTTGTTTAAATTCCTTGTAGATTATAGATATTAGATGTTTGTCAGATGGATAGATTGCAAAAATTTCCTCCCATTCTGTTGGTTGTCTCTCCACTCCAATGATAGTTTTGTTTTGTTTTGTTTTTCTGTGCAGAAGCTCTTTAGCTTAATTAAATCCCATTTGTCAATTTTAGCTTTTGTTTCCATTGCTTTTGATGTTTTCATCGTGAAATCTTTGCCCGTGCCTATGTCCTGATTGATATTGCCTAGATTTTCTTCCAGGGTTTTTATAGTTTGGGTTTTACATTTAAGCCTTTTAATCTTGAGTTAACTTTTGTATAAGGTGTAAGGAAGGGATCCAGTTTCAATTTTCTCAATATGGCTAGTCAGTTCTCCAGCACCATATATTAAATAAGCAATTCTTTCCTCATTACTTCTTTTTGTCAGGTTTGTCAAAATTCAGATGTTTGTAGATGTGTGGTCTTATTTCTGAGACCTATATTCTGTTCCATTGACCTATGTTTTTGTTTTTGTACCAGTATCATGCTGTTTTGGTTACTGTAGGCTTGTAGTATAGCTTGAAGTCAGGAGTGTGGTTCCTACAGCTTTATTCTTTTAGCTCAGGATTTTCTTGGCTATATGGATTCTTTTTTTGGCTCCATATGAATTTTAAAGTAGTTTTTTTCTAATTCTGTGAAGAATATCAATGGTAGTTTAATGGAAATAGCATTGAGTCTATGAATTAGTTTAGGCAGTATGGCCATTTTCACAATAGTGATTCTTCCTGTCCATGAGCATGGAATGTTTTTTTCATTTGTTTTCGTCCCCTCTGATTTCCTTGAGCAGTGGTTTGTAGTTCTCCTTGAAGAGCTCCTTGATTTTCCTTATTAGCTGTATTCCTAGATATTTTATTCTCTTTGTAGTAATTGTGAATGGGAATTCATTCATGATTTGGCTCTCTGCTTGTCTGTTGTGGGTAAAAAGGAATGCTTGTGATTTTTGCACATTGATTTTGTATCCTGAGACTTTGCTGAAGTTGCTTATCAGGTTAAGAAGCTTTTAGGTTGAAGTAATAGAAATTTTTTAAATATAACATTATGTTATCTGCAGAGACAGTTTGAATTTCACTCTTCCTATCTGAATACTTTTTATTTCTTTCTCTTACCTGGCTTCCCTGGCTAGAAGTCCCAACACTATGTTTAATGGGAATGATGAGAAGGGACACCCTTATCTTGTGCTGGTTTTCAAGGGAAAATGCTTCCAGCTTTTGCCCATTCAGTGTGATACTGGCTGTGGGTCTGTTCTAAATGGCTGTTATTATTCTGAGTTATGTTCCATCAATACCTAGCTTATTGAGAGTTTTTAACATGAAGAGATGTTGAATTTCATCAAAAGCCTTTTATGAATCTATTAAGATAATTGTGGTTTTTGTCTTTAGTTCTGTTTACATGATTAATTATGTTTATTGATTTGCATATATTGTATCAGTCTTGTATCCCAGGGATAAAGCCAACTTGATTGTGGTAGATAAGCTTTTTGATGTGCTGTTGGATTTGGTTTGCCAGTATTTTATTGAGGATTTTTGCATTGATGTTCATCAGGATACTGACCTGAAGTTTTCTTTCTTAGTTGTATCTCTGCCAGGTTTTGGTATCAGGATGATGCTGGCCTCATCAAATGATTGAGAGACGAGCCCTTCCTTTTAATTTGTTTGGAATAATTTCAGAATAAATGATACCAGCTCCTTTTTGTACCTCTGGTAGAATTCAGCTGTAAATCTGTCTGGTCCTGGACTTTGTTTTGGTTGGTAGGCTATTTATTACTGCCTCAGTTTCAGAACTCATTATTTGTCTATTTAGCAGTTTAACTTCTTCCTGGTTCAGTCTTGGGAGGGTATATGTGTCTAAGAATTTATCAATTTCTTCTGGATTTTCTAATTTATTTGCACAGAGTTGTTTATAGTATTCCCTGATAATTGTGTGCATTCCTCTGGGGTCAGTGGTAATATCCCCTTTATTATTTTTTATTGTATCCATTTGATTCTTCCCTTTTTATTAGTTTAGGTAGTGGTCTATTTTATTTATTCTTAAAAAAAAAAAGCTCCTGGATTTGTTAAAGTTTTTGAATGTGTTTTCATGTCTTTATCATCACCTTCAGTTCTGCTCTGATATTGGTTATTTCTTGTCTTCTGCTAGCTTTGGGGTTGGTTTGTTCTTGGTTCTCTAGTTGTGATATTATGGTTTTGATTTGAGATCTTATTAGTTTTTTAATATGGGCGTTTAGTTCTATAAATTTTCCTCTCTTAACACTGCTTTTTCTGTGTCCCAGAGATTCTGGTATATTGTTTCTTTGTTCTCATTGATTTCAAAGAACTTCTTGATTTCTGCCTTAATTTAATTAACCAGGAGTAATTCAGGAGCATGTTGTTGCATTTCTACTTAGTGTGTGGTTTTGACTGTGTATCTTAACCTTCAGTTTTAATTTGATTGCTCTGTGGTCTGAGAGACGGTTATAATTTTACGGTTTTTTTTTTTGTTTGTTTTGTATTTGCTTAGGAGTGTTTTACTTCAAATTATATGATCAATTTTAGAGTAAGTCCCATCAGGTGCTGAGAATAATGTATATTCTGTTGTTTCAGGATGGAGAGTTCTGTAGATATCCAGTTCACTTAAATCAGAGCTGAGTTAAAGTCCTGAAAATCCTTGTCAACCTTCTGTCTCAGTGATGTGATATTGACGGTGTGGTATTAAAGTCTCCTATTATTATTGTATGGGAGTCTAAATCTTTTTGTAGATTTCTAAGGACTTGCTTATGAATTTTGTTGTTCTTATATTGGGGCATAGATTTTTAGGATACTTAGCTCCTCTTGTTGACTTGAACCTTTGCCATTATGTAATGTCCTTTTTGGCTTTTTTGATCTTTGTTGGTTTAAAGTCTGTTTTGTCAGAAACTAGGATTTCAGCCCCTGCTTTTTTCTGCTTTTTATTTGTTTGGTAGATTTTTCCCTCATCCTTTTATTTTTAGCCTATGTGTGTTTATGCATGTGAGATGGGTCTCTTGAATGCAGCACACCAATAGGTCTTGACTCTACCCAGCTTGCCATTCTGTGCCTTTTAGTTGGGGCATTTAGCTCATTTACATTTAAGGTTAATATTTTTATGTGTAAATTTGATTCTGTCATCATGATGCTAACTAGTTATTTGCAGACTTGTTGATGTAGTTGCTTTATAGTGTTACTGGTCTTTGTACTTCAATGTGATTTTGTAGTGGCTGGTAACTTTTTAATTTTTTTCCTTTTCATATTTAGTGCTTCCATTAGGAGCTCTTGCAAGATGGGCCTGGTGGTGACAAATTCCCTCAGCATTTGCTTGTCTGAAAAGAATTTTATTTCTCTTTCACTTATGAAGTTTGTTTGGCCATATATGAACTTCTGGGTTGGATATTCTTTTCTTTAAGAATGTTAAATATTGGCCCACAATCTCTTCTGGCTTGTAGGGTTACTGCTGAGAGGTCTGATGTTAGTCTGATAGGCTTCCCTTTGTAGGTTATCTCGCCTTTCTCTCTGGCTGCCTATAATGTTTTTTTCTTTCATTTTGACCAACATTTTTTCTTTCATTTCAACCTCATAGAATCTGATATTATGTGCCTCGGGATTGATCTTCTTATGGAATATCTTCCTGGGGTTCTCTGTATTTCCTGAATTTGAATGTTGGCCTATCTTGCTAGGTTGGGGTGGTACTCCTCAATGATATCTTGAAGTCTTCAAGTATGTTTTCCAACTTGGCTCTGTTCTCTCTGTCTCTCTCAGGTACTTCAGTCAATCAGAGGTTTGGTCTTTTTGCATAACCCTATAGGTCTGGAAGTTTTGTTCATTGAATTTCCTTTTTTTTCCCCCTAATCTTTTCTGCCAGTCTTGTTTCAGCAAGATAGTCTTCAAGCTCTAAAATTCTTTCCTCCACTTGGTCTATTTGGCTATTGATAATTTTGGGTGCACTGTGAAGTTCTCATGTTGTGTTTTTCAGCTCCATCAAGTCATTTATGTTTCTCTCTAAACTGGTTATTCTAGTTAATAGCTCCTGTAATGTTTTATCATGGTTCTTAGCTTTTTTGCATTAGGTTAGGACATGCTTCTTTAGCTCAGTGAAGTTCATTATTACCCATCTTCTGAAGGCTACTTCTGTCAATTTTTTCATCTCAGCCTCTGCCCAGTTCTGTGCCTTAGCCAAAGAGGTGTTGCAATAATTTGGAGGAGAAGAAGCACTCTGGCTTTTTGAGTTTTCAGTGTGTTTTGATTGATTCTTTCTCATCTTCTTGAGTTTATCTAGCTTTGATCTTTGAGGCTGCTGACGTTTGGATGGAGTTTTTGTGAGGACGTTTTTGTAAATGTGTTACTGCTTTCTATTTGTTATTTTTAACAGTCAGGTGCCTCTTCTGGTTTGTTAGGGGTCCACTCCAGACCCTATTTGCCTGGGCCCCATCCACACCTGGAGGTGTCACCAGTGGAGGCTGCAGAACAGCAAAGATGGCTGTCTGCTCCTTCCTGTGGAAACTCAATCCCAGAGGTGCACCAACCTTTTACCAGCAGGAATGGTCCTAAATAAGGTGTCTGGCCACCCTTTTGGGGGGCTCTCACCCAATCAGGAGGCATGGGATCAGGAATCCACTTAAGGAAGCACTCTGGCTGCCCTTTGGCAAAAGGGGTGCACTGTGGTGGGGAATCCCACTCATCTGCACTTCCCAGGTTCCTCAGAGCCATCAGGGGGAAGATTAATTCCACTGATCCATGGAGACCATGGCTGCCCCTTCCCCAAGGGGCTCCATCCGAGGAAGATCAGAGTTCTGTCTGTAAACCCCTAGCTGGAGTTTCTGAAATTCCTGCAGGGAGGCCCCACCCAGTGAGGAGGGATGTGTCAGTTTCCAGCCTAAAGAGGCAGTCTGGCCATGATCTGCCACAGCCACTGCACTGCCCTGTGTGGTATTTCTCCTGGGTCCAAACCTCCCAGTCCTCCTGGCATCAGCAGGGAAAAAGCGGCAGACTGGAGCTGCAATTATGGCTGCCACTCATCCCCACAGGATTCAGTCATTTTAGGAAGCAGGCAGCTGCCCCTCCCTTCAGGAACTTGGTAATCTTAAACAGTCTCCAGCTGAGTGGCTGCTGAGAATCTGTACAGCTCTGTGCTTAGGACCAAAGGCCCTGGTCTCCTGGGCTCAAAAAGGGGATCTCCTGATTTGCAGATTGCACATATCCTTGGAAAAAGCATGGTTTTCCGGGTGGAGTAGCACAATCACTCACCACATTGCTTGGCTGGAGGTGGAAGCTCCCCTTGTTCCTTTCAGCTCCCAGGTGGGCCGTTACTCCACTCTGCTTTTCCTCGCTCTCTGTGGGTTGTGTCAATCTAAGTTCTCTCAGTCCCAATGAGAGAACTTGGATGCTTCAGTTGCTGGTGTAGGACTCATTTGCAGCTTTTTTTCTTCTCTTGTCGTTTTCATTCTTGTCAGTGGGAGCCTCTGGCTGCAGCTATTTCCAGTCGATCATCTTGGTACCTCCCCACAACAATACTTTTTTATAAAGAGTTATTCAGTGAAGATTGAATAAATGGATGAACAGATGTAAGGCTAAGAATATCTTAGATATTTAATGATAGTTAATATGGATATAGGAATAAGATTATTTTTCCAAGGCTCACATGTTATAGAAAAAATCCTTTATATCTCAGGTAGTGGTGGTAGAAATAAGTTACAAATGAAAGTATAATTATTAAATATAATAAATCAAGCTGTATAAAGCTATTGGGTAATCATTTATTAGAGTTAGCAAATACACAGCACAAGTGTTATTATATCTTTTCTTTATCTATGGCAATTATTCTAAGAAATCCTATTCCTCTTTTTTGGGGGATTCAGTTAAAATCTGAGAATCTTTATGTAGTTGTTGTAACTACTACAACATAAGGTGAAACCTGTTTGATATAAAGGCTCTAGTTTATATTTAATAAAAACCAGGAAAAAAGTGGTTACAAGGAATAGTTCTAGTTCTGTCTCATTACTGAAACCTGGCAGTTCTTAACACTTTTCTTCTTAACCATCAAAGTGACTATGTAATATTTAGGTTTACTTTTTTTTTTTTACTTGAACCCCTATATTTTTGTCTTCTTTAATGGGATTAGTGTTTTCTCCACTGTCACTGTAATTCAGAAAGGATTATCTTAATCCTCTTTAAAGTGAGTTTCCTCTTTCTACCTAAGATTGAATTGAAAATTGATTCTTCATTGCCTTGAAATATGACCATCAATTTATTTCTTGTGCAACATTATTAAATATCCCTTGGCAACAGCAATTGTAGATTTTAGGTTTTAATCAAAATTTTCTGATCATACAGGTTACACATTAATTATATTGTCAATTAACTTTGTAATCGCTTATGTAATAGGAGGGCTTTTAAATTTTTGGATGTAGTGTGCTTTGAATAATAGATGAAGTTTTGTTCAAAGAAACAGGCTGTTCAAAACTTCAGTGAACGAGACTGAGAATATAAATTGGACACACTGGATGTTCACTTTTTAATTCTTATATAAAGAAGTACAACACAATATCATATTAGAAATATGTCATTAACTTTTAAAAAAAATTATTTGTCTGTCTGACAAGAGATAACTGTGAACTTACCCTCCTTCTCTTTTGAAGAGTGACTAAAGAGCATGATTAGGCCAAGCTAGAAGGAGTGATAATGTTGTTAATAGAAGACTCTGGTAAATTATCATATTTCATATATAGAAGTCATAGTTGCATTGGCTATGGAACAGGTCCTAGAGCTAGCCAGAAAGCCCATCATGAAGATGAGAACAGAACAATAGAATTAAGGGAAGAGTACAGTGGATCTCTGACTTTATAAGTTTTCTTTTTACTGCTTAGATGCCAAACATCTGAATAAAAACTAAATAATTTATCATCTCATTTATGACTTCTCTGTGAACTCTGACATTTATGTGTTTGAAGCAAAGATGATCTTTATGTATTTGAAGCAAATATGAAATTTATGAAATATGATAATATGAAATTTATGTATTTGAAATATCTTAAAAATAGAAAAAATGTAGCTTAGTGGAAAGATATTAATTTTCTAACCTATCAGAAAAGGATTTGAATCCAATTTTTTCCGCTTATTAGCATAGATCTTAGGCAAGTAAACAAAAAAATTCAGCCACATTTGTAGTATATACAAAAAAAGTGCATGTAAAATGTGAAAAAAATTTGTAAAACAGAAATATGTATCTGTCTTGCCATTTTCAGAATTAGAAATAATGTAAATGCCCATATTGGCACTTATTAATAGTGCTTATTATCATTATTGTTTTTAATGCTATAGTATTATTTATCCTATACTTTAAATGAATAACTACATGCTATACTTGAGTGTTAGTAAATTTTATTGTTTATATAGCTATCACTACATAATACATGTAAGGAAAATATAATGCTCACCAAATGTAAAATTTAGATATTTTAATTATAATTTTCTTTCTTTCAGAATTACTTACTGTCATCTACCTTTCCAGAGTAAATGGCTTTATGTTGGAACAGAAAGAGGAAATACACATATTGTAAATATTGAATCTTTCATTCTTTCTGGATATGTTATCATGTGGAACAAGGCAATTGAGCTGTAAGTTTGAACTTGGATATCACTTTATTAGCTTAAATACTTTATACAGTTTTGTAACATATAGGCCAAATTATAGTTATTTGATACATCTATTATTAATTTATAATGAATTTGAGTGAAAAGTTTAGTAAAATAACTTAAAGCCATAAAGGCTTTTAAAAATACATATTACAATATTTTAGGCTTTCCAAATACCATAAATAATTAAAATTTATATCTTAAAATTTGATGACAATATAGTAAGGCTTATTCTACAAGTTACTCATGTAAATCTCACTTTGTTATAATCAAGCTTAGTATAGCCACTTTCAGTGAGAGTGAATTGTGTTATGTAAAAATAATCATGACTGCTGCATATGATTTTAATGCTTTTAGCTTTTTCTTTTCTTGCCTCATTAAAATACTGTTCTGGGCTCAAATATCTTTTATGTTATGATATATATGGTTTTTGGGTTATATGATTGATAGTGATTACCACTTGGCTTTGGCACTGATATTTAAGTTTCTGTGCATGTAAAATGTGAAATTCTCCAAATATCATACTTTGTGGAATTTCAAGCCATCTGTATTAGGCTGTTTTGCATCGCTATAAAGGAATCCCTGAGACAGAATAATTTATATAGAAAAGAGGTTTAATTGGATTATGGTTCTGTGGAAGCATGATGCTGGCATCTTCTCAGCTTTCAGGGAGGCCTCAGGAAGCTTACAGTGATAGTGGCAGGTGAAAGGGGAGCAGGCATGTCATATGGTGAAAGCAGGAGCAAAAGGAAGAGTTGTGGGGAGGTGTCACACACTTTTAAACAACCAGATCTCACAAGAATTTACTCATTATTGCAAGAACTCACTTACTATGGCAAGAACTCATTATCACAAGAAGACCCCTCAGGGGATGGTGCTAAACCATTCAAGAGAAATACACCTCCCGTGATCCAAATACCTCCCACTAGGTCCTACCTTCAGCATTAGGGATTGTAATTCAACATGAGATTTGGGTAGGAACGAATATCCAAACTATATAACCATCTATTTGTAGTATATACATAAGCAATTCTTCTAGTAAAATTATTAATCAGAAAAACAACTTTTATTTAACATGTTTATGTTCTGTACATATTAGGTCCTTGATAAGATGTTTACCTTAAAGCGGGCTTATTTTCTGCATCATATTTAGTCTAAGTTACAAAATTATTCTGCAAAATTCTGGTTAAAACACCCTGTTTTTGTGAAGCTTGACTCTGGAAATAAATCTTTTACCTAATCTTAATGTTTTAGTGTGCATGTATGTTGCTTGATAAGGAAGGTTGTTACTAGTTATACTCTTGTCGTGATAGTCCTTTTGTATTATGTCTGAATGGGTCTCTTATTAATGCTCCCTCATTAGATTAGGAACTGCTCCAGAGCAGAATTTTTGTTTATTGTTCTTTTCTTGTTCTTCATAGTTGGCTTATTTCTGTGCTTTCCAAAGTCGATACTAAATTATTAATGACATTATTGAAGCATTAATATGAATACTTGTTATATACGTACTACTCTTGACTTACAGCTCTTATTTATGTTTTCAAGATAATTGGTTTGAGCTATTTTTCTCTTGTTTCGTTGTTCTATGTGAATATTTCTAAAAACATTTATCCATCAACAATTATGTTTCTCCCAAAAGTTACTTTATTAGGTATTTGGGAGGGTCCTTTCCCCCTGTAATTCTAGTCCTATAAAAGCAATAAAGAGGGCAGAATGTAATACTTTTTATATAATATCATTTCAGGATATTGATAAAAATACACAAGCTTAGATAAACAAGAGATGGTTCAGTTATAAAACTTTTAAACAAATTCAATATTAGTAAAACATACATAGATGCATCATTTGTGTTCAGGCTGAATGCTACTAAAGTAATTGAGAAAAATTTATTATCTTAAGCAAATCAAACATTTCACCACTCTTTCGATGTTGTTCCTATATTTATTTACATAACAAATCCTTTAATGGTTCAGATTACCACCTGAACTAATGACTTATACTTTATATTTGTATATTTATATAGTCTCTACAACTTCAAGACTAGTGAAGAGTTTTTAAAAATGTGTCTTATAAGGGAGGCTAAGATCAGGAGAAATTATAGAGACAAAATATGGCATTTTAATTTTCATATTATACATATGATTCAACATTAGAATAGCATCTATTTTACACATAAAACTATGTTTTATAGAGTTGTATATGCCTCTGAAAATGTTCTTGAAATATCTCAGGGAAATTATTAATAAACCATATATCATCACTTCCTGAATGTCTCTTGATTTATTTAGACCAGATTTCCAAACGTATGCTTCATAGAATTCTAATTCTACTGTGATAAATAACATTTTAAATGCCAATTTCCAATCTGCCAGAATTGTCTTTTTATTGCTCTCTACCTCTTGAGATACATTAGAAAATGTATGTAACTTCCTGTTAATATATGTCAAGTGTATGGGACAGTAATAAAATATGCATATAATTAAGACTCATTTAATAAATATAATTTTAGTTCATGAATTTTAACAATATATTTTGTAAGTAGGACAAATGCAAGAATTATCTTTAAAAATATGAGATTGTTCCTATTTTAAGTCCTTATTGAAATACTTTTCATTTAATGTTTATTTTTCAGCTTATTTCTATTTTTAGTGAATTATTCTAATTGTAATTAGAGGCAATTCCCAAGAGTATGAATAGTGTATTTCCAAAATGTGTGTATTGGTTGTTTGGAACCTGGGACACATTCTTCATATAAACAGTGATATTTGCAGAATACCTTATAAAATAACAGTATAGAACTAAACTATCATTAAAACTATTTATATGGGAATTTATATTCCAGATTCTAGCACAAAAAAACAGATATTCTGTAGGGCAGCCCTAACATTTAAAAAAAAAGGAACCTTTTTTTCTACATGTGATTAAAATTGGAGTATGAAATTTATAAACAAATCATAAAAGTGTAAGAGTCATGTTTAACATCATTCAAACATGTTTATTGAGCTCTGTTATTTGATAGATACTAGAAACAACTATGAGCAGAGAAAACATAATTTCTGTACTCCTGGAACTTTCAGTTTAATGAAGACAAAGCTAAGTAAAAAGGCAATTACAATATATTGGTAATATAATATGACAATTTCATAAAAAGGACATCTATTATAATACAGACATGGGATCTCAAAGTGGTATCTGTGAAGGATGTTACATCTATGCTGAGATCCAAGGGATGAGTTTCAGTTAGATGAATAAAATACCAAGGACAAGGACATTCCAGGCAGAGGGAACAGAATATTTAAAGGATGGAATGTAAGATAATTTTCTGTTCTAAGCCCAGAAATTTTAAGTACTATAGTTTTTAGTTTGTTGGAATGTCTTGGAGATAGTATAGCAAGAGATAAAGCTGGAAGGCAATCAGGTTTTATAACATGAAAGGCCTTGTTTGCCAATTTGAGAAGTTTGGACTTTAAGACTAATAGGGAGCTAGATTTTGAGAGTTGTAAGCAGAAATTTGTCTCAATCAAATCTATATTTTAAAAATGCTATGCTGAATGCAGGTATGGAGAAATGATTGGAGATAAAGAGAGACTGTGTTCTTGGTAAAAATTATGTTGATAGTTGTAGGAGTTGAGATAAACCAACATATTAAAGAAATATTTAAAAGAGGGAAGAATAATAGGGAAAAATTAAGGATAACTTCCCAGCGTTTGGCTTGAGCAATGGCTTATGATGGTGCCCTTGTATAAACAGTTGTATAATGGCATACAACCGTGTATAAAGGTATATAATTTAGTGAATGTGCAAGAGATGGAGTAAAATAATAAGCTGAATTTTAGGTCCATTGAATTGTAATGTGTTAATAAGACTTTCAAGTGGAGTTGGTATAGAAGAATGGTAGGAGGCAGGATATATGGATCTGAAGGTGATGAGAGAGATCAGAATTTACAGGATTGTTAAAACCATGAGAACAGATGAAATTGTACATGAAGAGTATGTAGAGAAAATGTAGCAAACTAATAGCCATTGAACTAATTACAACTCATAGATATGGTTTGTTTGGCCATCAGATTATTTAAATATGCTCTGAATTATTATTTTCTAATATTTAAAAACTGGTAAAGCAAAGATAAAAAATTGGACTTTTTGATCAAACAGTCCTAGTCTAGCATTCCTATAGGGCAATAATCAACTGCAACTGAGTAGTAACTTTCTTTATGTAGGTGAGTAATATGCTATCCAGATTGGTACAGTTCTTATTCAGCCTATTTATCATACTTGCAATATCTGCCTGGTTCCTGGGCTTTGTGACCATATGTATAGCAGTCTAGGACAGGATACCATGGAATATCAACATTTAAGATATGGAAAGACAATGAAAAGTTCATAATGGAAACTAATATCAAAAAGACTACTTTAGTGAATGGGAGAAAAAGAACTAAATAGGGATACCTAGAAGAATTACCGCACATTTATTTAGGTAGCTAGTGCATGAAAATAGTTCACTGATGATTCTATCTAAAGTAATTTTTTTGTAATTTTCAGAATCCAGAGTCTACAGATGCTTTTTTATTTTTAGGTCAATTTCTTATGACCATAAGTTTGGCCAGGAGTGCTTTGTGGGTTGTGGAAGTTTAATATTAGGGAACAAGCCAGAAGAAATATCCCAAAATGTTAATAGGCATTATCTCTATACAGTGAAATAATGTGAATGCTTTTTCCTCTTCACTTTTGATGGGTTTTATGTTTCTTTAAGACAATAAGTAATGTTTCTTCCAGAGTCTGAAAAAGTAACTACAAATAACAGAAGTTTAATGCTAGATTACTTTCAGAGCTAGAATATTTTATAGTTTAAGAATCTAAACAAGAATCTTGTATGTGACCCAAGTAGTGTTTCTCAAAACAAATTTCTATGATTTCATTAATATGATCAATGAAAAAGGATTTAATGGACTAATACTTTTGTAAAGAACTGAAGAGTTACAATGCTCATTTGGCTCTAAGAAATTCTGTAGGGGAAAAAATATTTAACTTTGTTTAATTCAGGGTTTCCCAAACTTTTAAAATACTAACTTACCATTTTGGTAAGTGTTACTTCAGTCAAACCAAGAGACAGAGAGTTTATGGTTTGTTGGCTTTTATGAATTCCTAGAAGATAATTTAAAGACATTAACCCTTATCAGAGGCATGTATACCTTTACAGAACACAGCATTTATGTATGAATGATATGTTACATATAAATGTGGAAAGAGTTAAAGCTAGTTTTATACTATACATACATACATACATATATATATATATATATATATATATAT